>NC_071985.2:37843560-38146590 GCF_028885655.2 Pongo abelii | reverse complement strand
AAAACAAGGTAGAACAAAAGAAACATGGTTTTTTTCTTAAGCTCCTAAGTTAAAGGTGCAGCTGCTGAATGCACATACACAGGCTCTTTTGCAAAGGGAGGCTTAAAAAAATTTACATCGGTCCCTACCCCATCCCAATACTCCCTGTTTCTCTTCTTGTGGTGGTCAGCACACTGACAGGCAGAGCTGAGCTAAAGGTTATTTGATGGAAGCAGAGGGACCAGTCATTCATGTATTGTCTCAATACAACACCCACTTAGTGAGCAAGCTGAGTATTCTCTGTGCACAAGACCCTGAAATCTGCATTTTGCCTGGAAGTGGTTTGCTGCTACAGTATATCACATTTTCCATGTGTGGTTCTATTACAGACAAAGACTTTCCATTGTAACTTGCAATGGAGTCAAAGTCGCAATCTATGGCCCAAGGAGAGGATTTTCCCTCCTTATCTGATCTCACTGATCTCTAGGTGATGGGAAGTATGAACCTTTGCCCTGCTAACTAACTCACTACATTGATCAGTCTCGTCACAGAGGAGCAGCCTGAGGAAGATAATGCATCCATCTACTATTCCAGTAGGCGGCGTCCTCACCTCTCCATCAGCACCATCTTTACATTGGCAGCCAGGGCTGCAGTCTGTCATCCTAATTTAACAGCAAATTAAACAGCTGAAATCCATGTCTTTGGGCATCTGGGGCAATCTTACGGTGTCTAGAAGCAACAGATAAAAGGGTTAGCGCTTTTCTTCTGCATAAAACTGTAGTGTATAGTTCAGCCCTGGTCTTATTTTGTAGCTGAATTTAGTTTGAAGGTTGGATTCTGTTCAATGTTAGATATAATGTTGAACTTAATGCTGAATATTTTCAAAACACTAAAAGTACTAAAATTTGTCTTTAAGTTGTTTTGTTTGAATTCACACCAGTCATTTATTTGAGGGGTAGGGTATAATGGCTAGGAGTACCAGAACCAGACTTCCCAGAATTCAAATTCTGCCTCTCTCAAACTAAGAATTTTGTGATTCTGGGCAAATTGCTCAATAGATAAGATTTTCCATCTATAAAATGGAGTTGATTATTAAATGAGTTAATATAAAAAACACTGAGCACAGTACCTGGTATACAAAACTTAACAGGCCTGGCGCAGAGGCTCATGCCTGTAATCCCAGCCCTTTGGTAGGCCGAGGTGGGTGGATCACTTGGGATCAGGAATCTGAGACCAGCCTGGCCAACATGGCAAAATTCCATTTCTACTAAAAATACAAAAATTAGCTGGGTGTGGTGGTGCACGCCTATAGTCCCAGCTACTCGGGAGGCTGAGGCAGGAGAATCGTTTAAACCCAGGAGGTGGAGGTTGCAGTGAGCCAAGATCGCGCCACTGCACTCTAGCCTGGGTGACAGAGCAAGATTCCATCTAAAAAAAAAAAAAAACAAAAAAACCCCCCCAAAAACCTTAATAAACGTTAGTTATCACTTGAAGGTATTTAATGTTTTTTTATATGTGCATTTATGTACATACAGGATTCAAATTCCACTTTATGATAAACAAGGGAATTGGGACTATGTTACTGACTTCTGACTTAATACCCGTCTAAAATTCCTTTACCCTTTCCACTTAGACTCAGCCCTCTAGTTATGCGGCCCCCATTTCCCACCACAATAAAGATCCACCTCTCTATCCCAGGTTTTATTCCATCATATTTAAGGCTTGGATGTAATTTCTGGAACAATTGACTGCTTTATTCAGTTGGTGGGGAGAGGAGTAGGAGAGAGAAGCAAATTACAGTCAATGACAGGACCAGGGATTCTGAGCATACCTGCATGTATGCATACTAGACACTGATGTTCCAGCCAGTGAAAGGAGATATAACTTCTAAAAAACAGTATCAACTTTATTATGCTTGGAAGTAATGAGAAGAGAGGCAAGAAGCAGGCAATTGTAAGAGAAAGTGGGTGGGACGTAGTGGCTTACACATTTAATCCCAGCACTTTGGGAGGTCGAGGTGGGAGGATCGCTTAAACCCAGGAGTTTGAGACCAGTCTGGGCAACACAGTAAGTCTCCATCTCTTCAAAAAAAAAAAAAAAAAAAAAGGAGCTGGGGGAGCTGGGGGAGCTGGGCGTAGTGGTGTGTGCCTGTAGTCCCAGCTACTCTGGGAGCTGAAGCGGCAGAATTACTTGAGCCCAGGAGATCCAGCCTGCAGTGAGCTGTGATCATGCCCCTGCACTCCAGCCTGGGTGACAGAGTGAGAACCTCTCTCAAAAAATACACACCCACAAAAAGAGAGGGAAAGTATAGTGTATGGCAGAACAGGGAGGAGAACTTGGGTTCACTAAGCACCTACTCTGCGTCAGGCGTACAGGAGTGCCATCTCATTTAATTTTCATGAGAAGATTATGAGACAGATCTAGAGTCCCAAAGCAACACCCACCAGTGCATCTCCCCCACGGAGCGGTTCATCTAACTCACCAACCAAAAAAGGTTTGGGTCTGGATTTCTGGCTCTTTTGAGAAATAAGAGATCAGGTAACAATAGGCTGGCACTGGGTGGTGGCTGCTCCACTAGATCCTCCACCTGCTCTTTAGTGCACCAGCGCCTCCCTCCTTTCTCCAGGACCACAACCTCTGCCTCCCTTCTGTGTGTTTCCTGCCGAGCTCCTGTGCACATCTGAGTTTTTGACTCCCAAGGTGTGTTTTATTCTCCCCTTTTATTGACGAGGACGGTAACTGAAACTGAGAGCAGTTAAGTACTTTTCCACGGTGGCCTAACTGAAAGTAAAGGATCTAGACAGAATTGGAATTTTGGTCCATTTCACTTATATAGAGTGTATTGCCCTTGGAAAGAATATATTGTAAGAAAGAGCCCGTATTTAAGAGTGCGCAGGCCAAGTGCGGTGGCTCACGCCTGTTGGGAGGGCGAGGCGGGCGGATCACAAGGTCAAGAGATGAGAGCAGCCTGGGCAACATGGTGAAACCCCGTCTCTACCAAAAATACAAAAATTAGCCCGGCATGGTGGCACATGCTTGTAATCCCAGCTACTCGGGAGGCTGAGGCAGGAGAATCGTTTGAACCTGGGAGGCCAAGGTTGCAGTGAGCCGAGATCGCGTCACCGCACTCCAGCCTGGCGTCAGAGCGAGACTCCGTCTTAAAAAATAAAATAAAAAAATACACAGAGAGAGAGAGGGAGAGAGACAGGCAGACAAGCAGACCTGGATTCAAGTTCCAGCTGCAGAGCTTGCTGAGTGTGTCTAACCTCGGGTACGTCACTCCACGTTGCTGCTCTGGCCCTCAGACAGCTCATCTGTAAAATGGGGATGATCAGGCCTACTTCACCAGCTTGTTTTGAGGACCACAGGAGATGTTTGGGAAGCCAACCCTTGACATAACGGGGAGCTCTACAACTCTCAGAGATTGCTGGTGTTAGGCCAACAGCAAGAGGAGGGCTGGCAAATTTGTGCTACCCTGAAGGAAAGTCCGGGAAGGACTGATTTGAGCCAGATCTCAAGCAAGGCCTTGAGCAAATGGGTCAGCACAGGAGAGGACTGGCTGAGCCTTGTTGTGCCTGACGGAAGAGCAAGACGTCCACAATTCAAACGCACGTGAGGGAAATCAGATGACTGGACTTGTAGATACTAACGGTTCTGAAGCGGGTAGGTTAGCTTTCCAACCGCCTGGATGACGGTCTCAGCCTCCGCCCGACCCCTTCCTGCGCGTCCGCTCTTCCCCTGCGCCCGCCCGCGCCCCTCCGCCCGCGCCCCGGCCCCGCCCCAGGCCTCGCCTCCGCTTCGCTGCCGCCGCCGGGCGCAGCCAGGAGCAGCCGCCGCGCCTGCAGACCGGCCTCGCGGAGCCCGCGCGCCGAGCCCCACGTGAGTCCGGCGGGTCGCCGCCCTGGGCACCCTCGCGGCGGAAGGGCCGGGGTGGGGACACCGACGAGCCTTTTTCATCTCGTCCCAGTTACTTTGAAACCGAAAGCGCCTGCTGGCGTCTGGCCGGTCCCCGACCGGCGGGGAGGGCGCGAGGCGGCGGCTGGGCCGGGGGAGGAGGAGGGGCCCGGGCTCGCGGGAGACCGGCGGGCAGGTGACCGCCGACGGCCCGGGGACAGCGGGAGCGGTGCGGAGCGGTTTTCTTAGCCGGGGAGAGGTGTGGCGAGGGCGGAGACTGGGGGTCCCGAGCTGGGGAGCTGGTCCAGAGGGCGGCTGTGGACCGGAGGGGCCAGGGTCCGTCGGGGTGCGCTGGCGGGGAGGACTTTCAGGCACGTCCCGCACATCCGCACTGCAAACCAGGCCCTGGCCCCCTTCCGCACCCGCAGGCACCCGCTCCACCTTTGCAGGGCTTTCCAATCAAAGCAACTCCAGAATGAAACTTCAGGATTGCAAGGAATGGAAGCCTCTACCAGCTGTTCGTTTGCGCGTCTTCCTTTAGAAAGCAGCTACCCCCCTCCCCCAGAAGGCGAGCTCTAAGGAGCCTTGACGCAAACCGAAGCTCCGAGAGGTGGAAGGAGTTGCCCAGAGGCACCCAGAGAATTCGCAGATTCTGAGTTCTCCGTACCAGATTGTCTCCACTTTGTTCCTGTTCTGCAGGGTCTTGGTGGTTCTGAGAATTTTCGTGGCCACGCTCTTGCTGCGGGTCCCACTGGGCCACTCTGGCCGGCCGACTTTCTCTGCTCATTCGGCCTCCTTCTGCTAAGTTTCCATATTTGGGTATTTCAGATTTACTTTCATGAGAACTCAGTTATCTCGCTGTGGCAGGCAGAGCTGCCTCAGGCGAGCACTGAGGTTGGTGAAACCAGGCGAGGCTCCCTGCCAGGGCTGCCCCTGCAGCCCCCACCCTCCATAGCCCTGGGCTCTGACCCACCTCCTGTGAGGATAGGCATCTGGGAACCAGTTTAATTCTGTAAATATTTATTGGGCAGGTGCTGTGTGAGAACTGGGCTGGGGCCAGTGGAATATGGTTATTTCCTCCAGAGATACTTGCATTTTAAAAGGGCTCTGGAAGACCTGAGATGCAAAGAAATTAGTTGAACCATTTCTGGGAATAGAACAGTTTTGGGTGTGTGCGAGATAATTTTAGGCAGCAAAAGGCTGGGCTAGGACCTCTCAAATCCCAGTGCAGCTGCTCTGCCTTATGTACTCACAAAGCTGAAAACAGGGGTGTTAATGTAATTGATGGTTTGGGTGGAAACACTTCCATCCCTAACTCTAATTTGAACTAGAAAGACAGAAATTGCTGCAGGAACGATGGATGTAAGATGGAAGTGGAAAACACCTAGCTTCTGTAAAGGTTTTTGATTTTGTTACAGTTACTGTTTTTGTTGTAACTCTATGGAATGGATCAACTCTCAGATCCCTGGCTCCTGGACAGAGGCAGAAGAAAGTGTCTGAGCCAGCATCTGGAACAGGGGAAGTGATGGAGAAGGTGTCTCCTCCCACGGCCTCTGGGCTGAGGCCTGTTGTGATGGGCAGTAGGATGGTGGTATTTCCCTCTGTCAGCAGCAAGCCCGCTGGACTTGGGTAGTAGGGCGATGGAAAGAGTGTGGAAGAGAGCTGCCGTCCACTGAACGTCCTAATGACAGGGACTGGGATGTTTCAGTGGGGATGATTTGCACAGTCGGGGAGCTAGGTGCCTCAGAGTCAGTCTTGTTAGGCTAGCAGTGGGAAAGGCACCTCAATACTTAGACAAACCGTCTCTAATTAGCTCAGCTTTACTGGGGAGGACCTTGAAGGAAAAATAATTATTTGTTTGTAAAGCTTGTTCCTTTGCAAAGCATTTTCTCTTTATTCTTGTCGTTTTGTTCTCATTTTGTCCTCCATGGCGCCCTCATGAGTTAGAGCAGGCTTATTCTCTACATCTCTCAGATTGTGAGGGTGAAGCACTGAGGGGGTAAATAGCACCCTGAGCTCCACTGCTGGACCAGGATCAGAGCATTGAGGTGTCTTGTTCCCCTGCTCCAGGCCCCTCACCCTGGCTTCTCAGAGAGCCATATCTGCCCACCTCTTCCTCCGTCTGAGGGGTCAGCAAGGGGACCCAGATTCTGATAATGCCTCTAATGGTCTGTCCCCAGCAACATGGAGCAAGTTCTGCTGGAGACTCTGGCCTAACCACCACAAGAACAGACATCCACTCTGTTAGCTTTGCCTAGCCAGGCAAACTCCCGGCAAGACCCGTGTCTGTTTTCATGTGTGTCTTGGAACCTGGCATAGAGTAGGCCTAAACAGATGTTTGCTGAATCGAATTGAATTCATTCGGGGTATGTCTCCCTTGGGGTCTGGGCTGCCAGGAACAAGTGCTGGGTAGGCTTGGGAGAGAGAGGTTGAGCTCCCAGCAGGACTTGCTTAAATCCAGAAATTAGAATAACACCGTACAGCTTACGAGAAGCCCATCTCATGTGATTAACTTCTCACTACCTCCTCAGGAGAAGGGAGAGGCACATGCTATTCCTTCTACTTTACCTGGTTGCAAGCTGAGGCTCAGAAGTGATTTGAAAGACCTCGCAGCATGTAGGGATGGGGCAGGACCCAATCCCAAGTCTTCTTTCTCCAATTCCTGTTGCTTTTCCCATAGTATCTTAATTAAAGGAAGCCAGGATTCTGGGCAGAAGGAGGATAAGAGAACCAGCAAGACAGTCATCAAAAGCTGCCTCACACCTTTGTCACTGATCAGGGTTCAGTGTCTGACTCAGTCTCTGAAGAGCTTTTTTCTACCCAGGTTGTGGCTTTTTCTGGGATTCTGGATAGGAGTTCTAGCTCCAGCAGAGGTGTAGCAAGTGAGTATTTGTGTGTGTTGGGGCAGAGGTGAACACGCTGCAGGGCAGAGGCAGTCCTCAGAGCTGGCAGGCCCCTGCTGCTGCTGCTGCTGCTGCCACCACCCAAGAGTGGGCCAGCATGAATTTGTTTCCTTGCCTAGAGGAAAGCTTTATTTGAAGGATCACTCAGCAGCCTTGACCCATATGGCCTCCAGCAAGTCCTATCTTGTGAGAAAGTGGCATGGAGGACCAGGCAGGAGATAAAAGTGAAAGTACTCATTAGTCCTGACAGAGGAACTCAGTCTGTTCACAGGGACAGTGGTGAGCACATTTTGCATATTTGTACCTGGAGGCAGGTGGTGGTGCATGCTTGGATCGTGCTGTAGCAAAAGCAGTACACATGCAAATGGTCTGTACACTGTGCAGTATCCATGTGATGTGCAGGTCTTAGAGACCCAGTATTAAGTGACAGAGCCCAGTGAGTGCCCTCCCAGGATATCTGTGTGGAGCAAAGGCTGCCATCTCACTTACTTTCAGCAGAGCCCCATGTCTCATTTCTTGACATCACAGGCTCCATCAACTTCCCACCTTACCAATTCAGAACATTCCTGAATTTTCTTCCATGGCTTTTTTTTTTTTTCTCTCAAGGAGAAAGTGCTCTCCTCCAGATCAAGGCGAGAGCACCTTTTCCACCTACACTCCCAAGTCAACTGTCTCCTCCTCCCTCTGAGGCAGGTTCCCTCCCTCCCTCCCACAGACTTCTTCCCTCCCCCACAAGCTGAGTTTTCTGTTAATAAATAGACTCCATGTTTCCCCAGTCCCTCTTCTCTTTCTTTCGCTGACAAGCTTCTGGAAAGAGTGGCCAGCTCTCGCACTCGCTCCTCACTCGGCACCGTGCACCTGCTGTGCCGCTCTGATTGTCCTGTGTAGGTTTCCAGGACCTGGTACTCCTCAGTCGCCAGCCCATACCAGCCCACGCTGCAGCTATTACTTATCTCCTTGGAGGTTGCTACACCGTCCCCACCAGCATTCCCTTCCTTGACCTCCAGCTTCTTATCCTCCTCTGTCCTGCAAGTGCAGGTATGGGGCCAAGGCTGGGTCCTCAGGCTGGATTTCAATTCTCTGTGCTTCTCTCCTTGAGCCCTTGGCCATTCCCAAGACTTAAAACAACACTTTTAAGGAAAGGCTGATCAAATTTCCATCCCTCACCCAGTTCTCTTCTTGGCCACTATGATTTGCAATATTCAGAATCTTCACCATGATGTTTCAGGAGCACCTTAGACATTTGTCCCAGGCCGCCTCTTTCTCTGTGTTCTCTCTGATGTAGAAATTGCTGCTGTTTCTCAGTCACCTTTATCCTGTCCCCCTCAGCCAGTCCCGATCTGTCTATTCCCAGTTCAGGGCCACAGGGACTCTTTCCTGGGCAACCTGAATTAAGCATTGACTCATTTTCCTGCCCCAGGTCCACCTGTGTTCAATTTTCCTTTTCATACTGCTGCAGAGGGGCCTGTTTAATACATAGCCTAGTCAAGACCTGCTACTTTCAATGATGGTGTAGTAGAAACAGTGTGGACTTCAGAATCTGGTGGGCCTGGGTTCAAATCTGGGTTTATGATTTGCTGGTTGTAGTTATATAATCTGAGCAAGTTGCCCAACTTCCATAATGTCTGTATTCCCACTGGTAAATAGCAATAGTAATGTGTGCCACTTGGGGTTGCTGGAAAGATTAAGTGAGTCAATATATACATAGAGCCTGGAGTCTGGCAGATATTCAGTAAAACTGGTTTTCTCCTTCCATGTGGTTAATAGCCATAGAGCATTGTGGGGTTTCTGGGGAGCTGGAAAATGCATGCCTAGCCTAAAGGCATTCAAATTTAAATTAAAAACCAGCAGAAGAATTGCTGTGTGTCAGAGCAGACCATCTGTTTTTTTTTTTTTTTTTTTTTTTGAGATGGAGTTTCACTCTTGTTGCCCAGGCTGTAGTGCAGTGGCACAGTCTCAGCTCACTGCAACCTCTGCCTCCCAGGTTCAAGCAATTCTCCTGCCTCAGCCTCCCAAGTAGCTGGGATTACAGGCATCCGCCACCACGGCCGGCTAATTTTTTGTATTTTTAGTAGAGACGGGGTTTCACCGTGTTGGGCAGGCTGGTCTCAAACTCCTGACCTCAGGTGATCCGCCTGCCTTGGCCTCCCAAAGTGCTGGGATTACAGGTGTGAGCCACTGCACCTGGGCGAGTAGACCATCATTTAAAGTAGCCTATTGCTGCCACTTTGCCATCTCTGGACCAGGTAGACCTCAGGGGCCAGGGTAGGGAAGCTGGGCTGGGACAGGATGTGGTGGGATAAGCTGGAATGAGTTCTTGGCAGGCAGAGGGGGCAGGCAGCCTCAGAGGCTGGGGCGCCATGGACCGGGTTTCAAGGGCAGGAGTCTAGTTTTCAGGACTTGTGGGCGAGCAGGCAGCAGCTTTGGAGGAAGAATAGTGCTTGGCAGAGAGCCAACACAGGAAAAAATAAAACAGATTTCAGAAACAAAAATACAAGCTCTGGCTTGATCACCAGGAGCAGACCAGTTACTTTAGCCAGATCCAATGTGTAGGCACAGCAGGATAAGGTTGACCTGATGCAACGCCACCACCCAGAGCCCTTTCTGTTCTCCTGACTAAGGCGGATGGCTTAGACCAGCCAGGCTGTGTTCTAAGGCTTCTGTTAGGGAGACCCTTGACCCTGGAGGATGGAGGGAGGTGGGTGGGGCTAAGCTAAGCAGCAGCCATGAAGGTCCCTCTTCTGTCTTCATGATTTTAGGATTTCTGAGGTAGAGGCTGGGTTGATATCTATGATGCAACCTAGAAAAACTTACCACGCCTCCATGGGTTAAAGGCAGAATAATTTAATATAAAGCAAAGGCTTACATGCTCAGCAGATGCAGAATGAAAGAAGTGATTAAAACATTGGGTGGAGTTATTCCAGGAATAACCCACTAGGGAGTGAGAGGGGTAGATAGGAGAAATGGAGGGGGAATATTGGACTTGAGCAAAGATGTTTTAAAAAGATGAAGAACATTTTAGTCACCCTTAATGAATGGGAAGTAGATTATTTGGGAGCAGACTGATTTCCTTATGTTAAGGTGTTTTATTTCAAAAATCAGTACTTTGGGATGTTGCCTCAAATTCTCTGTATCATTCCCACAGACCTCCCTTAGAGATATTTATTGCCATGTATTAGCTGTGGACAGCCAGAGGCTAAGTTCTTTCCCCACCTCCTTGATACTAACAGTTCCCATAGGGCCTGTGTATGACTAAGTGGTTCACTTTCACTTCACTTACACTGGATCTTCCTAACAAGTGTACCTCTCTAGCCCTCATCTCTTCTACCTCGTAACAGCAGTGCTAGATTTTCTCATCAATTCTGTTCAAGCCTTGTTAAATAGCTCTAGGCCCTTCTCTTTTTTTGTTGTTTTGTTTTGTTTTTGAGACGGAGTCTTGCTCTGTTGCCTAGGCTGGAGTGCAGTGGCGCCAACTTGGCTCACTGCAGCCTCCGCCTCCCGGGTTCAAGCGATTCTCCTGCCCCAGCTTCTGGAGTAGCTAGGATTACAGGCGCCTGCCACCATGCCTGGCTACGTTTTGTATTTTTAGTAGAAACGGGATTTCACCATGCTGGCTAGGCTGGTCTCGAACTCCTAACCTCAGGTGATCCACCCGCCCCCACCCCGGTCTCCCAAAGTGCTAGGATTACAGGCGTGAGCCACCATGCCTGGCCTTGTTTTGTTTTTTGAGATAGGGCCTTGCTCTGTTGCTCAGGCTGGAGTGCAGTGGTGCAATCTCGGGTCACTGCAACCTCCGCCTCCTGGGTTCAAGCGAGTCTGTCACCTCAGCCCCCCGAGTAGCTGAGATTACAGGCACCCACCAGCAGGCCTAGCTAATTTTTGTATTTTTAGTAGAGATGGGGTTTCACCATGTTAGGCAGGCTGGTCTCAACTCCTGGCTTCAAGTGATCTGCCCGTCTTGGCCTCCCAAAGTGCTGGGATTACAGGTATAAGCCACTGTACCCGGCCTAAGGAAAGGTGTAGGCCTTTCTACATCTGATTTGCCTATGCCTACCTTTTCTTACATCATTTCTCTTGCCTAGAATGCCTCCTGTTCAAAACCATTAATCCATACCCCTGCCACTCTTCAAAACAAATTCAAAATTCGTCTCTTGTTAGGCTTCTGTGTTGGGGGTCCCCAAGACCATCCCCAGGTTCAGTGATTTGCTAGGAGAACTTACAGGATTCAGCGTCCAGCATAGTCATACTCACAGCTATGATTCATTTCAGCAAAAGGATACAAAGCAAAATGAGCAAAGGGAAAAGGCTTATGGGGCAAAGTCCAGGGGAGACCAGGTACAAGCTTCCAAGAGTCTTGGAAAAGACTGCAAAGGACTGCTGAGGGGGAATCACACAGGATGTGCTGAATTTCTTCAGCAGTGCATTGTGACAGCAGGTGTGAAGCACTGTCTACCAGGGAAGGCCATTAGAGACTCAGTGCCCAAGGTTTTTACTGAGGGCTGGTCATGTAGATAACTTCATCTAGCACATGTCAAAATTCCACACTCCAGAAGAAAAACAGGTGTTCCACATAAAACACATTGGCTGGGCGCGGTGGCTCATGCCTGTAATCCCAGCACTTTGGGAGACCGAGGCGGGCTGATCACAAGGTTAGGAGATTGAGACCAGACCATCCTGGCTAACATGGTGAAACCCCGTCTTTACTAAAAATACAAAAAATTAGCCGGGCTTGGTGGCACGCACCTGTAGTCCCAGCTACTTGGGAGGCTGAGGCAGGAGAATCACGTGAACCCGGGAGGTGGAGGTTGCAGTGAGCCGAGATCGCACCACTGCACTCCAGCCTGGGGGACAGAGTGAGACCCCGTCTCAAAACAAAACAAACAAAACAAAACACATTGTTTACCTAGATGGTTTAAGCACAGTGAGACACTCTTAGCAGTTCGGGTGATGGGAGCCTTACTGAAATCCATGTTCCAGACACCAGCCAGGGGCCATCATTGTGAGCAGAACTTTCTAGAGATAGCAGTATTAGGCTTGCTATCTGCATAGCAGATAGTTTCTGCATAGCTTTCCTTCATAATCTCATCTGTCCTGTCCTCTCAGTGCCTAACTATAGTTATGTTGTAGAGAAAATTGCCCTAGACAAAGAACCAGAAGACCTGGGTTTCAGCCCAGCATGGCCTCCTACTGCTGTGTGGCCCTTTGAACCCCTCAAACTCCATTTTCCTCACTGGGAGAAGAGGAATTGTAATTCTTGCTTGTAGGTCTCAATGGTGACTAAAAGACCAAAGGAAATGATATAGTTGGTCATTCCATCCATCCCTCATGATCGAGCACCTCCTTTAAGGCAGTGAGTGAGCTGTGGAGAGTAAGACGGGAGTGTGACATGGTGGCTTTGACAGCAGACAAGCCTGAATCCCTACCCAGAGTTACCAACTGTGGTACCTCGAACACATTGTGTCATCCCCTGAGCTTTGGGTTCCCGATCTGTAAAATATGAAGATGAATAATACAATGAGTGTCTGCAAATGTGGGCTGCTGTGTGGATTAAGTGGGACAACCTATGTGCAGCTCCTATGGTATCTAGAACATTATGGCACCCCAAGTGGCAACTGTTAATTGACTCAGATATTTGAGTGCTTGCCCTGCGTCTGTACCTTGAAAAATATAAGACACAATTCCAGCACTGCTTTCTTCTTGCTGGGGAGGACGATTATTGAACATATAATTAATTACATATACAATTATTTACATTCCCGGCAAGTGCTGTTAAGGAGAAGTACAGGTGGTTAAAAGGCATGTCATAAGTGGGGGGGACCCTAACTTGATGGAAGAGGCACACAGAGGCATGGCTGCATATGTGAGGCTTCATCTGGGCTTGAATGTGTTTAGCTCAGCAAGAGGTGGGGAGAGAGGAAAAGATGTTTCCGGAAGAGACAACAGCTTGAGGAAAGGGAGACCCAGCCTTAGGGCAAAGGTTGTAAGGGGGGAAGGTTCTCTGTTCATATGAGGAGTGGCAAAAAGACCAGGAATCCAGGAGAGGTGGAGGACAGGTGGGGAGATTGGCCTACTTCAGAGGTCACCTCTGCCACCACCCTGGCAGGGAAGGGGCAGAGCAGGGGCCCCATGCAGGGAGATTTGCAGGTGTGGTGGCAGGAAGTAGAGGTGGTCTGGTCTGATGATCTCTGTTTTTTTTTGCTGTGCAGTATAGGAAGTAGAGTTTCCTGGTGAGACTGGAGGGAGTGGTCAAGGTTTGTGGAGGAGAGAAAGGTTTAAAATCAACATTGAACAGAGTGAGCTCAGAGGGAACAGCTGGCTTTGTGCTATGTTATTGTGTTGGCATGATGAAGTCTCTGGAAAAGGACTCTGGCAAATGGGATTTTAGAACTCTAGCTCCTTGTACAATGCCTGGCACCTAAATGAGGGCCCCATAAATGTTGGTTGCATTGAATTGTTGGCTGGCTACCTATATACATTTTTCTCAGCATTTCCCCTTTCCCAGGTGCCTGCTACCCTTGGGCTAAAGCTTCCCACTTGGCACCTCACCCAGAGGCTAGCTCACATTAGTGTGTCAGAGAGAGCGCTGCTCAGGCTTTACTCTTCCGGTCCTAGGTGGCTACACTGTCCCCTCACCCCTTACAGTGACTCCCGAACTCCTACCCCAGGTCAGCCATCATGAGCCAGCCTTGCCCTCTCCAGCTGGGACTGGTAGAATTTCAGGACTTACAAACAGGTGAAATGAAATGGTTTAGGCAGTGAGAAGCGTGCTTAGTAGGAGAGAGGCTGCCCTGCTTTCTGGAGAATCGCTGTTACAGTCGTTCTGTAAGTATTTACTAAGCACCTGTCATGTGCACTGTTTTGTTTGTTTGTTTGTTTTTGTTCTGTTTTGAGACGGAGTCTTGCTCTGTCATCCAGGCTGGAGTGCAGTGGTGTGATCTTGGCTCACTGTAACCTCCACCTCCCTGGTTCAAGTGATTCTTATGCCTCAGCCTCCTGAGTAGCTGAGATTACAGGCGTATGCCACCATGCCCAGCTAATTTTTGTCTTTTTGGTAGAGACGGGTTTCACCATGTCGGCCAGGCTGGTGTCAAACTCCAGACCTCAACTGATCCGCTCGCCTCGGCCTTCCAAAGTGCTGGGATTACAGGCGTGAGCCCCTGCACCTGGCCACATGCACTGTTTTATGTGTTGGGACCTCAGTACCCAAAGAAACAATCTTTGCTGTGATGGAGCTTATATTCTATTCTGATAGGGGAAGACAGAGAGTAAAGACATGAACAAGTAATATGTTAGGCAGTAATAAGTGCATTGGAGAAAAATGCAGTAGAAGATGGGTCTGCCAGGGATGTTGCATTTTCCATGTAGGGTGGTCAGCAAAGGCCTCCCTTGTGAGATAACATTTGAGCAGGTTCCTAAGGTGAAGGAACAAGCCCTTCAGATATCAGGGTGAAGAGTATTCCAGGCAGGGGAAAAGCAAGCAGAACCCTCTTCTGCTGTTCAAGAAGAAGCAAGGCAGTGTTGCCAGAGTAAGTAGACAAGGGGGAAGGCACTAGGAAGTAAGGACACAGAGAGTGGAGAAGCAGAGAAACAGAGGGCCCTGACCTCTAAGGACACTGGCTTCTACCCCGAGTGCAATGGGGCCATTGGAGCTGAGGAGCAGCAGAGACAGCTTCTGTTTTTAAAAGTATCACTCTGGCTGCTGGGTTGTGAATGGGCTGTAAAGGAGCAAGGCAGAGCAAGAGACCAGCTAGGAGACTGATGCAATAACCACTGGGGAGATGATGGCAGCTTAGGCCAGAGTGATTATGCTGACAGTGGCGAGGAGGAGAGGGGGGATATGTTGGGAAGGAAGATCCCATGGGATTTGGTGTTGTGAGATGGAGAGTAAGAGAGGAGCCAAGGATCACTCCAAAATTTTTGGTCCAAGTGACACTGTGATTGGTGGTACCATTTCACTGAGATGGAGGAAGGCTATGGGAGGAGCAGGTTGGGTGGGGATTTGACGTGTTAAGTTTGTGATGCCTATTAAATGTGGAGGCATAGACTAAACAGCGGAGTGTGTCTGAGGCTCAGGGGAGATGTCCAGATTACAGATAGAAATCAGGGCATTGTCAGCCATAGCTGGTAAGGCCAGGAGCTGGAACGTGCTCACCCAGAGAATGAGTGCAGATAGAAGAGAGCAGGTCCAGCACCAGCCCGAAGCTCCAAGAGATAAGAGAAGGTGACCTGGAAGCTGCCACGATGATCTGACTGGTGCTCCTCACACTGTCATGAGCTGTAGAATCTAGCCTGGGAATTTGCTAGAAAATCGATTCTAGTTGCTACTGAGAGATCGTGATACTGAAGTGTATTAATCAGGGAAGGCTAAACTATTATAACAAATGGGTCCCCCTTCCTCTAGGGTAAGGTGTCCGAGCCAGCATTTTCATCATGTTCTAGAACAGATTCTTAGCAGAGCATATGGGGCCCTGACTGCTCAGAGAGCTGCTGCTATAGTTTTGTGCATATGCATACGCATATCCCTACCTTGACTGAAAACTTCTTGGGGACAGGAGCTGTCTGGTAACCCACTCTCCTCCACTCCCATAATACAATAGGGCACAGCCTTTGCATGTGACCGGCACTAAATAAAGCTGGCTAGGAGGGCAGGGTGAACATGCATGGTGATTAAGTGCTTATTTACGTGCCAGGAATTGTGTGATAATAATTTACATGGATTAATTCATTTAATCTTAACTCCAAGCCTTTGTAGCGGGTACTATTATTGTCTTTTTTTTTTTTTTTTTGAGACAGAGTCTCACTCTGTTGCCCAGGCTGGAGTGCACTGGTGCAATCTTGGCTCATTGTAGCCTCCACCTCCTGGGTTCAAGCGATTCTCCTGCCTCAGCCTCCCAGGTGGCTGGGATTACAGATGTGCGCCACCATGCCCAGGTAATTTTTATATTTTTAGTAGAGACAGGGTTTCACCATGTTGCCCAGGCTGGTCTCGAACTCCTGAGCTCAGACAATCCGCCTGCCTTGGCCTCCCATATTGTCCCATATTCTAGATGAGGAAGGGATGACACAGGTAAGTGAATGGCAGAAGGGTTTGAACCCCAGCAGTCTGGCCCCAGAGCTGGTCTCTAACCAGTAAGCGGTACTGCCTGCCATCAAGCCCTCCTGTTTGGTGTTGGCTGCAATGGGGTACATTTTCTCCCAGCTGTGACAGAGTGAAGAACACTGGCTTTGGAGTCGAAAAGTCTGTATTCAAATCCCTGTGCCCACGCACTAGCTGTGTGATTTGGGGAAAGTTGTTTAACTTGAGGCCTCGGACTCTTCATTGGGAATATGATGATGATAGCAGTATTGCCACAGGGTTAGTGTGGAACTGTGTATGATATTATATGTAAAAGTGCAGGCTGGAAATTACTAGTACGTGTCAGGTTTTATTATTATTGTTACAATCATTATCTTGAGAAACCAAACTGTGGATCTCCTAGGACTAACCAGAAGAGCTGCCAGAGGCCTGCAGATCGCAGCAAATCCAACAGGCCCTGCTTCAACTAGAACAGGTATTCTGTGTACTCTTTTGTTTATTAATGTTTCTGCATGAAACTTGGTTTGGTAAGTTTCACGTGAAACAGTGAAACCCTTGGGTAGCTGATCCCTTAAGTCCTTCCAGAGCTGACAGGCTCAGTTGTGGGGTGGGGGAATCTACTCCCCCAGTTCTACCTACTTTTCTTGGATCTCCTCTCTGGGCTCCCTACCTGCTCTCCCTCTTTTGTTGCCCTGATCAGGCCCATGAGTCCCAACAGCCTGAGGGCTAAATTTTTTGAACCAGACTCTAGGATGCCTGCCTGTATGTGGGCAGGGCACCTGGGGTGTGCCTGGGGTGTGTCTGGGGTGTGTCTGGGGTAGCCTACCCCAGGAAGCGTCTCTTGTCTGCTTCCTCCGTGGACTGGGCCAGAGCTGGCCTTGCTGCCAGGCGGGAGGGGATTGCCCTGTGTGCCTCTCACAACATGTACCCCAGCCACAGTCCTCCCAGCTCTGGGTAGTAGGCAGCTGGCAGTATGTCACACATCTGAGGTCAGCTTTGGAAATATAAACTTACACAAAGTCAGCTGTGGATTAGCATTTGTGGGAAGGTGGGGGCACCACTAGAATGATGTTGACCTTTGGTAGCTAAAAGTCACCAAAAGGTCATGCCATGGTTTCTAAATACTCATTGGCATTTCTGTTCTGTAGCCCGTCTAGGGTGGTCTCAGATTTCTCCCCTTTCTTCAGAGTACCCTTAGGCCATGGAGGGTGGGGCTGGGCAAAGCCTGGGCTCAGTCCTCATTTGAAAATGTTTCTGAATTCTAAGCTAAATCTAAACTGTTGTCTGTTGGCTGTGCATCCAAGATCGAGGGGCCACTGGAGCCTCATTCACTTTACAAGTATTTGTGCTCTTTGTACTTGTCTTTGTTTTTGTTTTTTGAGATAGAGTCTTGCTCTGTCACCCAGGCTGGAGTGCAGTGGCACTATCTCGGCTCACTGCAACTTCCGCCTCCCGGGTTCAAGTGATTCTCCTGCCTCAGCCTCCTGAGTAGCTGGGATTACAGGTGTGCGCCACCATGCCCAGCTTTTTGTATTTTTAGTAGAGACGGGGTTTCGCCATGTTGGCCAGGCTGCTCTCGAACTCCTGACCTCAGGTGATCCACCCACCTCGGCCTCCCAAAGTGCAGGGATTATAGGTGTGAGCTGTTGGGAAAAAGCTGAGTGTTGGGAGGGAAACTGAGGCAGGGCTTGCCTAATGTCCTTGGGAATATGTCTAGACTTTCTGGCTCCTTGCTTCTAGCCCTCCTAGGCTCCTATTCCCGTTATCTCAAGTAGCAGAACATGTTCCATATAAATGCTAAACCATCACAGCTGTAAATCATGTGCTTAATGCAACGTGTCCTTTTGACCTCCACATTCTCACCACCTGTTTCTCTGCTGGATTACCAATAAATAGCATGGGCTCCCAGAGCTCGCGGTCTTCGCAGCCTCCACGATCGCGATGGCCCTCTGGTGTCCCACCTTTATCTCTCAAACTGTCTTTCTCAATCCTTTGACTCTGCTGGACTTTGTCACCCCCAAGACCTGGTGCTGGGTCTGATCACCCCAACAGTGAGCCACCGCGCCTGGCCTCTTTGTACCTTCTTTGTAAGTAAGGAGGATGGTCAGCAAGGGGGAAGGGGGAGAGAAGTGTGAGTCTGAGATGACAGCCCCATAGCTCCATGCGGTGGGCACACCCACCCCCATTTGGGAATGTAGTTGAGGTGGCAGTAGGCAGCCTTTCCAATGAGGAGAAGTCTTTCCAGTGAGGAGAAGTTCTTGAGCTGAGTCAAGAACAAAGGGCAGAAGGCTGACCTAGCCTTGGGGAACCCTGCAGGAGTGAAGTGCTGACAAGGAGCCACCAAGAGGTGTGGTTCAGAGCTGGGAGGAGAACCAACAAATACAGAACCCTAGGGCCAAGGGATCAGGGAGTTTCAAGAAGGAAGTGCCAAATGTCACATAAAGGGCAGGAGGGCAGTGATTTAGGAGAGACTAGTCAGCAAATGTGATGATGTGATTACAGTTTAGATCATCAAACTAACATAATATGCTTTCCCAGACTATATATGGCCTCATATACCACATCCCCAGATGATTTGGGCCTGCTGACTTATTCCAGGTAGAGTACAGATGAGCTTGGGAGGGCCAGGGAGGCTTCGGAGAGGCACTGATGGGATCTGATAAAGGACACAGATCTGTGGGTGCCACCTGGAAGGTGTGTTTCCATCGGGTATTGCTCTGGAGCTGGGAATGGAAAGGAGAGAGGGGAGAAAGAGGTTGATGGGGCATTACCGGGCTGAGGATGAAGAACGGGCCAGAGCTCCAGGGGCTGGGGAATTTGGGCCCATGTGCTGCATTTTTGTTTCCTCATCAGTGTCTGCCTATGGTAGATTCCCAGCAAAGAAATGATTTACAAAAAGTGACTGAATCAATAAATGTTTAGCATGAGATAGTCCAGTGTAACCATGAATTCAAAATTGGGTGAAATGAGAAGGCAAATAGCATGTCAGGCAATCAGGGTATCTCAGAGTGGGGGACATTGATGGAGGGACTCAGGGGCAAGTGCTTATTAATAATAGCCCTTATGACACCTCTGTGTACTACCACTATAAAGCTCTTCATGCATAGAGGGGTCAGCAAACTTCTTCTGTAAAGAACCATGTAGTAACTATGTATTTGAGGCCTTGTGGCCATATGGTCTGTGGGGCAACTGCTCAGCTCCTCTGTGGTAGCACATAAACAGCCATAGACAGTGTGTAAATGAATGAACATGGCTGTGTTCTAATAAAACTTTATTTACAAAACATGTGATGGGCCAACCGCTGATATATATATAATTGACATATTTAATCTTCAGAAGTTCTTTGTGGTAACTACTGTTATTATCACCATTTTATTTTATTTTTTGATATATTTTTCTTTTTTTTGAATTGTGATAAGTCCTACTTTTTTATTTTTATGGGTGTGTATTAGGTGTATATTGGCTACATGAGATATTTTGATATGGGCATACAGTGCATAATAATCACATCAGGGTAAATGGGGTATCCATTATCTCAAGCATCTATTATTTCTTTGTGTTACAATCATCCCAATTCTTTTAGTTATTTTTAAATGTACAATAAATTATTGTTGACTATAGTCACCCCGTTATCAAATACTAGATCGTATTCTATACGATTATTCTGACTATATTTTTGTACTCATTAATCATCCCCACTTCCTCTCCCCAACACTTCCCCCACCCCACAACTACCCTTCCCAGCCTCTAGTAACCATCCTTCTACTCTCTGTCTCCATAAGTTCAATTGTTTTAATTTTTAGCTCCCACAAACAAGAACATGTGAAGCTTGTCTTTCTGTGCCTAGCTTATTTCACTTAACATAATGTCCTCTAGTTCCATCTATGTTGTTGCAAGTGATAGGATCTTGTTCTTTTCTATGGCTGAATATTGTGTATAGGTACCACATGTTCTGTATCCATTCATCTGTTGATAGATGCTTAGGTTGCTTCCAAATCTTGGTTCTTCAGTGTTGCAGTAAACATGAGAGTGCAGATGTGTCTTCAATATTCTGATTTCCTTTCTTTTGAATATATACCCAGCAGTGGGATTGCTGGATCATATGTAGTTCTGTTTTTAGCTTTCTGAGGAACCTCCATGCCGTTCTTCATAGTGGCTGTACTAATTTACATTCCTACCAGCAGTGTACGAGGGTTCCCTTTACTCCATGGCCTGTTATCATCGTTTTACAGATGAGGAAATGGAGAAACATGGAGACTAAGCAATTTGCCTGAGGTCACGTGGCTATGAAGGGGTACGGGCAGGATTTGAATCCAGGCAAGTCTTCTCCAGAGTCCATAGTGGTAATTGTCATGCTATGCTGACTCTTGGAACCTTGGAGGGGCAGGGAGGAACCCCAGCTCTTCATCCCCTGAGGGCCTCCACCACTACCTGGCAGTAGGACCTCACTAGGCCTCCATTTCCTCATTTTAAAAAATGGGGAATAATGATAATATATATATTATATCATATATCACCCTGTCTCCTACGCTGGAGTGCAGTGGCGCCATCATAGCTCACCGTAGCCTTGACCTCCTGGGCTCAAGCAATCCTCCCACCTCAGCCTCCTGAATGGCTGGGATTACAGGTTTGAGCCACCACTCCTGGCTGAGGGGTTAAAATGAGCTAATGCATATAAATTAGCTGTCTCTGTGCTTGGACATAGCCTCAGTACTTGTAATCCTAACCCATATCTGACTCCAGCCTTAGGCTCCATTCACTTCTTCTAATACCCTTCCCTTGCCCTCTGCCTCAATCGGAACTCTCCTAGATTGTCTTCACAGCCCTTTCCCACTGTGGCCTCACAGTAACTCTGAGTTTCCACATTGATTATTGAGTCATCTGAGTTATTGGGTACTCTGGCCTGGGGACTCATGAGGATAGCCCCACCCTTAAGGAGCTCAAGGAGCTGTCCCTAGGTAGCAGTGGGGACTGTTACAGAGTTGGAGCCAAGGATGGGGGCCGAGTGCACTGGAGTTGAACAAGGCTTCCTAGTGGAGAAAGCTGCTGTGTGGGAAGATCAGTAGAGCTTTCTTTGTTATTTTTTCCTCTTGGTCTGGTTTCTGAGAGCAAATCTAAAGGTCTCCTGGATATCTTAAAAGTACCACCTGGAGTCAGGTAGACTCTACATGGTTCCGAGGAGGAGTTCCACTAAAGGCATCTCTGTAAGTGTGACTGACTTGAGGCAGCAGCAGCTTTCGTCAGGCCAGCATGGGTGTGCAGCCTGGAGGGTTGGGGGAAGAGGGATGCCCTTCAGCCTTTGCACTCCCATCTACTCCCTGACAGTGCTTGCTGCACCGCCAGGAGAATGGGGAACCAGAGGTTTCCTGACAACTTGGAGAGAGGTCACAGTTCTCTTTAAAGTAATTAAAATTATACTCACGTCATTGTTTGTCCTGTTCCCAAGACAACTTTCTTCTGTGAAGACATAAAGAAAAGCAAAGAAAACATACCCTTATCTCTGCCTCTAAGACATCAAAGCCAGTCATCCTGGGGCAAGAACAGTGCATCGGTGGACTGTGGTCACATGTTGTCTGGTTGTCGTGGTGTCACCTGGTCTTTGCATGAGCTCCCAGCCACGTTAGGTGCAATGCAAAATGGCCTTATTGGTTCTCCTTTTCTCCAAGGCCTTCGTCTTTGACCTGCCTGGTTAAAGGGGTTTCTTCTTCAGTTTTTGAGGGAAGACCTCTCTGGGCCATCACAGACAGAAGCTTTGGAAAAACTGTGAGACCATTTCAGTTCTCCCTTGTACCAGGAGGATAGCCTAACAGATAAAGTGCTTTCTCCTCCTTCCTTTTCCTTTCCTTTTTCAAGTTAGGGTCTTTCTGTGTCGCCCAGGGTGGAGTGCAGTGGCGTGAACAATGAACACGGCTCACTGCAGCCTCGACCTCCCAGGCCCAAGCGATCCTCCTGCCACAGCCCCCCAAGTCGCTGGGACTACAGGCGTGCACCACCACACCCTGCTAATTTTATTTATTTATTTATTTAGAGACATAATTTTGCTCTTGTTGCCCAGTCTAGAGTGCAATGGTGCAATCTCGGCTCACCGCAGCCTCCTGGGTTCAAGTGATTCTCTTGCCTTAGCCTCCCAAGTAGCTGGGATTACAAGCATGCGCCACCACGCCCAGCTAATTTGTATTCTTAGTAGAGACAGGATTTCTCCATGTTGGTCAGGCTGGTCTCAAACTCCCGACCTCAGGTGATCCACCCACCTCGGCCTCCCAGAGTGCTGGGATTACAAGCATGAGCCACCACACCTGGCCAACTAATTTTTGTATTTTTTGTAGAGATGGGGTTTTGCCATGTTGCCCAGGCTGGTCTCATACTCCTGAGCTCAAGCAATCTTCCTGCCTCGGCCTCTCAAAGTGTTGGGATTACAGGCGTGAGCCACTGTGCCAGCCCCGCCCCCCGCCCCCTTTTTTTTTTTTTTTTGCTTCCTGGTAGTAACTGTTCTTCCTGGAAGAGCAGAATCACAGGATTCAACGCCAGCCATGACCTTGAGAGAGAACTGCCTGTCCTAGCAGGAGAGCATCTGGAACCCACCGAGGACATGGATTCCAGAGACCCGTTGGGTCACTGCATGTTGGGATTGAACATTTTAACTTTTCTTTATCACCAGCCACAGTCTCTCCTCTTTAAGCCCAGGACCCATTGGTGGGCCTTGGGTGGGTTTGGGGAATAACATATTTGTATCCTTCCCATGCTGCTCAAGTGGGTATTAGGCAGTTGACCAACACTGCCAGCGAGACCTGAGCAGAGCTGAGAAATGGACAGTTTGCCTTCTGGCAGCCCGTCCACGGAGAGAGGGGCCATCTGGTGTCATTAGAGCCATGGAGGAGCACCAGTCACTGTTGAGATGCTGCCCAGCACCCAGGGATCAGGGAGAGATCCCCTGGCTTGCCCTTCTTCCCACTCTTCCCATCCCAGTGCCTCTCATTGGCTGAACCTAACCAGGGAGCCTGGAAAACAGTTTGCGGCATCAAATTTCACCCTACCTCATGCTGCAGAGCTAAGCAGAGCAAGAGTAGGGAGTGGATCTGGGCAAACAGGCAAATGACTGGCATGTTCCCTTAATTCCACTTCAGCTACAGTTAATTGCTAACCATTCTAGAACTTTTGTGATAGCAGGAAATTCTTTAATCTCCTTCATCTAGAAAATGCCTCCTCTTTCTTCAAGACCAGCTGATGATTTCTTCTCTGTGAAATCAGCACAGACACCTCAGAAATTGTTAGCTACCCCCCACCTAGGCTGTACCAGTTCTTTGTCGAAATCTCTGTTTGTGGTACTTGCCAGTGGGATATTGTAATTGATCATTTTTGTGCCTTATTTCTTCTGTCCTTGGAGGGACTCAAGGGCAGATGCAACGTCACAGCCTCTGCATTCTCAGGACCTAACCCAGGATCAGTGCAGGGATGTGCAGATGAGTGGGCTGTGGGGTGTCCTGCTCACGGTTTCTTGGATGGTGGGTGGCAGAGCAGAGACAGAGGTCTCTGGTCCTGTGCCCTTTTCACTCTGGGATTTTATCTGTAGTAATCAGTAATTCCCCAAGAATCAGAACTTGAAAACCCTGGAGACAAATTTTGTGGACTTATGTCTTATGCACTATAACATAATATATTTAAAAATTCCCCAATTTTTAAAATCTTCATTAATCCAAACTGGATGTTGGCAGGGGTATGGAGGTGGTATGGATAGACAGACCAGGATCTACCTTTCTTTGTTAAACCTTTCTTAAACTCTGCAAAATACATATCTTTTTTGTTATAACTGAAGGCTAAGCTCACGTTGCTTCAGAATGTAAGAATACGTATCATGTGTTCTCCAGAAATGAATCCGTAGAGACACGTAAGTAAAGAATTTAAATGGTGGCGTCCACAGCTTTCCTTTGGAATTCCTAAAAAATTCTCATGGAAAAGATGCATCAATTTATGAAACAAGAAGATGGCATTTCAAAGAAACTCAGCAAGAGTTCTTAGGGCATAGATGGGATATGACTTTCTCTTGTCTCTTTTGGCTTGAGTTAACAACTCTTCAGTAGGAGTACCACACTGTACATCCCATTGATGGCAAGAATAAGAATGCCATTGACTGCAGAAAGGTGATATATAAGCTCTATTTTTAGCAGTTTTGATATGTTTTTTTCTTCCTGACTTGCAAGAACTGAGCTGCTTTGTTGTTCCTGTTACGTAAGCTGTTATACACAGAGGGGAAAGATTTTAATAAAATGGAGTGCTTACTCATGTCCACTAAATAGCTGCCTGGGAATGACAGAGTACCAGCTGAAAGTATCTAATTAATTAGATAAATATATTTGTTAGGTAAAGAAGCATATCCTTTCTAGTTCTGCTGTTGGGCTCTCTCATGTCAGTGAACAAAGTGGGTCCAGGCTTGAGGAAGCTTCAGAAGGAGACGGATCCTGCCCTGGGAGGCATCACAGCTCTGTTTATATACCAGAACCTCACCCAGAAAGACACCTCAAGTCCACATCTCATAGCCGAACATAAATGCTTATTTTTCTACAATGTGTAATGAGATTAAAAACCCAATTTCATAAAAACAAATAGTGGACAAGACAATAACCGATTAGAGAGTGAACAAGGTCAGTGAATGACTTAGGCCTGTTGAATAGGTCTGGGAAATACACACATGGATGGGGAGAGGAAGGATGGGGCATGCAGTCCTCTGCTGGCTGTTCAGCAGGAGCAAGGAGACTGTGAGAGTCACATGTGCTGTGTCTGCCAGGACAAAGCTGACAAGACATGGGCCCGCACAGCCATCTAATAGAGCAGTGGTTTCCAAAGTGCTTCAAGGGCCCCTGGGGCGCTGGGGCAGCTCTTACTAGGAAGTCACTTAATGGACTCTTACTTCAGATGAGTTCAGGGAAGAGCCAATTGTGTGCATCTCTTTCGCAGTTCCAGTTCAGTGACCTTTTTCATTGTTACCTTGAAATTAGCCATAGTGGAAGTGTTTAACCACAGAAATCGGCAAATGCTACAAACTGGAGCTTTCCCCCAGTTGAGCAGATTATTAAATGTTTACTAGCACAGCACTGCTTGGGGCTCCGTGACACACTTTCAGGGGATCTGCAAGGTCAAAACTATTTTCATGATAGTACTGACATCATTTGCCATTTGTACTCTCCTTTTACAAATGCACAGAGATGTTTTCCTGAAGCTAAATGATATATGATATGCAACAGACTGAATGTAGGAGCAGACATGAGAATCCAGCTGTCTTCTATTAAGCAAGACATTAAAGAGATGTGCAAACATGTAAAATGGTGGCACTCTTCTCACTAATTCTTTTGTTTTGGAAAATGGTTATTTTTCATAAAAATATTGTTTGTATTAACATATAATTGGCTTATTATCTTGAAGTAAATACTTTTAAAATTCCTCAATTTGACTCTCAAGTATGGCAAATATGAATAGATATAATTTGCGTAAACAAAAACTCTTAGGGGTCCTCCATTAAAAAAAGACAAGATTTTCTTTTAGAGCAGTTTTAGGTTCACAGCAAAATTGAATGGAAGTCTGTTTATCCATTCTTTCTTTCATGGATTGTGCCTTTGGTGTCGTACCTAAAAAGTCATTGTCAAACTCAAGATCATCTAGATTTTATCCTGTGTTATCTAGTAGGAGTTTTATAGTTTTGCATTTTACATTCATGTCTGTGATCCATTCTGAGTTAATTTTTGTGAAGGGTGTCAGGTCTGTGTCTAACTTCATTTTCTGATGTAGATGTCCAGTTTTCCCAGCACCGTTTGTTGAAAAGACTATCTTTGCATCATTGTTTTGCCTTTGCCCTTTTGCCAAGGGTCAGTTGACTGTATTTATGTGGATCTATTTCTGGGCTCTTTATCCTCTATATTCTGTATAATCAAGTATGATAAGTTTTGAAGTTGGGTAGTGTCCATCCTATGGATCTTTGGCTCCTCAAGTTTTAAGAGTGTTATCTTAGACTAGGTGCTGTGGCTCATACCTGTAGTAATCCCATTGCTTTGGGAGGCTGAGCTGAAAGGATTGCTTGTGGCCAGGAGTTCAAGACCAGCCTGGGCAACATAGTGAGACTCTGTCTCTAAAAAAAAAAAAAAAAAAAAAAAAAAAAAATTAGCCAGGTGTGGTGGCACGCACCTGTAGTCCTAACTACTGGGGAGGTTTAGGTGGAAGGATCACTTGAGCCCAGGAGTTGGAGGTTACAGTGAGCCATGGTTACACCACTGCACTCCAGCCTGGGGTACAGAGTGAGACCCTGTCTCTGAAAAAAAGAGAAAAAACAAGAGTGTTATCCTAGTCTGTGTTGCCATCACAAAATACCTCAGACTGGGTAATTTATAAAGAACAAAAATGTATTTCTCACAGTTCTGAAGGCTGAGAAGTCCACAATCAAGACACCAGCAGATTCCGTGTCTGGTGAGGGCTCACTTTCTGCTTCCAAGATGGCAGCTTATTGCTGCATCCTCCAGAGATGAACACTGGCCTTACATGGGGAAAATTGGAAGGGCAAAATAACCTAGCTAGTTCCTTTGAGCCCATTTTAAGGTCACTGGTCCCATCCGTGGATACAAAGCCCTCATGACTTAATCACCTCCTAAAGGTCCTGCCTCTTAATACTATCACACTGGACCTTAGGTTTCAATATATGAATTTTGAGGGGGGACACATACATTCAAATCATAGGGGGTCCAGAGACCGAAAAGTTGGAGAACTACTGTTGTAGCAAAAGATGGACATACACACAGATGAGTGCCATAGATTCTTGTGTTAGGGAGAGTGTAGAGTGTACTGGAGGGAACCTGAACTGAGTTTTGTACATCCTACTGCCTCATTCTGGGGACTGAATGAGCCTGTTGCTTTAGGATACATCTCTGAGAGTCCAAATTTAGATGCTGTGTGACAGACTTGGGCCTGGCCTCAGAAGAGAATCTCAGAGGGACATAGAATATGACATCAGGGCACAGGATGTGAAGTGCCAACCTCCCCAGGAATGAGGGAACACAAGGCAGAGCAGGGCTGTTTGAAAGTGGTTCTTCCAGTTCTCTGAGAGAAAGGTGGGGCTTGGTTATTAGGGCTGTGCCTGTAAATAAAATGTTTTGCCTCTTCATCTTCAGAATTAAAACTTTTGTTAAATCCTAAGAGTCAACCATGTTACAGGAGGGAACATTTGTATCTTATACTGCTTACCTACCACCCTTGAAGTTTTGCAGGAAACACTAGGGAAAAGGTGGAGCTTTGGTCTCAAACCCCAGGCTTTTTTTTTTTTTTTTTGGTCTCAAACCCCAGGCTTTTTTTATTTATTTATTTTTTTTGAGACAGGGTCTCTCGCCCTGTCACCCAGGCTGGAGTGCAGTGGCATAATCATGACTCGCTGCAGCCTCCACCTCCCAGGCTCAAGTGATACCCCCTGCCTCAGCCTCCCAGGTAGCTTGTGCGAAGGCCCTGTGGCATAGAGTGTGGTGTATTAGAAGAACTAAAAAAAAAAAAACAAAATAAACCCTGTGTGGCTGGAGTACAGAAAGCCAGGAAAGAGAGGTCCAGGATGGTGCTGGACTGGGGAGGATACAGTCTTGAGCCTGCTTAGCATTGTGGACTTTCTCTCAGAACCTGGGAAGCCACTAAAAGATGAAGGGAGATAACCTTACATTGTACTTGGCATTTTGAAAGTCTCATCCTGGCTATAGTATGGAGAGTGGATTGGAGAAGAAAGCAATTAATGAACTCATATTTAGTTCAGGTGAGAAATGATGTGGCTTGGTACTTGTCTTAGCTTGGGCTGCTATAAGAAAGCACCATAGACTAGGTAGCTTATAAACAACAGAGGTTTCTGACAGTTCTGGAAGCTGAAAGCCCAAGATCAGGGTGCCAGCGTGGTTGGGTTCTGATGAGGCCCCTCTTCCGGGCTGCAGACTTAACTGCTGTATCATCACATGGCAGCAAGAGGGCCAGGGACCTCTCTGGCCTCTTTAGAGAGGAGGTCTCGCCATGTTGCCTGGGCTAGACTCGAACTCCTAGGTTCAAGCCATCTTCCCACCTCAGCCTCTTGAGTAGCTGGGACTACAGGTGTGCACCACCATTCCCTACTCTCTCTGGCCTCTTCTTTTTTTTTTTTTTTTTTTTTTTTTTGAGATGGAGTCTTGCTCTGACACTAGAGTGCAGTGGCGCGATCTCAGCTCACTGCAATCTCTGCCTCCTGGGTTCACGCCATTCTCCTGCCTCAGCCTCCCAAGTAGCTGGGACTACAGGCACCTGCCACCATGCCTGGCTAATTTTTTGTATTTTTAGTAGAGAGGGGGTTTCACCGCATTAGCCAGGATGGTCTCTATCTCCTGACCTCATGATCTGCCCGCCTTGGCCTCCTAAAGTGCTGGGATTACAGGCGTGAGCCACCGCGCCCAGCCTTCTTTGGCCTCTTCTTATAAGGGCACTAATCCCATTCATGAGGGCTCCACTCTCATGACTTCATTACCTGCCAAATGCACACCTCCTAATACCGTCACATTGGGGGTTAGAATTTCCACATATGAATTTGGGGAGGAATACAAACATTCGATCTACCGCAATGGCAGTGATAGATACTGTGAGTAATATATTTGTGTGCAAGGAGTCATTGCCAAACTCAAGATCATCTAGATTTTATCCTATGTTATCTAGTAGGAGTTTTATAGCTTTGCATTTTATGTTTATGTCTGTGATCCATTCTAAGTTCATTTTTGTGAAGGGTGTCAGGTCTGTGTCTAGCTTCGTTTTCTGATGTGGATGTCCAGTTGTCCCAGCACCATTTGTTGAAAAGACTTACCTTTGCATAATTGTCTTGCCTTTTCTCCTTTGTCAAAGGTCAGTTGACTGTATTTATGTGGGTCTATTTCTGGGTTCTCTATTCTGTTCCTTGGATCTATTTGTCTGTTCTTTTGATAGTACTACACTGTTTTGATTACTGTAGCTTTATAATAAGTTTTGAAGTTGAGTAGTGTCAGTCCTCCAGCTTTGTTCTTCTCCTTCAATATTGTGTTGCTGTGTTGGGTCTTTGGCTCCACAGGTTTTAAGAGTGTTATCTTAGGCCAGGTGCGGTGGCTTACCCAGCACTTTGGGAGGCTGAGCCACCAAGATCACTTGTGTCCAGGAGTTCAAGACCAGGCTGGGCAGCATAGTGAGACCCTGTCTGTATTAGTCCGTTTTCATGCTGCTGATAAAGACATACCAAGACTGGGCAATTTATAAAAAAGAGAGGTTTAATAGACTTACAGTTCCATGTGGCTGCAGACGCCTCACAATCATGGCAGAAGGCAAGGAGGAGCAAGTCACGTCTTACATGGATGGCAGCAGGCAAAATGAGAGAGAGAGCTTGTGCAGGGAAACTCCACCTTATAAAGCCATCAGATCTCATGAGACTTATTCACACGAGAACAGCACGGGACAGACCATGATTATATTACCTCCCACTGGGTCCCTCCCACAACATGTGGGAATTCAAGAGGAGACTTGGGTGGGGACACAGCCAAACCATGTCACTGTCTCTAAAAAAAAAAAAAAAGTTTTTTTTTTTTTTTAATTGGCCCGGTGTGGTGGTGTGTGTCTGAAGTGCCTGTAGTCCCAGCTACTGGGGAGGGATCAGTTGAGCCCAGGAATTGGAGATTACAGTGAGCCATGATCACACCACTGGCCTCCAGCCTGGGCTACAGAGTGAGACCTTGTCTCTGAAAAAAAGAAAAAAAGTATTAGTCTGTTTGTGCTGACGTAACAAAATACCTCAGACTGGGTAGTTTATAAAGAACAGAAATTTATTTCTCATAGTTCTGGAGGCTGGGAAGTCCAAGTTCAAGACACCAGCATGTTCAATGTCTGGTAAACACTTCCTCTGTGCTTCCAAGATGGTGAGAAATATATTTGTCTGCTTCTAAAAATTTTTAACAAAACCTGGTTTCCAGTCTCTCATTGAGTGGGAGAAAAATTCCTAACAGTTTACTTATAATGTAATTAACACACCTGGCTATATTTTGTCCAGGCGTGTGGCCAAACTGACAGGGTAATTTAGCACCCTGTAAAAGATTGATGTACAAAGAACTGAATCTCATAGAATCTTGCTAGAAGTCGTCTGGTCCAGCCTCTAACCTGAGCACCCCAAAGACATTGCACCTTTCCCGGAGCCCCCTAGTGGCAGGAGGTTGTCACTGTTGTTTCAGAGTCACAACAGAATGACCATGTGAATGATGTTCACTAATTATGAGACAAATAACCAAAGCATCTGATGGCTGTAGTTGTTTCAGTGTTTGCACACTTAATTTTCCTTCTCCTCCCCTGACCTCTGCAGAATGGCTTATTCAGAAGAGCATAAAGGTATGCCCTGTGGTTTCATCCGCCAGAATTCCGGCAACTCCATTTCCTTGGACTTTGAGCCCAATATAGAGTACCAGTTTGTGGAGCGGTTGGAAGAGCGCTACAAATGTGCCTTCTGCCACTCGGTGCTTCACAACCCCCACCAGACAGGATGTGGGCACCGCTTCTGCCAGCACTGCATCCTGTCCCTGAGGTGAGTGGGCAGGGCCTGCAACTCTGGCCATGGCAGGCCCAGCATCCAAGTGGCAACTGTGGCCACTCAACTGTTTTCATGGGTTTTGGAGTTGCTTTACTTGGCCACAGAACCATGACTATAAGGAAGGACTCTCCCAGATCCCCTCTGTGAGGGCCTGAAGAATAATCATTTTTTGGTCACTAGTTTACAGACATTTACCTTTTCTTAAAATTCAGACTGTACCTGCTTTGCATGGGAGAGCAGACCTAGACATACACTCCATCATGGGAGCTGGCTGTGGAGAAGGGGTTGAATCTCACAATGTCTGTGTTGTAGTCACCCCAATCTTCCTTTGCCTTGAGGCAGAGGTGCCGTGGCACCTAGAAGGGACCTTGCTGCCATGGATGCTGTCCACTCCTGGGCAGCTGTAAGACCTGGGTCATGCTGTGTTGAGGGAGGATACCAGGAGAGATGTGGAAGCAGGTATACTTTGGGAGGTTATATAGGTAGCAAGGCAGTCATTTTGCCCTGCCAAGCTTTGAAAGTGGGTTATTACAGCGCATCCTCATTCCCTCATGTGTTTGTGCATTCAGCACCTGTATGTTCTGTGCTCTCATGCTGAAGAGCTACAGTGTGGAACAGGACCCCATGTCTGCCCTCTAGAATGTCCCAGTCTAGAGGAGACAAATGTGGCACAGTGTGATAAACAAAGGACAGAGGGTATTTAGCTCTGTCCAGGGACTCACTGACTGCATCCCAGAGGATGCATGAAGTTTTTCAGGCAAACTGAAAGAACAGGAAGGTGCTGAAGGAGGGGTACAGGAGGCACCTTCTGGGAAGAGGGAACAGCATGTGCAGACAGGGACCAGCCTGCCCAGGGTTAGAGCATGGCTGGAGCCCTGGGGCTGGTCTTGGAAATGTTGTTGAGGTAAACAACTAACTCTGGCTCCATTTTAATTTTTTTCTCCAGAGAATTAAACACAGTGCCAATCTGCCCTGTAGATAAGGAGGTCATCAAATCTCAGGAGGTAAGAAAGTCACTGCTTTTGTCTAGCGGCTCTCAGGGTGATGGAGAAGAAGTCAGTGAATTGGACATTGAGATAGGAGCAGGAGACTGGTTGAGGGAGACCTTCCTTGGAGTCCATATTCTTCTGCTGTGGGGTCACATCAGACCCTACTCGTAGCCCTGTTTGAGAGGCTTGTTTGGGTCTTTATTGACCACACCCCTCCTCCACCCCTCCTCCTGCTTCTTCCTCATCCCCTTCCTACACTGGCTCCAGCTAATATATTTCATTATGGTTTTGATTTGCATTTTCCTGTTGGCTAATGAAGTAGAGCATTTTTTTCATGTGCTTATTGGCTATTTGTACATCTTCTTGGTTAAAAATGCCTATTTATTTCCTTTGCTCATTTTAAAAAATTGAGTTATTTACCTTTTATTGTTGAATTATAAGAGTTATTTATAGCCTGTAATCCTAGCACTTTGGGAGGCTGAGGCAGGCAGATCACCTGAGGCCAGGAGTTTGAGACCAGCTTGACCAACATGGCGAAACCCTGTCTCTACTAAAAATACAGAAATTAGCTGGGCGTGGTGGTGCATGTCTGTAATCCCAGCTACTTGAGAGGCCGAGGCACAAGAATCGCTTGAACCTGGGAGGTGGGGGTTGCAGTGAGCTGAGATCATGCCACTGCACTCCAGCCTGGGTGACAGAGCAAGACTCTGTCTCAAAAAAAAAAAAGTTCTTTATATATTCTGGATATAAATCTCTTAGCAGACATTTGGCTGCTAAGATTTGCAAATATTTTTCTTCCATTCTGTGGGTTGTCTTTTCCCTTTCTTGATAGTGTGTTTGAAACACAAAATTTTTCATTTTGATGAAATCTAATTCATCTATTTTTTTTCTTTTTTTGGTTGCTTGTTCTTTTTTGGTGTTGTATCTAAGAAACCATTGTCTGTTCCATTGTCATGAAGACTTTCTCCCTTAAAACTCCTCTTTAAGTTCAGTTTTCTCCCTTTAAGATTCTGTTGCAGGATGTTCAAGCAGAAGCTTTCCTTGAGCCTCTAGTCTGCTGTACGTGCATCTTCTCTATAATCCTTATGAGATGTTTTGCAAATACCTACAACAGGGTTATGCTGTACTTAGTGTCTGTCTGACCTACTATCCAGGGGTTGGCATACTACAGTCTTGGGACAAATCCAGCCTGCTACCTGTTTTTGTATGGCCTGTAAGCTAAGAAATTCTTTTTATGTAATGGTGGGTGCATAGAAACCCTCATATTTTTGCAACTTCTTGTGAGTCTTAAACTACTTCAAAATAAAAATTCATTTTAAATAATCCAAAGAAGAAAGTTTTGTGACATGTGAAATTCAAATTTCCGTGTTCATAAATAGTGTTTTATTGGAATGTAGCTGTGCCCATTCATTTAAGTATTGTGTATGGAATAGTTGAAATGTGGCAACAGAGATGATCGTGATGTGGACTATCTGACCCCTTACAGAGAAAGTTTGCTAACTCCTGGTTTGCGCTAAAATAGCAAGCCAGCACAGCCTCAGTGACACTGTCTGATAAGTAATACATTTGCCCTGGGACAGGAAGCTGAAAGCATTACCCTTGGCCAAGCTTCACCTCCTGACCTTTAAGAATGTGGGTCAGGTTCACCATGAGATTCACCTAGCTGCAGCCTGGTACACAGGGCATTGTTACCTGGCTTGTATGTTTAATGGTTTGTCAAAAGCATGTATCTGAGACAGCCTTTTCTTTCAGTGTGGTGTAAGTGTGATATTTCCATTCCAGCTGATGTCTGGAAGTTTCCACCTGCCTTCTGAGATACACTTGAAGACCAAATTAATAATAGCTTAATTCACATTGCTGTAAAACTTTGAAGTGTGTGAGACTTATTATGCTTATCTTTTAGGTTTTTAAAGACAATTGCTGCAAAAGAGAAGTCCTCAACTTATATGTATATTGCAGCAATGCTCCTGGATGTAATGCCAAGGTTATTCTGGGCCGGTACCAGGTGGGTATTACTCATGAACAATATCTGCTTTTGCCATTTTTCCAGGGATGTGTGTTGAACCCCTTTATGTGACAGTTACCAAGCTAAGCATGGTACAGGGATTCAGTGAAGTGCCCTCAAGGATTCCCAGTCTAGCAATACAGGTGGCTACAGTGCTGTAGCCCACCTATGGCTGAGGTGTGGGTGAAGAGGTTCGTCCCGTATGGAGCGCATGGAGGACATCTTGTATCCACTAGACCTTAATTGTGTGGTAGGGATCATTGAGCCAAAAGAGAGGGCGTGGGACATGCTGGACAAAACAAACACTCAAGAATATGCCATTTTGGGGGAACTGTGTGGGACCCAGGGCATGACTACAGAAAGACACAATTGTGAGGTCCTTCCCCAAAAGCATTTGCTCTCTCACTTGGTGCTATCGTAGGTGTTTCCCAGCAACTGTGGGGCCTGGCCCCGTGGGGTTTATGATCTAACACAGATCACTCAGACCAGGACAGAGACAGGCTGTGGGTTAAAGGTGAAGCATTGATAGGAGAGACAAACCAACAAGGTGTAGGGGAAATGTAAGTGAAGGGGAATTGATGCCTTTCAAATGAAGTGACCTCAGCTGCTCTTCCCTCCAGCTAGGGAAGGTGGTTAAATGGGAAGCTGGAAGTGTGGCACTGCCTGTCAGGCCCATGTCAAGTTTGATCACACTGCAAGTGAACATGACTCAGGCTTCTCTAACTTCCAGGGAATTGCTGAGAGGCTGCTGAAATTTCTCCCGCACACCCACACATTTTGGAACACATATTTCAGATGATTCAGTCTTTTCTCTATCACACCTCCAAATCCCTCAGGCACTGAGCTTATAAATGTGTAAATGATTTCCTTGTTAACCCAGGGATTTATTTGGAGGTTCATAGAACTTTTGTTATGTTTTCATGTGTCCTTTGCCCCTTGTTTTGAATAGTCGAGTCTTAGAGCAAGACCTTTTTTCCAGCTTTGTTGTCACTAAGCCTAAAAAGTAAATGAGGCTCAAATGGACCATTGAACAGCTTTAATGACCAAAACTGGCTTATGGAGAGCAGGGGCTGGTTTCTCTCCACCTGTTTCTTTTGTATTTCCCCTCATTCCTTGCTTCCCACCCACCCTCTTGCATGGTAAGGTGTAGAATCTTACAGGCAGCAGAGTTGTGATGAATATTGACTGTTTGGGTGAGAGTTGAGGAGTAATATCAACCAGTTTTGGAGAAGAGATGGATTCCAACTGTGATCACCATATGATTCTTACTACCAGAGGTGAAGGAGAATAGCTGTATTTGTTTATCTCACTGTCAAAAAACTGTTTGCTTTTTCTTCTGGAAGAGATCAGCAAACTCTGTTAAGAGTCAAACAATAATAATCATCATCATAATCATAATAATAAAGAGCCAGATAGTGACTATTTTAGGCTTTGCAGGCCATACAGTCTCTGTCACAATTACTCAGCTCTCCCATTTTAGAGGGAAAGCAGCTATAGACAATATGTGAAGGAATAGGTGTGGCTCCTCTCCAATAAAACTTTAATTATAAAAACAAGTAGCAGGCCAGATTTGCCCTGTGAGTCTTAGATTGCCAATTTTGTCTTAAAGGACCCTCAGGGGGACAGGTTCTCTAACATTTTGGCAACTTGCCAGCATCACAATAACTGCAGTGATTCAAAGGTTTTCACTGAGATATGCCTGCTTTTAAACCTCTAGAATGTTGGCCAGGCGTGGTGGCTCATGCCTGTAATACCAGCACTTTGGGAGGCCAAGGTGGGCAGATTGCCTAAGGTCAGGAGTTTGAGACCAGCCTGGCCAACATGGCAAAACCCTGTCTTTACTAATAATACAAAAATTAGCCGGGCATGGTAGCTGGTGCCTGTAATCCCAGCTACTTGGGAGGCTGAGGCAGGAGAATCTCTTGAAACCTGGGAGGCGGAGGTTGCAGTGAGCCAAGATCGTGCCACTGCACTTCAGCCTGGGTGACAGTGCGAGACTCTGTCTAAAAAAAAAAAAAAAACCTAGAATGTCCAGCCTGGCCAACATGGTGAAACCCTGTCTCTACTAAAAATACAAAAATTAGCTGGGTGTGGTGCACACCTGTAATCCCAGCTACTCTGGAGGCTGAGGCACAAGAAGCTCTTCAACCCAGGAAGTGGAGGTTGCAGTGAACGGAGATTGCGCCACTTCACTCCAGTTTGGGTGACAGAGACCCTGTCTCAAAAATAAAATTAGAAAAACTAAAACTAAAATAAAATAGAATGTGAAGAACCTTGGAATGAACACTGTCCATGTAATCATTCTCTAATATTAAATAGTATTAAATAGTATATATAATGTTATATATTATAAATACTATAATATATATTGTTTATAATAAATACATTATTTACATGTCAATAATTAAATGTTTATTTTTAATAATAAATAACAGAATATTTAAAATAACTTTTAAAATAAAATTAGAGAATTTTTAAAATAAAATTAGAGAATATTTAAAATAAAATTTAAATAACTTATTATTTGTGTCACCTAGGCTGGAGTGCAGTGGCACAATCATAGCTCACTGCAGCCTCAAACTTCTGGACTCAACTGATCCTCCCACCTCAGCCTCCTGTGTAGTTGGGACCATAGGTGTACACTGCAACACTTGGCTAATTTTAAAAAAGAAAATTTGTGGAGACAAGGTCTTGGGGTCTCACTTCATTGCCCAGGCTGGACTTGAGTCCTGGCCTTAAGTGATCCTCCCATCTCAGCCTCCCAAAGTTCTGGGATTACGAGCATGAGCCATCAAACGTGGCCAATAAAGTATTATTAATGGTTAAAAATATTTCCTGATTTTACCAGTCTGACCATTCCTAGCTTCTCTTGGGCTTGCATACCTATATTTCCTCTGCCTCCTTTTCTTTATCATTTCTGGAATAGCTTACTCTCCCTTCTTTTCATCTTCTTAATCCTTTCCCTTTCTTCCTTGAGTTAGGATATGCCCTTCTCTCCTTTTTTCCTTTTCCTGTGTCCTTTTACCATCTGCTATGCAGAGACCCATACTTGATGCTGGAGGTTGGGATGAAGAGTCCACAAAAGAAATAAAAATGTCCTTGAAGAACTGGTAAATTAAGGAAAATATCCAAGAACTAACCTGAGAATATGAGCACATTATTAGATCATCTAAAACAAACTTGGTGTACTTCCCTCTTCACCTATCTTCCCCTGTCCTCTGAATTTCCCCCAACCAAGACTGGCTTTCCCATCTCTGGTACAAGCAGCCCTCCCCATGCCCTGTCCTCAGCAGAGGCAGTGGGCAGCATCCCCTGAGGGCCTACCCTATGCCTTGCCCTGTGCAAGCCTTTCTGCCCAGCTGCCCACCCTGTTCTCTCTCCCTCCCTAGGCCTTCCAGCTGACCTCCTACCACCCTGGTCAGCAGGTCCCACTGGCCTGTTGTTATCTGTTGCAGGATCACCTTCAGCAGTGCTTATTTCAAGCTGTGCAGTGTTCTAATGAGAAGTGCCGGGAACCAGTCCTACGGAAAGACCTGAAAGAGCATTTGAGTGCATACTGTCAGTTTCGAGAGGAAAAATGCCTTTATTGCAAAAAGGATGTGGTAGTCATCAATCTACAGGTGAAAAACAATACATACAACATTCATCTTTATGGAGCTAAATTATGCCTGAGTGGTCACAGTGAATCAGGTGGAATGCCAGAAGAACATTCCTGCATTTATTTTTGTACAGAATTAGGTCTAAAGAATTTGCTTTTTGGAGAGAAGTTCTGTGAAAAGCTTAAAACCTTCTTGTTGGTAGCACTCTATTCATTTATTATTGGCAAAAATATTATTTGAACACGTGCTGTGTATGTGTAATGAATGCTGGGTGCTGAGTCACAAGGAGGTGACTATAATGTCTACTCTCTGAATTCTGCAGTGTAGCTGGGGAGGCAGGATGCAGGCATAAAAAGAAAGCATGGGTACCTTTTACATGTCCCGAAGGAGCTATGCTGGCAGTTCCCCAATCTACCGTCTTTGAATCCTGTGCTCTATGACTTTCTTTGGGAATAATTGGAAAATTTAATATTTTAATTAAGTTCATTTACACCTAGAAAGTGGACATCTTTAATCGCTTTTTGGAACTAGGCAATAACTTCCCGTAGAGAGTAAGCCACGTGACATATATCCCCAAAGAGACACAGGTGTAATCACTGTGAGGCCATGAAAGACAACCCTTTGTTTTATTGCACTTTCTCTGTTTCAGAATCATGAGGAAAACTTGTGTCCTGAATACCCAGTATTTTGTCCCAACAATTGTGCGAAGATTATTCTAAAAACTGAGGTAACTGCAAATAATCCTCTCTATAGATTTTATGGAAGATAAAGTTTTAGTAATCATTGTGGTCTGTGTTTGATACAGTCCCAAAGATAAGGGCCCAGGGCTTAAATTACACTCATGACCATGATGTATCTGTCTTCTCTTCTCTTTTTCCTGTGAACTCTCTTCAACTTTCATCATAGCTCTTTCTTGCCAGGCCTCTCTCCTCCTCCTGGTCCTTGCCTTCTTCCCAAGCCACTCTTGGCTCCCTGATTGCTGCAGTTGGAGAATAAGTGATGAATTTCTATAGCTTGTGACCATCCATTTCGTAGGTGGATGAACACCTGGCTGTATGTCCTGAAGCTGAGCAAGACTGTCCTTTTAAGCACTATGGCTGTGCTGTAACGGTATGGAATGACTTTTTGTTTCTGCCTATACATTCTACTGTATAATTCACTTGGCAAGTTCAGTTTACTCTCTGTTCCATCAAGGATGGAGAAAGACATACAGTTCTGAGAAATTTAAGGCTAATTATTTTAGAGTTCTCCAGAGAAACAGAACCAATGGGATATATACATATATAGAGAGATTTATTTTAAGAAGTTGGCTCTTGCAGTTGTGGGGGCTAGCAAGTCCTAAATCTGCAGGGCAGCTTGGCAATCTGGAAACTCTGGCTGGAGTTTCTATTCTGCAGTCTTGAGGAGAAGCATTTTTTCTTCAGGAAACCTTAGTGTTTGCTCTGAAGGCCTTCAAACGATTGGATGAGGCCACCACACTATGGAGGGTAATCTGCTTACTTCAAGTCTACACATTGTTTTCATCACATCTGCAAAATACCTTCAGAGCAACATATAGATTTGTTTTGAGCAAACAATTGGGCACCATAGCCTAGCCAGGTTGACACATAAAATTAACCATCACAATAATTATTTCTTTGTTCTTTTTTTTTTTTTTTTTTTTTTGAGACAGAGTCTTGCTCTTGCTCTGTCACCCAGGCTGGAGTGCAGTGGCGCGATCTCGGCTCACTGCAACCTCTGCATCCCGGGTTCAAGCAATTCTCCTGCCTCGGCCTCCTGAGTAGCTGGGATTTCAGGCACCCGCCATCACGCCTGGCTAATTTTTGTATTTTTACTAGAGACAGGGTTTCACCATGTTGGCCAGGCTGGTCTTGAACTCCAGACCTCGGGCAATCCGCCTGCCTCGGCCTCCCAAATTGCTGGGATTACAGCACCGTGCCTGGCCCACAGTAATTATTTCTAATTCTGATTCCATTGCCTCCACCTGGTTTGGGAACCTTCTGGGGTTATTCCTCTCATGATTACAAATCCTGGTTTTATGGTGATATACCCTTGTATATCACCAAGTATACTGAAACAAAATGGACTTAAAATCGTGTTTTAATATGTATGTTATTACCTCTTAAATGCTTTAAAATAATAATGAATTACACAAAATAAAAATAAAATTTGATTTCTACTTCAGTCTTTTTAATAGATTCCAGATGGAGCAAAGTTTTAGGCATTAAAATATGTCATGCTCTGTATTATTCTGTATTTTCTGTAAATCTAAAATTTTTCCAAAATAAGAAGTTTACTTCAGAAATCATGAAAATACTAGAAGGAAAAATGAGTGAATTTTTTTATTCTTAAAGAGGCTGGTGTGGTGGCTTACGCCTGTAATCCCAGCATTTTGGGAGGCTGAGGTGGGTGGATCATTTGAAGTCAGGAGTTCGAGAGCAGCCTGGCCAACATGGTGAAACCCCGCCTCTACTAAAAATACAAAAGTTAGCTGGGTGTGGTGGTGCACGCCTGTAATCCCAGCTACTCGGGAGGCTGAGGTATGAGAATCGCTTGAACTCAGGAGGCTGAGGTTGCAATGAGCCGAGGTCGCGCCACTGCACTCCAGCCTGGGCAATAGAGTGAGACTGTCTCAAAACAAACAAACAAAACCACCACCCCCCCCAACAACAACAAAAGCCCTTTCTTGAATGACTAACAGAAAGCCAGAAGCCATAATTTTGATAAACTTATAAATATTTAAAACTTCTATATGATTTTAAAAAATACCATAAATAAAGTCAAATAGCAAACAGTGAACTGGAGGGAAAAGTTTGCAACATATGATCAGACAAAAAAAAAGGGGGGGCTATTTTCCTTAATATACAAAGAAACCTTACATGTTAATAACCTACTCAACTTAATGGAAAAATAGGCAAAGAAATATAGTATATGGGCAGTTCCAGAAAAAAATTCATTTGGCTGATAAATGTAAGAAAAGATGCTCAGTTTCACTCCTAAATAAATATACATTATAACAAGAAATATAATTTTACCTAATATCATCAAATTGACAAAGATTAAAACATCTTATGATATCTCACTTTTTTTAGGGCAATTTGGTTATACCTATGAAAATAAAAAATGAATCCACACATTGACCCTGCATTTCTGCTAGGATTTATGTTACAGATATCCTTTCTTAAGTTATACAGTGATTACACATACACAAACACACACAAAGATGTTTATCCTACTACTGTTGGTATAGCAAAAAAACCCCACAACCCAAAGCTGAAAACAACCTGTAAGTCTATCATTAAAACACCAACTACATAATTATGTATTCATATTTTAGAATACTATGTAGCTGATAAAAATAATGAGATATATGTAAAAAATTAAATATGGTATGTTCTCATTTGTGTTAAAAATATGTGTATATCCTTACTGACTCTGGTAAGACTAGGAAACTGGGTGTGGAGATGGACAGAAGAGGCCTTTTACTTTTTATTCTTCATCTTATGTTGTTTGACATAAGCACATATTTCTTTTATTTTAAAAACCATTTGAAAAAATGTATATTCTGAGAAGGATTAAAAAAAAAATCAGTGAAGAGTCTATAAATTTGTCACATATCAAACCAGAGGTTGTCTTGGCTGCAAAAAGGATAGGGTTTACCTTTTTTGTGCATGAGCACAATTGTCCAGCTTGGGCAACATGTTGAAACCCTGTCTCTACCAAAAAGTACAAAAATTAGCCAGGTGTGGTGGTGCACCCTGTAGTCCCAGCTCCTTGGGAGGCTGAGGTGGGAGAATCCCTTGAGCCAGGGAGGCAGAGATTGCAGTGAGCCAAGGTCATGCCATTGTACTCCAGCCTGGGCAACAGAGTGAGACCCTGTCTCAAAAAAAAAAAAAAAGCAGAATTGCTTTCTAGCTCTTAAAATGATCTTTACAGTCAGGCCCAAATCTCCAATTGGTTTGTATTCTAGAACTTGCCTCAGCACCAGAGCTTGGGATGGCTGGGGGAGTTATTCTCCGGAACCTTATTTAGAACAGCCTGTCACCAAAAAAGCCAACCCTAACCCAAATGGAAATTGATGACAAATATTTAGTTAGACTGCATGGATCACCTTGAACACCTAACAAGCATTTGCTTTTACTAGTAATATAGGCAGTCTGCAAAAAAAAAAAATTTTAATGATTAGGGAAAAAGCAACCATTTCTTCTTGCAAATGTATTCTATGGTTTTGAGGGCAACAAATTTGTATGGGCTGAAATTAAAATCAGGTGGCATTCCTCCTGCCCATGGCAGCCAGTCCATGATTGGAGGCAGCATGGAAATGTGCTTGACAGGAGGAAGAACTAGCGTTGACTTAAAACTGATTTGAAGAGGCCAGGTGCGGTGGCTCATGCCTGTAATCCCAGCACTTTGGGAGGCCAAGGCGGGCAGATCATGAGGTCAGGAGTTCAAGACCAGCCTGAGTGATATGGTGAAACCCCATCTCTACTAAAAATACAAAAATTAGCCGGGTATGGTGGCATGTGCCTGTAATCCCCAGCTACTCGGGAAGCTGAGGCAGGAGAATCGCTTGAACCCAGGAGGCAGAGGCTGCAGTGAGCCAAGATTGAGCCACCATACTCCAGCCTGGGCGACAGAGCGAGACTCCATCTCAAAAAACAAACAAATAAACAAAACTGATTTGAAGATAACCCATGAAGGAGATAGGTTTTATATGGGAATAGTTGAGAGATGATAATAACTACGCTTAACCCACAGTCATATACTCTCAGGGCAAGGAAGAAAATCAGCGCTGAGAATTTTGATATTGGTTTGATTCTCTGTCGCATGGATATTGTAGAATCCTAAAGCTGGGGCCAGGTATGGTGGCTCACACCTGTAATCCCAGCACTTTGGGAGGCCAAGGCAGGCAGATCACTTGAGGCCAGGAGTTTGAGACCACCCTGGCCAACATGGTGAAACTCTGTCTCTACTAAAAATACAAAAATTAGCTTCTCTGTCTCATGGGTATCATAGAATCCTAAAGCTGGGGACAGGTGTGATGGCTCACACCTGTAATCCCAGCACTTTGGGAGGCCAAGGCAGGCAGATCACTTGAGGCCAGGAGTTCGAGACCACCCTGGCCAACATGGTGAAACTCCATCTCTACTAAAAATACAAAAATTAGCTTCTCTGTCTCATGGGTATCGTAGAATCCTAAAGCTGGGGACAGGTGGGATGGCTCACACCTGTAATCCCAGCACTTTGGGAGGTCAAGGCAGGCAGATCACTTGAGGCCAGGAGTTCAAGACCACCCTGGCCAACATGGTGAAACTCCATCTCTACTAAAAATACAAAAATTAGCTGGGTGTGATGGTGCACACCTGTAATCCCAGCTACTCGGGAGGCTGGGGCACAAGAATCGCTTGAACCCAAGAGGCAGAGGCTGCAGTGAGCCAAGATCACGCCACTGCACTCCAGCCTGGGCGACAGAGCAGGCTGTCTCAAAAAACAAACAAACAAAAAACACGAATCCTAAAGCTGGAAAAGGGACCCACTGGAGTCATTTTTCCTGCAACCCACCTACAGACTGGTGCGTGTTTAAACTATTAAAGTAAGCAAAGTTGTTAAGATTCTATTTTAGCAGAATATCCTACCACCTCTTTCATTTTTGGAGCCTCTCAGCAACCTGACTTATTTTTCTCTTCATATTGAAGGATAAACGGAGGAACCTGCAGGAACATGAGCGTTCAGCTTTACGGGAGCACATGCGTTTGGTTTTGGAAAAGAATGTCCAATTAGAAGAACAGGTAAATCTTCAAAGGTTCAAATAAAAAGTGAGGTAACAGAATTGCTGGGATTTACCTGCTCTATGCTTGTACTTTTCTATTCTCCTCTATTTTAGTATAAGTCAATTGGACGTAGATGTTTTTCTATTAAGTGGCCAAACAGGCTCAGAGGATTATAGAACATTAGAATTGTAAGGTGCCTTTAGGATCCTTGGGTCCATCCCCCTCATTCAACAGATGAAATAACTGAACTCTGAGAAATTTTTATGTGTTTTAATCGTAAGTAGCAGAATTCAATCTCAAAACCCATGTCCTCTGATTCTGAGTCCAGTACTCCCCATGGTATACCACAGCTGCCTCTCAATAGCCTGTCTACACACCTTTTGATTAATACCTGGCACTTAGCAATTTGATGTTTCAGTTAAATTAATATTACTGTGAAACAACAGTTGACTATCTATTCTAAGCACTATGGGTTTTATAAATTTTGTGGTAAGTCTAAACTCCTGCCTTTGGGAAGCTTTGCAACCTGATAAATGCATTCATACACACTTATTTCACCGAGTTGTGATTATCAAGTGAAATTTATGCAAATGACTTCCATAGTGCCTGTGGCACTCATATTAACCTCAATAAATGCTGATTCTATTAAGCAATTTTTAGGAAAGTTAATTATTTTGTTAGAACATCTCAGAAAATCAGACTTTTCAAGCCCAGGTAGGGAAGAAAACCATCCATTTTCAGAAAAGGAGGCTGATGTTTACTACTGCAGATGATTTTTTGATGTCTGATTTTCTATTAAAGTAGGTGTATGAGTTCCAGGGTCGGATCCTGGAGAAAATTAGGAAGACTGATTAAACAGTAACTTTGGTAGAAGGCATGCTGCCTAGTAACTGTTCCCAAGTTTTTTCTGTATCAGTTGCCTCATTCATCCATCTTTTCATTCAAGAAACACCTACTATATGTCAGGTACAATGTTTGCTGCTAGGGACACTGAGCCAAGGAAGATGTAGCCTCTACCCTTGAAGAACTAACATAAATGTAAACAGGTAAGTTGTCATGCCTTGTAGGACATGCTATAACTCAGTCTGGGGTACAGAGACTGCAGCAGTTTATTCTAGGGGAGTTGGGGAAGACTTTCAAGGTAAGACATCCAAGTTGCCTCTTGAAGGAGGAAAGATTCATCAGTTAAAATGTTGTGGAAGAAGGACATCCAAAAGGGAGAGCTTGCACCGAAGCAGGGAGGCATAAGAAATGCTGATGAGTCAAGGAAATGGGGTTTTAGGATGAATGGACTTCTGAGTATGAGATAGAGAAAAGCTGGAGACTGGTGTGTTGGATCCAGATTGCAGTGGCCTTCCGTGTAGCCTAAGAAGTTTTGAACACTGTGCATTCAATTATTTTTTCATTCATTCCTACTCTGCCTTGTTTCAGAAAGGTTTTAAGGGCCAGAAGTTTGAACTAATGTTTTTTTTCAATAATAGGGAGCTAATGGAGGTTTCCTAATTGGAAAACACTTGGTCAGCTAATTGTTTGTTTGTTTGTTGAGATAGGGTCTGGCCCTGTCACCCAGGCTGGAGTACACTGGTGCGATCTGGAATCTCTGCAATCTCTGCCTCCCAGGCTCAAGAGATCCTCCTACCTCAGCCTCTTGGGTAGCCAGGACTATAGGTGTGCATCACCACACCCGGCTAATTTTTGTATTTTTTTTGTAGAAACTTTTGCCATGTTGCCCAGGCTTGTCTCATGAGCTCAAGCCATCTGCCTGCCTCAGCCACCCAAAGTGGTTTGTTTGTTTTTCTTTTTTAAAGCAAGGCAGTTGGTAATAGCATGGCAATTGATAAGAGTGAAGGCTCTGCAGCCAGAATGCCTAGGTTTGCAGCCAGGCTGCACACTAGCCATATGAGTTTGGACAAACTACTTCATTTCTGTCACCCCCAGTTTCCTCATTTGTAAATGGGGTTGTGGTGATGGTAAAAAGGGATAATATAGTTAAGCTAGTAGTACAATGCCTAACACATAATAAGTACTTCGATAGTAGGTGGAAGCAAGATGCTGGAGGTGGTGGTGGTGATGGTGAAGGCTCAACCAAGGCCATATCAGTGGGCTGGAAAGAGAGAGAGTATCAAGAGACCTTCTGAGGTTGTAAATGACATGTAGTTAGCTGAGTAGGGAGGGGACATGGTAATGATAATAACCAAGATGGGCACTACAAAACTGGAGCAGGTTAGAGGTGAGGGTGCAGAGAGAGACAAGGAGTTTGCTTTTGGTCAGGCAGGTAGGTGGAAGTCAGCGCTAGAGGTCTAAATAAAGGATTCCAGGGCCAGAGATCAAATGATTGTCTCAGCCATTTGTGCATTCATTCATAAAATATGTATCAAATGCCGTCTCTGTGCCAGGCACTGTGCTAGGCTCTAAGGATAAAGAAATAGATGTAGTCTCAAGAAACAATTTAGTGGAGAAGAAGACCAAAACAACAACAAAAAGCAAGTTATAAGCATGATAATGATAATTTATACACTAGAATATGGACAGGGTATCATGGAACTTGAGAGGTGGTCTCGGTGGGTGGTGCAAGTAAGGAAATATTTCCAAGAGGATGTACCCATGAGTGGAGGCTTAAAAAGTGGTAGTTTTTAGATGAAGAGAGAGGTGTCTGAGAGAGCAGGGCCTGACAGGAAATAGGAGTTGTGTGGTCTTGCTGGGCAGGACTCATGTGGAATGTGAACGGTTTTGAGGCTGAAAGTGTAGCCAGGGGCAGGTCACGTAGGGCCCAGTGTCACCTGTAAAAGCAAGCCACTAGAAATGCTTATGCAGGGAAGGCTCAAGACCAGATTTTTCTCTTAATATTATTCTGGTCACAGTAAAGAGTACAAATTGAAGGAGAACAAGACTAAAGCCAGGGAGAGCATTCATGCTGTTCATTCATTTAACAAATATTTATTAAGCACCTGCTGGTACCAGGCACCAGTCCAACTGCTGGGGTCATAGTGGACTGTGAGGTTCATGGCAGTTCCAGCTCCCATGGAACTTATGTTCTGGTGTGTGCTGGGGGTAGAATGGGTAGAGCAGGACCAGTTAGAAAGCTGCTGTTGCAGCCCAAGGGAGAAATAATGAAGACTGAAACTAGTGCTGAAATGAGAAATGGATTTAAGTCTTTTTGTTTCTATTGTCATGTTAAAAGTTAAAATTGGCAACTGTTGCAGATTGAATGGATATGGGAATAAGAGAAGAGCTGTCTAGGATCAGCTTTAGGTATCTAACTGTTTCCTTCAAGTAGACTATAAAATCTGTCAATACGCTACCCATGCATTTTGCCTATCACTTGCTGGCTTGTATGCTGGAAGGGTTACTTAAACTCTGTACCTCTGTTTCCTCATCTGAAAAATGAGTCTAATATTCGTGCAACTCATAGGGTTCTTTGAGGCATACAAGAGCTAATGAATATAAGGGTATGATAGACACTCAGCAAGTTTTGCCATTATTACTATTGATACTGTGCATGTAACATTTAATGTGGTATGGTGATCAGTACTCTTTGGTGGTAGTTTTGTTTTAAGAGACAAGGTGTCACTGTGTTGCCCAGGCTAGTCTCAATCTCCTCGACTCAAGTGATCCTCCCCATCAGCCTCCCAGGTACCTGGGATTACAGGTGCCTGGCTTCTGTGGTTGCTTAATAAGTCCATGTTGAATGAATGAAGAGAACCAGTTCAGTAAATTCAGTCAGGTGATGTCTGTCATTAGATGAACCATCGTTGTAGGTTAGGTATAGAAAAGGCTGATGAGAAATTCTGTAGATGTGGCTTTTTGGAACCACCTGTAAATATCTTCCTATAATTATGTAGGAAGCTACCTGTAAATATTTTCCTAGAAATAAATATGTGTATTTTTTCCTAGAAATACTTTCTTAGCTGCAAGTACGATTTTAACTATATGCATGCAGTTATATTCAGTGACTTTATTTTTCCTCACGTTCCTGTTATTAGATTTCTGACTTACACAAGAGCCTAGAACAGAAAGAAAGTAAAATCCAGCAGCTAGCAGAAACTATAAAGAAACTTGAAAAGGAGTTCAAGCAGTTTGCACAGTTGTTTGGCAAAAATGGAAGCTTCCTCCCAAACATCCAGGTAAGAAATGGCCTTTCCGTTGAAAGCCAAGATTTGGCTTTCAATTGCAGTGAGAGTTTTTGTTTTAACTTTTTAAATATAAATAATTTAAAATATACAGAAAAGCTATAAGAATAAGATGGTGCAAAGAATACTTGTGTAACCTCCACCCAGACTCCCTCATGGTCAACATTTTGTCCCGTTGCTTCATCATTCATACTCCCCTCCACTGCTCCTCCCCTGATGTGTGTGTGTGTGTGCGTGTGCATGTGTGTGCACGTGCTCTCTCTAAACCATTTGCGAGTATGCTGCATATATTATGGCCCTTTACCTGTACATATTAATACTTCAGTATGTATTTCCTAAGAATAAAGATCTTCTTTTACACAACCCCAGTACGTTTAGCAATATCGGTAACTTTAACATTGATACAATGCTTCCATATAATTTATAGCAATTAGGGTTTTAATTAATGTTGGGCCAGTATTAATCACTTGATTGCAGATTCATTGAGAGCATCTGTAGTTCTGCATTTTGTAGTCAACAAGTGAAACTATTAATTCCCTTGGGAAGGAAATGCTTTAAACATCACTAAAATATAGCAAAAATAATACTTAGTAACTTATGAACATTAAATAACCATAAATGAATTCTGATGAATAATGTCTTTATCATGATTATAAAATTTATAGTGAAAAAGATTTCAAGACATGTGCTGTAGGCAATATATTTGAAATTTAAGTTATCCCAGAAAATCTAGGCCCTATAATTGCCATACTTGGCCAGCACATTATACATTAAACACACACACACACACACACACACACACACACACACACACACACACACACACCCCTCATATACATACAACATATATGTATGTGAAATATATATAAAGTATATATGCATATGTGTATATACATTAATATGCACAGATGCTCCTTGACTTACAATGGAGTTATGTCCTGATAAACCCATTACATTAAAAATATCGTAAGTCAAAAATGTGTTTGATACACCTAACCTATTAAACATCATAGCTTAGCCTAGCATACCTTAAACATGCTCAGAACACTTACATTAGCCTACAGTTGGGCAGTCATCTAACACAAAGCCTATTTTATAATAAAGTATTGAATTCCTCATGTAATTTATCAAATACTGAAAGTGAAAAACAAAATGGGTACTTTGAGTAGCCATACCTTATGTTGTACACACATAGGGAAAGTGAGTAGTAGTTTTATTTAGTCTCTTCCACCTGAGAGAGCAGTCAAAAGTTTAGGCCGTACTCAGGGCCTTCTGTACTACCTGTAGAGCTCAGGCCAGAACAGGTGGGCCTATTCCATCTCATTCTCCACCTTCTAGCAGAGCAGGAGTGAATCAGGAGATTGGCTTCTAAGAAGAGAAAGACGTGATAGGGCAAGAGGAGAGACAACATGAAAATAAATATATAAAGATGGGTTGGAGAACCAAGCAGAGGGAAACAGAGGGAGGATAAAAATTAGATAAAGAAAAGTTCAAACATTTAGAACAGGAGCTGTGGTAGGAGAGGAGGAGGAGGAAGATAATTAGGTGGCTCATCTCTCTGTGATCCTCATTGAATTTTATTTTCTGGGCTTGTATTTTTCATTCTGTTAATTGATTAAATGTGATATGTTTGAATTGAAAAAAATTTTAATCTCAATGAATTGCTAAAATATTCACTAATTTTTTAAACATGATTATCCATTTTGTAATGAAAGGTTTTTGCCAGTCACATTGACAAGTCAGCTTGGCTAGAAGCTCAAGTGCATCAATTATTACAAATGGTTAACCAGCAACAAAATAAATTTGACCTGAGGCCTTTGATGGAAGCAGTTGATACAGTGAAACAGAAAATTACCCTGCTAGAAAACAATGATCAAAGATTAGGTATGTCTGATATTTTATTTCTCTTTTGGTGACTCATTTGTCTGCATGTGTTCATGAAACAACCAAACACCTGGCCAAATAGAGAGTCATATCTGTCCAGGATAAACAATGGCTGAATCTGCTATTTGTGAAAGAGAATGGTAAGATTCTGGCCACTCAGGTAAAAATGAGGGAGGCCCACAAGTGGGGTTGGGGGACTGGGCTGGGAAATTCCAAGACTGGAAACAGGCCAGCAGATTCCAAGAACAGGGACTGATGACTTTAAAGAAGAATGGAAAATAATGAGAAGCCTCAGGGAGAGATGTGGTGGGATCATTGTTTTAGTTATGGAAAAATATTAAAGGGTTTGGCTATTTAAAAGCATTCTAGTTAGAAAAGTGTGGGGCTCAGCATGCTGATTCACACTAGTTGAATGCTCAGTGTGTCTTCTCTACACTTCAGTGAGTTTAAGAGTACACATCCAGGTCTCCTTGGAGGCAGTGTGCCAAGACATAATATTCCCTGAGTTAATATTATTACAACAAATGAATTCGGCTCATCTTTAGGATGTCAGAATTTTGTTGATTCTTTTTCAGGTAACAAAATTCCACTGGGAAAATTTTAAAGATAACTTTTAGGCCTATGGAATCTTTTTTTTTTTTCTTATTTGCAGCTGTTTTAGAAGAGGAAACTAACAAACATGATACCCACATTAATATTCATAAAGCACAGCTGAGTAAAAATGAAGAGCGATTTAAACTGCTGGAGGGTACTTGCTATAATGGAAAGCTCATTTGGAAGGTGACAGATTACAAGATGAAGAAGAGAGAGGCGGTGGATGGGCACACAGTGTCCATCTTCAGCCAGTCCTTCTACACCAGCCGCTGTGGCTACCGGCTCTGTGCTAGAGCATACCTGAATGGGGATGGGTCTGGGAAGGGGACACACCTGTCCCTATACTTTGTGGTCATGCGAGGAGAGTTTGACTCACTGTTGCAGTGGCCATTCAGGCAGAGGGTGACCCTGATGCTTCTGGACCAGAGTGGCAAAAAGAACATTATGGAGACCTTCAAGCCTGACCCCAATAGCAGCAGCTTTAAAAGACCTGATGGGGAGATGAACATTGCATCTGGCTGTCCCCGCTTTGTGGCTCATTCTGTTTTGGAGAATGCCAAGAACGCCTACCTTAAAGATGACACTCTGTTCTTGAAAGTGGCCGTGGACTTAACTGACCTGGAGGATCTCTAGTCACTGTTATGGGGTGATAAGAGGACTTCTTGGGGCCAGAACTGTGGACGAGAGCACATTTGATTATCATATTGACCTGGATTTAGACTCAAAGCACATTTGTATTTGCCTTTTTCCTTAACGTTTGAAGTCAGTTTAAAACTTCTGAAGTGCTGTCTTTTTACATTTTACTCTGTCCCAGTTTGAAACTTAAAACTCTTAGAATATTCTCTTATTATTTATATTTTTATATTTCTTGAAAGATGGTAAGTTTCTTGAAGTTTCCGGGGTGTTTCTCTTTTACTGGTGCTTAGCGCAGTGTCTTGGGCACTCTAAATATTGAATGTTATGGAGGACACAGAGGTAGCAGAATTCCCAGTTGAAAATGTTTTCATATTTTATTGTTTGGCCTATTGATTCTAGACCTGGCCTGAAGTCTGCAAAAGCCATCTTTATAAGGTAGGCTGTTCCAGTTAAGTAGTGGGTGATGTAGTTACAAAGATAATATGCTCAGTTTGGACCTTTTTTTCAGTTAAATGCTAAATATGTGAAAATTGCTATACCTCTAAGTATTTTCATGAAATTCACCAGCAGTTTGCAAGCACAGTTTTGCAAGGCTGCACAAGAACTGGTGAATGGGGTAAGCATTTTCATTCTTCCTGCTGAAGTAACGCAGAAAGTACTGCATAGTATATAAGATATAGCCAGCTAGCTAAAGTTCAGATTTCATTAGGTTCAACCCTATGAAAAAAACTATTTTCATAGGTCAAAAATGGTAAAAAAAAAATTAGCAGTTTCATAAGATTCAACCAAATAAGTATATATATACACACACACATACATATACACCTATATATGTGTGTATACAAACAGTTTGAATGTATTTTGGTAACAGTAATAAATCAATGTGAGGATGGATAGGATTTAGTATATGATAGAGAAAATGTCATAAATGGATAAAAGGAATTTACAACTTGAGGAGAAAACCTTTACAATTTCCTATGGGTGTCAGAAGTACTCTCAGCAAAAACTGATAGCTAAAACAGTATCTACTATTCTCTGATAACTTTTTTTTTGAGACAGAGTTTCGTTGTCACCCAGGCTGGAGTGCAGTGGCGTGATCTCAGCTCACTGCAACCTCCGCCTCCCGAGTTCAAGTGATTCTCCTGCCTCAGCCTCCTGAGTAGCTGGGATTACAGGCGCCCATCACCACACCCGGCTAATTTTTGTATTTTTAGTAGAGACGGAGTTTTGCCATGTTGGCCAAGCTGGTCTCAAACTCCTGACCTCAAGTGATCTGCCCGCCTCTGTCTCCCAAAGTGCTGAGATTACAGGCGTGACCCACCGCGTGAAGCCTCTGACAACTATTGAATTTGTAAGCTGCTATGCAAATAGGCATTTATATAAACTTGTAGTGTTTCTTGTCAGAATTCTGAGTACTTTGTGAAGAACAGAAATGATCATGTTCTTATGCATCTATCTGTATGGGTCTGAAGGTGTATATACAAATTGAGATGAGTCCTTATGACTCTTGATAAGCCTGAGTTTAACAACAACAACAAAAATGCCAAGTTGTCCTGAGCCCTTCTGCATTGTTATGCCACTTCCCTACTGCTCATATGCACGCTGGCTCCCCTGGGCACGCAAGGATGAGTATGGGCCACGGGCCCCTGTAGAGCTGCTTACCTGGTGGTGACCATGCACCTTACAATTTCTGAACAGTTAACCCTATAGAAGCATGCTTTATATGAGTGTCTTCTGGGAAGAGGAACCTTCTTAATCTCTTCTGTGGGATTTTCAAAATGCTAAAGACTCACACTGCAGCAATCATCCCAGATGATTAAATTCAAAGAAATAGGTTCACAACAGGAATATACTGAAGAACTAGAGTGTCGCTGCTGGTGAACTGTGGCACAGTTGCTCAACACATCACCTCGGGCAAATTCAGGAAGCATTTCTTTAGCCCACAAGGCCAGACCCAGGTGCTCTGTGTGTTTGTTTTTAATGTTCTTCATCATATCCAAGTTCACTCTGTCTTCCTGAGCAGTGGAAGATCATATTGCTGTAACTTCTTTTAAGTAGTTGATGTGGAAAACATTTTAAAGTGAATTTGTCAAAATGCTGGTTTTGTGTTTTATCCAACTTTTGTGCATATATATAAAGTATGTCATGGCATTGTTTGCTTAGAAGTTCAGAGTTCCTTCATCATCGAAATAGTGATTAAGTGATCCCAGAACAAGGAATTCTAGAGTAAAAAGCACCTCTTTTTCACAAAACAAGAGTTGTGATTTTTGTTTTAAACAAGGTGGATCCATGTAAACTATTTTTCCTTTTTTTATGAACAGGACAGTAATTTTTCTTCTGTATCAATAAGATTTAAATTTTTATTTCCATTTTGGGTTAATTTTGGTTCCTGATGAAAAGATAACAATACAGTAAGCATAAAGGGGAAGTTAATATCCTTGAGAAAGTTACAGAATGATTACAGTGGGGGGTGTGTGTGTTAATAATGCTTATTAACAAGTCTGAAATCTGACCCCTGATTTCCACATTTGGTATTTTCAGAGAAAACAAGAGATAGTCACAGCCAGGATCAATTCACAGTGCCAGTCCTGAATACAATAGAACAGTGAGGTACAAACCCTTTGTGTGGTCCCTGGATAATCAGTCCACACTACTGACTACCTCTTTTCTCTTAGAAAGAAGTTGGAGACATACGTCTCAATCTTATATAAGAATTCTGAGCTGGAGATAAAGGTTTGATGGAGGCACAGTAGGGGTCCCAGGTGGTGAAATCACACAGGAATAATACATTCTATGGGAAGAGGAAGAAGAGCCTGTAAAGCATTTGGAGAAGGAATGATCAGAGGTAAGAGAAACACCAAGGAAGGTGGGAAGAGAAAAGAATGTCAACAGGGCCAAATGCCAGCCTGGGAACAGCAGCTACTCCCAGAGCACTCCCACAGCCCTTCTGAACTCACTGTCACCCCCATGCTGCTCTCTCCTCAAGTCTGTATCTCTGACCCGGGCCTTTGCCATAGGCTGATCTGAGTACCTGCTGAACATCTAAATTCAGGAATCCCAAAGGGACTTTAAGGACCACTTCACCATACAGAACTGGAAATCTTCCCACCCTCCCCACTACTGCCAACCTAATTACTCCTCAGTTTTTTCTACCTAAATGACATCATTGTCCAAGCCAAAAGTTTGGACACTATTCTAGATTCCTCCCTCATCTTCCCTATCCAGTAACCCACCCTGCACTGCCAATTTGATCTCCAAATAATTTCTTTAAAAGTATTCCTACTACTTACCCCTCCTCAGTACTACTGTCCTGTTTCAGGCCTACATTATTTTTTAACTTACAACTATTCTTCCTATTTTTAGTTGTGCCTCTTTGAAATCCAGCCTCTACAGTGTCACCTGATGATCTGTCTCAAATGAAAATCTGAATATGACTCCCACCCCACCCACACTGTGGCTTCATAGCCCATAGGAAAAAGCCCAGCCTCATGGAGTGTCATACAAGGCCCTTCATGCCACTTGTACCCTTCCAGCCTCACCTCCTGACATTTCGACTTTGCATTTAGCAACACCACCCCAAGCTATCTGATATTTGTCTGAGCTTGTGCTATATGTCTATCTGGAATACTCTTTTTTTTTTGAGATAGGGTCTTACTCTGTCACCCATGCTACAGTCCAGTGGCACAATTACAGCTCACTGCAACCTTGACCTCCCTAGGTTCAGGTGATCCTTCCACCTCTGCCTCCCAAGTAGATGGGACTACACGCATGCAACACCATGCCCGGCTAATTTTTTTGTATTTTCTGTAGAGATGGGGTTTCACCATGTTGCCCAGGCTGGTCTTGAACTTCTGGGCTCCAGTGACCCGCCCACCTCAGCCTCCCAAAGAGCTACGATTACAGGCGTGAGCCACCACGCCTGGCCTGAATACTCTTCTCTATCCTTACCTTCTTTTCCTGGATAATTCTTGCCCTTCAAGATTCTGCTTTGGCCTCACCTCTGGGATGCCTTCCTAAACTATCCTTTAATCTGTAACCCTACTCCCACACTTCACCCTTAGTAACTGCCCATCGGGTTCATTTTGCCCACTGCCCAAATAGAGCCGATTTATCAAGACAAAGGAATTGTAACAGAGAAAGAGTTTAATTCACACAGCTGGTTGTACAGGAGACTGCAGTTTTATTATTGCTCAAATCAGTCTCCCTGAAAATTCGGAGACTGGGGTTTTTAAGGATAATCTCATGGGTAGGGGGGCAGGTAGTGGGGAGTGCTGACTGGTCCCCCAGGAAATGGGGAGTCAAAGCTGTCCTCTTGTGCTGAGTCAGTTCCTGAGTGGAAGCCACAAGACCATCAATCTGGGTGGGAGCAGCTGATCCATCCAGGGAGGGGTCTGAAAATACCTTGAGCACCAATCGTAGGTTTTATAGTAGTGATGTTATCCCTAGGAGCAATTGGGGAGGCTTAGAATCTTGTGGCCTCTAGCTGCATGACTCCTAAACCATAATTTCTAATGTCGTGGCTAATTTGTTAGTCCTACAAAGTCTGGTCCCCAGGCAGGAAGGGGGTTTGTTTTGAGATAGGACTGTTGTCATCTTTGTTTCAAAGTAAAACTATAAGTTCCTCCCAAAGTTAGTTCCGCCTACACTCAGGAATGCACAAGAACAGCTTGGGGGTTAGAAGTGAGATGGAGTTGGCTAGGTCAGATCTCTTTCACTGTCATAATTGGCTGTCATAATTTCTGCAAAGGCGGTTTCACCTTCACTATGTCAAGAATCCTTGTTCTGTGCTGTATACTTCCTTGCCCATACCTCAATTGCTCGACTTTTCTTTTTCCAGAAAACAAATGTTGACTACATATTTGTCAGATTGTGTGAGTTACAAATAGAACAGATATTGTCCCTGTCCTCCTCAGACTTCTAATCTGTAGGTCAATCACAAGTAGTACAGAAAACTGATCAGTATGTAAATCTTCCCAGCCTCCCAGCTGACAAAGACTCTGCCTCTCCACTTCTCTCCCCAGTGCCCTAAGAAAGTGTACCTCTCAGACCTGTTCTGGATGTTGGTGATGCAAAATAAGAGAACAGGCAGAAAAACATTTGAAAGATGAGCTCTAAGGGAAAGGTTTATGGAGAGTAGCTAAACAGATCCACATAAGGATTGGGGAGAATTAAAGAAGAAGAGAGGAGAGAATTTGAAACTATGGAAACACTGCAAAAGCAGCCATGGAAATAAGAAAAAACAAAACAAAACAACAAACAGAAACTACAGGAACTGCTGGGAACTGTGACTTGGAGCCTTTTTTATTCTTTTTTCTTTCAAGAGACCCATGCTAAAGACTAAAATACATTTTAAAATTATTTTTGGCTGTTTGAAATATACTTATTTGAAACTCCACGCATAGACTCTATGGCCCCAGAATTTATAAGACATTTGAACAAATTAAGTACATAACAATACAAGTTGTGACAAGTGCCTTGAAGAAAATGACAGAGTACAGGAAAAGATTGATGGGGCTGCTGTGGGGAAAATGTACTAGGGTTGTCAGAGAAGGCCTTAATGCTGAGGTAACACATTATCTCATGTTCATGTGACATGTTTTCTGAATACCCAGCACTTTTCAACATCCTTATAAAGTCTGAGGAATTTCCTATGAGAAAATTTGCCTCCTTGACCCCCTTTGTAGCACAGCAATGTGACCTAGGCCCCACCAAGCAGGCATAGCCAATGCAAAATTTCAACTTGAAAGTGAGCAAGACAGGCCGGGCACCGTGGCTCGCGCCTGTAATCCCAGCACTTTGGGAGGCCGAGGAGGGCGGAGACCAGCCTGGCCAACAGGTGAAACCCCGTCTCTACTAAAAATACAAAAATTAGCCAGGTGTGGTGGCAGGCACCTGTAGTCCCAGCTACTCGGGAGGCTGAAGCAGGAGAATTGCTTGAACCTGGGAGGCAGAGGTTGCAGTGAGCCGAGATCATGCCACTGCACTCCAGCCTGGGCGACAGAGTGAGACTCCGTCTCCAAAAAAAAAAAAAAGTGAGCAAGATGAAGAAGGAAACATGCCTAACTCTGGCTACCAGTGGAAACCGCCAGTGTTTGTGGAAGTTGCAGTTTTGGTGTCAACGGTGGCAGCAGCAATGGATTCTCACTAGATCCTCTAGTGTGCTTGGGTACCGTTGTTTCCACATTTGGCCTCTGGCTCTCCTGGAGATTCTGTGAGCTACATGATTTTTTTTAAAGTCCTTTTCTTTCTCAACCAGAGTGGATTCCGTTGCTTGTAACTAACTGCCTGACCTAATCAAGCTGAAATCTGAAAGATGAGTCAGTCGTGGGAAGAGCTGTCAGGGTGGATCAGTAATCTGAGCAGAGGGCACTGAAGAGTGTTGGCTCAAGGAAAGGAGAAGAGGATAGTGTGGTGGGAGTTTGGTAGAAATCAGGAGAATGATAGTTGATGAGGTTAGAGAGGGAGGCACAGGGTTTAGAACCTGAGGGCTCAGGCCATAGTGAGAAGTTTATGGTTTATGTAAAGTATAATGAAAGTTAACATATTATGGGCAGAGGATGCATGATCTGATTAATGTTTTGTCTCTTAATGTGGAGCACAGATTAGAAGGGAGACAAGAGAGAACATGGGAAGAGTATTAAGGTTAAATCATATTGAAATTGCATTTCATGTCTGTTGCCTTATGAGATCACTGAAGCCGAGAACCATGTCTAATTCAAAAATGCACAGCAGGTGCTCAAACAGTGTATTAAAATGAATGAATACAATAATGCACTGAATTTTTATAACAACTCTCATAGGCAAGTCTTCTGCCCATTCCATAGATGAAAAATCTGGTAAAGAGATCCGAGCATTAGGCACTGTCCTAAGAATGTTACATATATTAACATATTAATCTTACAACAACCTCATGAGGTATATGCTGTATTATCCCCACTTTACAGATGAAACAACTGAGGCACAGAGAGTTTATGTAATAAGCTCTAGGTTACTCAGCTAATAAGTGGTAGTGCTAGGATCTGAATCCAGGCAGTCTGGCCTCACAGGCTCCACTCTTAACCACTACACAGACTGCCTCATATGGATACTGATGAATTCTAAACACACACACACACACACACACACACACACATATATAAAGATATACCTTTAAATGAGTTAGAAGAGTAACTACTATTCATAGAATAAAAATCAAATATAACTTTCAAACCACTAAAGTGGGAAAAAAACTGGAAAAAGAGACTGTCAAACCAAAGGTAGTAAAGAGAACAGGAAGCATGATACATAGAAAAAAATCTATGAATAAGTTGTGTTACTATTAACAGGGAGAAATCTCAAATGAGGGGGACACAATCATGCTTTTAAAAAACATACCGAAAACAAAATAGAGCTAATAACTGCATTAGCTTTATAGTCAGAGAAACTCTTGCACACGTGTACCAGGAAACATGTACAAGAAAATTTACTGTCAGCAGTTGGTAACAGCAAAAAAAACAAAAAACAAAAAAACTGGGGCAAAAAAATAACCTGTGTTGGCATGGAATGGAGCAACAGCAGCTCTCCTGCATTGCTGATGGAGGGTAAGTTGGTAAAACCACTGGAGAACAATTTGGCAATATCAAAGTTGAACTGTACAAACCCTTCCACCTTGCAATTCCATTTCTAGACATTATCCTAAGGAAATTCTTACCATATGTCTAAGAAGCTGTGTGCAAGAACTAACTCATGTTACAGTGACAGAAATCAGGAATCATTAAATTGCTAGCAACTGGAGAATGGATAAATGGTGGTACAATTATACAATGGAATACTATTCAGCAGTTAAAATAAAACTAGAACTACAGGAATCATCCTGGATAAATTTTACATACATAATTATAGGTGGCAAAAGTAAGTGACATGCATATCATTTATATTAGATTTAAAAAGCATAAAACAGTACTTTATGTTACTTAACATTGCTACATGTATTTGGAGCATATATAAAAGCTTTCATGGGAATGATAGATACCAAATTCAATGAAGTAGTTAATTTCAGAGAGGAAGAGAGGGAGAATGAGATTGCAGGCAGTTTCACAAGGAGCTCTAACTGAATGTTAAAATCTGAAGCAAATAAGAGAAAATGTTAAAATGGGATAAAGCCAGATGGTCGGTATACAAGTGTTCATTATATTATTTTTTGTAACTGTACATTGTGGTAATATTTCATATTAAACATTTTAAAGGAAAGTTAAGCTTTCAAGATGCTATAAAAAGAACAAACCCAAAGAGATAAGAAGAAATTAATGAAGGCATACATTAATGAAAGAGAAATTACTTTTTTATCTATAAAACCAAAAGCTGGTTTGATAAATATGATCAAGAAAAAGACTCCAATACAATATATAAGAATATATACATAAGAATATATAAGAATGGTTGAGAACAATATGAGATTTTTTAAAATGTTAGAAAATGTAGCTGAAATACTTTTTTTTTAAGATGGAGTCTCGCTCTGTCCCCCAGGCTGGAGTGCAGTGGCGAAATCTCGGCTCACCGCAAGCTCCGCCTCCCGGGTTCAAGCCATTCTCCTGCCTCAGCCTCCTGAGTGGCTGGGACTACAGGCGCCCGCCACCACGCCCAGCTAATTTTTCGTTTTCGTATTTTTAGTAGAGATGGAGTTTCACCATGTTAGCCAGGATGGTCTCCATCTCCTGACCTCGTGATCCGCCCGCCTCGGCCTCCCAAAGTGCTGGGATCACAGGCGTGAGCCACCGCGCCCGGCCAATACTTTTCTAGAAAAAACTAATTTTCTCAAGAAGCAAAAGAAAAAATTCTAGGTATCAATAACGATGGAAGCTATATAAAAAACAAAACTATCCATTAAAATGGCACCACACCCAGAAGGCTTTAAAGATGAGTCCTTCAAAACCTAAGGAATGTATCATTCACACATGCTATGTCTATTCCAGGTCATATAAAAATAAGTTAATCTGTCTGACTCCTAACACAACCTGATACCAAAACTAGACAAGGACAGCAAAAGAAAACCATAAGCCAATCTAACTTATGTGCATACATGAAAATCCAAAATTAAATACACAGCAAATTGCATCCAGCAATATACTGAAAAAAATAATATACCAGGATTCTAAGTTTGGCTCACCATTAGAAAATCTATTATTGTAGTTATTTTATTGTAGAGTAATGGAAAAAAGGCCATACAATCATCTCAAAGACTGATGCTGAAAATACTTGGTAAAACTTAGTCATTTGCTGATTTAAAAAAAACAATGATATGGTAAACTACAAAAAGAACATAATTTGCCTATACACCCACTCACACACACACACCATAAACCTGCAGAAGATATCTTGAATGAAACCTAAGATGCAATCCAAAATAACTCCTGGTAAGAAATAAGTACCTCCGACTACTATTCAGTGTTGCATTGGATTCTTGGGAAAAGCCAAAATTGTTCTTTACAGATAAATTCTTACCTACAAATCAAAGAGGCCTGCCTGTCAAATTTTTAGAATACGAAAGTTTAGTGAAGTGTCCAGATAGATCAACAATCAAAAGCCATTCTTATATAAGGGTACTAATAATAGTCTATTAGTAAAACAAACTACAATAACAAAAATAGCTACGAAAAAATGTTAAATGCGCACAACAAGCAAACTGCAACGCTTTACCTGAAAAACAAAGGAAGAACTGAATTAATTTAAAAAAATAGCCACATTGCTGGATGGGAATTCTCAATATTGTACTAGTATCCAATCTTGGCAAATCTACAAAAACATGGAATCCCAAACAAATCCCTGGAAATCTTTGCCATTTGGGCGCCCATCTACTAAAGAAATCCACCCCAGGGGGTGAGGTTCCTCACATGTGCGTGAAAACGCTTCGAGAGGGGTGCAGCCGCGGACAGAAAAACCTTGGCTTGAGTCCCCGCGCCCCTCCCCTCCCTCGGGGCCAGCAGCCCCTGCCTAAGGCTCCCGCGACCGGAAGAGTCGCTTCCGCTCCCGCCCCGCTCTGTGGCGTAGGCCGGACATTTCTAGTCGACTGTTGCGCGTGCGCGCGCTGTGACGTTCTCTACGCGGTCGGGCGTTGGGTTTCGCGGCGCTCGCCGCATTGGTTGTTCAGCACCTTCTGTCCGGTTGAGGTTGTCAAGTCGGACCAAATAGGTTGTTTCTTTGCAGTTTCAAGTAAGTGACCGTTCCAGCCGGGGCTGTGGCTAGAGTGTGAAGGCAAACCGGTAGAGGCCGCGCCGCCATTTTCTTCCCACCTCACTCTTTCCTCAACCTCCCCTCGGTCACTCCGAGGGGACTGTTGGTACCCCCCCTCTGCCCAGTCCCCCGCTAATGAGGCCGCTCCCAAGCTCTGAGTTTCCCCAAAAGATGTGTCCTTTGTCATGAAAGCTCTCGTAGCATTTAAGCGCTGGTACTCGACGGCCACCGACTTCTCAGATGCACCCTGGAGGGTGTGCTCTTGGCCTGACACTTTTTAGCCCTTTTGCTTCCTACAGTTGTGATGGGCCCTCAGATACTCTCCAGGAAAATGTGATGCCCCCACCACCACTTCTTACTCCAACTTTGTTTGTAACTGTGCCCTCTGTTTCAGAATCCTACTGCCTCGTAACAAAAATGTACCAAGGACCATTCCCCTTCACACCTCTCCCTCCCTTCTCAAACCCTTAAGAGTGCCTTAAGAGTAAGGCACCGACCTAAGCACTTTACATGCATTTTATTTAATCTTCCCACGCAGTCCTTAAGTAGGCAGACATGAGAAAATTGAGGCACAGAAAAGTTAAATAATTTGCCCAAGGCAACATAGGTTGGATGTGGTAGGGTTGAAATTTGAATTTATTGTGTAGCTTAGTGTGGCGTTATTATCATTCATTCCTTTCTGTTTCCCAAATACTGAGTATTCCTTTTTTTTTAGTTGCTTCTACAGAGGAATTTTTTTCCTTAATGCTGTTCAGAGGGTTCTTCTTGAGAAATTTGGTTCTGTCTGAAAACCCTTTTCTCAGAGCTCTCCTTAAACAGACCCTTAAGTGTTGTTTTTCCAAATCTAAGCTCTAAACTTAATAATATTTTGCATATCCAAAATGTGCTCATGCTTCCTTAAAAGTACCCCTAAACCAGTACCCACTAACCAGCCCCCTTCCTCTACCTCAATATGACAATGGTTATCACTATTCTCAGCAAACATTTGGGCAACTAGCTTATGTAAGACAATAAAGATAACGGGGGTTTTGAAGAACTCTGAGGTTTAGTTCCGACCTGAAGGAGAAACATGAAAAGGCCTTCATAAAAAGGCCACATAAAATAGCAGATAAATCCCATCTCGGTTGCACAGAATACAAATTGTATAAGAGCGACTTTGGACAAATCAGGTAAAAGTGCTAGATTTGTTTACTCATCTGTAAAATGTTAAGGTTAGGCTAGGTCACTAAAATATTATAAACCTAAGTTCAGAGAGAGGAGTGATAACTCTCTACTCACTATTGAGGGACGTGGAGGCTGTAGTTTGTTGTTAGTTGTTTTTTTGTTTTTTTTTTTTGAGACAGGGTTCCCACTCTGTCACCCAGCCTGGAGTGCAGTGGCGTGATCAGAGCTGACTGCAGCCTCCACCTCAGCCTCCTGGGTAGCTGGGACTACAGGTGTGCACCACCATGCCTGGCTAATTTTTGTATTTTTTGTAGAGACAGGGTCTCACTATGTTGCCCAGGCTGGTCCTGAACTCCTGGCTTCAAGCAGTCCTCCCACCTTGGCCTCCCAAAGTGCTGGGATTACAGGTATGAGCCACTGCATGCCACCTGTAGTGTGTTCTCGATACAGAGACAAGGTTGAAGGATTCAGAGTACAATTTTCTCATTTTGAATATCTGATAAAATCTGTAGACCCTCCATCAACAGAGGATTGGGTGAAGAAAATGTGTGTGTGTGTGTGTGTGTGCGTGCGTGCGTGCGTGCGTGCGTGCGTGCGTGTGTGCGTGCGTGCGTGTGTGTGTGTGCGCGCGCGCGCGCGCCATGGAATACTATTTAGCCATAAAAAAGTCATGTTTTTCAGCAACATGGATAGAACTGGAAGCCATTATCCTAACCAAAATAACTCAGAAAGCCAAATATCACATGTTCTCACTTAAAGCAGGAGCTGAGAAGCAATGGGCACAACGTACATACAAACACTGCAGACTACAAAAGGTGGGAGGATGGGAGGGAGGTGAGGGTTGAAAAGTTACATACTGGGAACAATGCTCACAATTTGAGTAATGGGTACAGTAAAAGTCCAGGCTTCACCACTGTGCAATATGTACATCTAATAATTCTGCCCTCGTACCCTCTAAATATATAAAAATCATGTTTTTCTGAGAGAGTCTTGCTTTGTCACCCAGGCTGGTGCAATCTTGGCTCACTGCAACATCCGCCTCCTAGGTTCAAGTGATTCTCATGCTTCAGCCTCCCGAGTAGCTGGGACTATAGGTGTGCACCATCACACCCGACTAATTTTTGTATCTTTAGTAGAGATGAGTTTTGCTACATTGGCCTGGGTGGTCTCAAACTCCTGGCCTAAACAATCAACCCGCACCCGCCTTCCCAAGTGCTGGGATTACAGGTGTGAACCATGAGACCCAGCCTAAAAATAAATTTTTTTAAAAAGCTGTAGATCTTGCTCTGGAAATAAAATTCACATCCATAGAACATTTTATGCTTAATTTTAGGAGATTCGTTGACTCCTCCTTCTCAAATTTAAATGTTAAAAACCCTTGATTTAGGGAAAAAGTATTATTCAAAACACCAGAACTAAGCCAGATGTGGAAGACCTTTATCTTGTGGGCAGTGTTGAACCATTTGAGATCTAAAAAGATAAATCTGGTAGCAGTATGAAAAATGCATGACAGTGGGAAAAAGCAATGAGACTAGTTAAGTGGCAGGGGAATCATTTAGGTAGGAGACTGTGCCAGGCAGTATTGGGAATGAAGAGAAATTAGAAGAAATATTGACAAGGACAAATCAAATATCTGACTGGATATGGAATTGAAAGAAGAAATCAATGATAACAAAGTTTGAGGATCAGTTATGCTGCAGGTCTACCTTGTCTTCAGTATTTTATTGAAGTCATTCCTATAACATCTGTGCTAGTGCTTACTTCGGTAGCACATATACTAAAATTGGAATGATACAGAGAAGATCAGCAAATAAAAATTTAAGTACAAATTTTAAAAAGAAACAAAAAACATATGTGCTCTAAGAGCACTCCCAACCCAACAGACATTAAAAAGGATGAGGCAATACACAAACACCTCTGTACTTATAAATTTGATAACTGGAGAGAAATGGGCCACTATCAAAATTACCAAAACTCACCCAGGACAAAATAGGTAAATGAAATAGTCCTATAACTATTAAAGAAACAGAATTTGTGAGAAAAACAGACAAACAAAACAACAACAAAAAACAAACCCTGGCAAGAGTCTTCTTGCCAGGAAGGAAAAAAAAAAAAGAATAATAACTTTAAAAAAAAAGAAAGCTCCAGGCCCAGATAATTTCACTGGCAAATTTCACCAAACATTCAAGGACGAAAAAATAACAGTTCTCTTACAAGCTCTTTGGATCGTAGAAAAGGAAGAAACACTTGACTCATTTTATGAAGGCAGCATTTTCTGGATACCAAAACCAGATAAAGACAATACAAAAAACAAATCTAAAAGTTAAAATCCCTCATGAACCAAGATACAGCTTCCTCAAAAAATAATAGCAAATTGAATTCAGCAGTATATTAGAAAAATAATACGTCGTGACGAAGTCTCATCCCAGGAATTCAATATTTGAACATCATATAATCCTCCATATTAACAGACTAAATAAGAAAAACTACATGATCCTATTAATAGATGCAGAAAAACACTTAAGAAGATTCAGCGTTCATTCACGATTCTTAAAACTCAGCAAACAAGTAATAGGAGAGAACCTAATAAAAGGCATCGACAAAACCCATAGCTATTGTTATACTTAATGGTGAAAGACTGAATGCTCTCTACCCTCCAAGATTGGGAACTAGGCAAGGATGTCTCTTCCACTACTATTTAATATTTTACTGGAAATCCTAGCAATTATAGTAAGTCAAGAAAATGGGAGAAAAAGCATTCTGATTGGAAAAGAAGAAATAAAATTATATTTGCAGATGACAATTATATAGTAAATCTCAAGAAGTCTATTTAAAAAGCTGGTAGAGTTAACAAGTAAATTTAGCAGGTTGCAGGATACAGGCTTAACATACATAATCCTATTTCTACACTAACAATGAACTGTTGGAAACTGACCCACTCTCCTCCCTCACAAATGAAATTCTTGGGTAGAAATCTGACAAAGTATGTGTGGGATTTGGAAACTGACCCAATCTCCTCCCTCACAAATGAAATACTCTGGTATAAATCTAACAAAGTATGTGTGGGATTTGTGTGCTAAAAACTACAAAATGCTGATGAAAGAAGACCCATAGTGTTCGTGGATTGGAAAATTCAGTATAGTTAAAATGTCAGTTCTCCCTAAATAGATCCATGAATTTGATTACAGTCAAAGTCCAAGCAAGATTTTTGTAGGCATAGATTACCTGATTATAAAGTTGATAAGGAAAGGTAAAGGAACTAAATTAGCAAAAGAGTTTTTAGAATGAAGAGCAGAGCTGAAGGAGTCACGTGACCTGATTTTAAAACCTAAAATTCTTTTTTTTTTTTTTTTTTTTTTTTTTTGAGATGGAGTCTCGCTTTGTCCCCCAGGCTGGAGTGCAGTGGCGTGATCTTGGCTCACTGCAAGCTCTGCCTTCCAGGTTCATGCCATTCTCCTGCCTCAGCCTCCTGAGTAGCTGGGACTACAGGCACCTGCCACCACCCCTGGCTAATTTTTTATATTTTTAGTAGAGACGGGGTTTCACCGTGTTAGCCAGGATGGTCTCCATCTCCTGACCTCGTGATCTGCCCGCCTTGGCCTCCCCAAGTGCTGGGATTGTAGGCATGAGCCACAGCGCCCAGCCTAAAATCTAAAATTCTTTAGGAAAACACAGGAGAAAATGTTTGTGACATTGGGTTAGGCAAAGAATTATTAGGTAACAACAAAAGCATTATCTATAAAGAAAAGATCAATTGAATTTCATCAGAAAAATATTTTGCTATATAAAGGATACTGTAAAGAGAGTGAAAACAAACCATGTTAGGAGAAAATATTTGCAAATCACATACTTGACCAAAGGCTTTTATATCCAGAATATATAAAGGATTTCCAAAACCTGACAAGAAACCAAATAACCCAATTAAAAAAATAGGCAAAAAGTTGGACACTTCGCCAATGATATACAGCTAGCAAATAAGCACATGAAAATACGTTCGATATCATTAATCATTAGGGAAATGCAAATTAAAACCAGGAGGTAATATTAAAAAGTTATCAGAATGGATAGAATTAAAAAATAATACCAAGTCCTGACAAGGATGTGGAGCAACTAGAACATTCATACATTACTACAGCCAGTTTGGTGAACAGTTGTGCAGTTTCTTAGGAAGGTAAGCATACACTTACTATGTAACCTTGCAATTCCACTGTTGTGTGTTTATCCTAGGGAAATAAAAATTTACTTTAACACAAAAATCTGTAAATGAATGTTTATAGCAGCATTATTTATAATTGCCCAAAATGTCCTAAAAGGTTGGTTCAACATTTGAAAATTAATCAGTGTAATCTACCATATTAGCAGACTAAACAAGAAGAACTGCACGAACTAAATGTCCCTAAGTGAGTGAATGTGGATAAACACAGTGTGGTACATCTTCACAATGGAATGGGACTGGATAAAAAGGAACAAACACTGATATATGCAATAACTTCGATGAATCTCAGGTGTGTTATATTAAGCGAAGGAAACCAATATCAAATGGTTAAATACTTATGATTTCATTTATATGACATTCTGGAAAAGGTAAGACTAAACGGACAGTGAACAGATAGATGAGTGGTTGCCCAGAGTTAAAGGTGGGGGAGAGGGTCTCACTACCAGGGAGTAGCATGAGGAAATTCTTTGGGTATTGAAATTATTCTGTATCCTGTTAATGGTGGTTACAAGTATCTATGCATGTGTTAAAACTCTTAATACTGTACACACGTGAATTTTACTGTATATAAATTTGAAAGTAAATTTTACTGAAAAAATTTTTAAGAAAAAAACCAATAGTCTAGAATCTCATTTTAAAAACTCACCCTGACCTCAGTAATTCCTCCAACCACTATGCCATTTTTCTGCTTTCATGGTAAAATATAGTTTATTGTCTTTATTTCCTTACTTCGCAATTCACTCTTTTTAAAAAACTTTTAAAAACATTTATCAACATAATATGTGCACATGATTAAAAGATCAAATTGCATGTAAGAGTTGATAATGAAAAGCAATAGTCTCCATCCCACCTGCTTTCTCCTCTTTCTGGATCCACATCCCCAGAGACAAACACTTTAAACATTTTTTATGTTTAGTTATTTTGGTGATTATTTCTGCATTTCTGAATAGTATGCCCATACTGTTTTTTCTCAGTCAAATTTATTTATTGTCCTCTGAGTTTCTGCTGTGATAGATGAGGGCTCATCTCAATTACAACAGCCTCTGCTCCTGCTGGCTGCTTTCTCCACAGATTTCATAAAGTGTTTTTATTTTCTCTTTTGTTTACTCTTGTAAACTTAAGCAATTAATCAATATATATAAACACATATTTCTTGTTCTATCACTATCACAAGTTTTATCACTCTCTCTTGATTTCATAGGATATTAGCACTCCCTTCCCGCCACCTTTTCTTTTTCTTCTCCACCTTTCATGTCCTGACAGTTCTGCCTTTACATTTATGGCATTATAATTGGATAAGTTAACTTTTGTTCTATAACTGTTATGAACACTTCAGTTCAGTGTTTTCCTCTGTAAATTGGATTCACATGTTAAAAACCAATGACAATAGTTAGGCTCAGTGGCTCACATCTGTAATCCCAACACTTTGGGAGACTTAGGAAAGAGGATTGCTTGAGCCCCAGAGTTTGGAGCTGTCATAAGCTATGATTGCACCACTGCATTTCAGCTTGGGCAGCAAAGCAACACCCTGCCTAAATAAATAAATAAGGTAAAAATAAATAAAATGAAAAAATAAAAAACAAACTCAAAATAACATTTTATTGTGACTTTATAAATATTATTCATTGCAAGTCTCAGGAATGTGCTTAGGTTATATTTCTCTTGAAGTCCATGGTTTTTAGGGAAATGTTGCTAGTATTCTTGACAACAACTTTGTTAGAACCCATGGATATTTTGTTCTTATTTGGAACTATTGCTCTTGAGTCCTTTGAACTTTATCCTGAGATTTTTTTTCCTTTGAACGCCTGCAGTTTTCCACACTTTTATACTTCTCACCTTTTACTTTCTTTGTTTATTGCTTAACCATCATTTTAATATGACTAGGAAGGAAATCTGGCACCTTGGATGAGAATTCCCACTTACTCTTTGTGTACATTAAAGGAGGAGATTTATTTACTTTTAAATTTTTGTCAAAATAATATTTACTCATTTTAAAACCAAAAAGTACTACAGTACTCCATCTAACTTGCCATAGGCAGCTTCCTTCAATTCTTTTAGCTCTTTCTCTAGATATATATTTTAAAATAGTATATTTATAGTGATGTTTCCTAATTTAGACAATACCCACCTTAGACATTATCTTTTAACTGTCAGTTATGAAAGATGAGTATTTAGTACTCCATTTGTGCTGTTTTCCTTTTGTGGTATCATTCAGCCTTGTGGCTTCAAATATTGTACTGAAGATTCTCAGGCTTATTACTGTGAGTGCCTTTTCTCTATTCAAATAATCTTTGTCAACATGAAGTAAATAACATATTTACTTAGTCTCTAGGCATCTACTAAATTGCTATTTAGGTATGCCTTGAAAAGAAACTTCTGGGCCGGACACGATGGCTCACGCCTGTAATCCCAGCACTTTGATAGGCCAAGGCGGGCAGATCATTTGAGGTCAGGAGTTCAAGACCAGCCTGCCCAACATGGTGAAACCCTGTCTCTACTAAAAATACAAAAAAATGAGCCAGGCACGGTGGTGGGTGCTTGTAATCCCAGCTACTCAGGAGGCTGAGGCACAAGAATCACTTGAACCCAGGAGGCAGAGGTTGCAGTGAGCCGAGATTGCACAACTGCACTCCAGCCTGGTTGACAGAGTGAAACTCTGTCTCAAAAAGAAAAACTTTATGATTTTCTGTTCTGTATTTTAGTGGAATATTATTCCAAACATATTCCTTCCTTAGTGTTGGCATATCTCAGTTAATGGTATTGTTTTCTACCCAATTGATCATGCCAAAATTCTAGAAGTTATCCTTATTTCTTTCTTTCCTTCATAGCCAGTCCACCAGTAATTCTTGGTCATTCTGATTCTTGAATTCAGTCTCTTCTTTCTGTCTCTATTACTACTACTCCTATCCATTTGTTCTCAATAGAATTGTGGTTCTCAACAGTGGTTGCCCCCCAAGGGACAGTTGTTAATGTCTGGAGCCATTTTGGGTCGTCACACATAAAGGTTCTATTGGCATCTAGTGGGTAGAGGCCAGAAATGTGGCTCAACAGCCTAAAATCCATAGGAAAGCCCTTCACAACAAAGAATAATCCAGCCCAAAATGTTAGTGCTGAGGTTGTTATCATTTTCATTTTCTTTGTCCCCAGAAATGTCATTTTGCATTTTAAATTCTCTAATAATGTGTCAATATTTTGGTTTTATAGACATGGCAGGGAAGTTTAATAGACATGGATAAGAAGTCTGCTCACAGAAATCCTGAAGATGCCAAGGCTGGCAAATATGAAGGTAGGAGTTTATGCTTGCTTTAAGGCCTTTTGGGTAATTTAAGATACATTTTATAAATTAATGTATATGTTTCTCTCTCATATGTTGCCAATATTTGGGAAAGTAATTGTGTTCCATTTTATATCTTTCTAAGGTAAACACAAACGAAAGAAAAAAAGAAAGCAAAACCAAAACCACCACCGATCCCGACATAGATCAGTGACATCTTTTTCTTCAGACGATCGTATGTTTCCTTCTTCCTCATCATCATCTTCAGGAAGCCAGACGGATTCGAGTATTGAAGGTATGTTTATCATCCTGTTAAGGTTTCATATTTATAAGTTAGGTGATTTAGGAAAAAAATACTAAACATCTGTTATAATTTTTGTTTATTCAACTAATATTTATTGAGCATACTCACTATGTACCAGACATAATGGTAAACATGCCATGGTCCCTTCAGACAAGGAACTTTTATTATGTTAAGCAATATTAGGAATGATAGAGGAGTTAAAAAGAATAAAAAAGAAAATACATTAGGTAATAAAACAAGCAAATACTTCATTACAATGCAGGTGAGTGCTATTACTTCACCTGCATATGTCATGGGGGCAAGGAAGGGCTTCAGAGAGGAAATGATTATCTAAACTGAGAGGTGGAGGATGAATAGGCATGTTCAGGCAAAGGCAAGGAAGTGGAATTAGGGAATATTTATTATAGGCTAAAGAAATTGCATGTACTAACCACTATTAACATTTGGGTTCCTAATTCAATATGTCCCAGCTGCAAAGGGAGCTGGGAAAGCAAGATTGGCTTCTTCAGCGCTGATGGTGAAAGGCATGTGGACGAATATTCACTGAACGTAGAAGCGGAATCAGATACTAGGCAATCAAAATATAACAAATGTTCTCCACACTCAACCCTAGACAAGATCAGTTGACTGGCTCACTTTAAATTACTCCTTTGTCTCACCTACCTTTACTCTCTCAAATGTTTGTAAGTTGTGTTGTAATTAATTTTTCTATTGGCTAATTTGGTATTAATAAGTAACCTACTAGTAACTCTGCTTCTTGTTCCATCAACTGTAGTCAATTGTTTTATTCTGTCTTACATAAGTTAAATATATTGGTATCTCTATCCTTTCCTCCATTTTTTTCTCCCCATTGTCTTCTTTTAGGTTTTCAGTAGTTAATATCTACAACAAAAATTGTCTTTTTTTGTTCATAGATTCACTTTAAATCTTTAAGACCAATAATTAGCATTTAAATCACTATCATTATATAAATAGTGTTACTACAGTGCCAAGTCATATGCAAGAATTACATTTCCATTTCATGGATCTAATATTATGATTGCTAGGACTCTCAAAGGAGAATGTTTTAGTCACAGTATCAAGTACATCATTTGTATTCTATCAGTTGCTTAAAACCATGCTGTATCTTAGTTTTGCTTCGTATTCAAACCATGACTTTCTTATAGTTTTTGTTTTTCTTAGAGTTTCTAGTTCTCACTCTTGTTTTTTATTGTTGACAAAAAGATCATATAACTGCCATAATGAAAAGATTTTCCATCCTTTTAATTATACTATTCCTTAGAGTTCATTTCTTTTCTCTGGAGATGTTCTTGCCTGCCTAGTGTAGTCTAGACCATTTTCTACCCTCAAGGCCTGCTATATCTCTTATCCTAGGATCTCCCCTCACTGGTTTTCTGGGTTGGATCCATTGTTTTCTTAGATTCATGTCTTCCTCTCTTAGTGTTCTGCCTTGACTGTTAGAGTACACTGTCAAATAACTTTTTACAAAATGTTGTCTGGGAAGTAAATTTTCTGAGTCTTGGCATATCTCAAAATGTTATTATTCTACCCTCCCACTAATTGATAATTTCAAAATGATTCTTCCCAAACCCAATTTCCAGAAGCAGGCATTTCAAACTCTTTTAGCAGTCTGTTTTGATATCTATCTCTGATAGATATGATTCGATAATTTGTTTATGTAATCATTTCTACATTTTTCCGTTTTAGGCTCTATGAATGATTAGAATTTAGCTCCTTTTTATTTTTTTACTTTTCATTTTTTTTTTGAGATGGAGTTTCACTCTGTCCCCCAGGCTGGAGTGCAGTGGCGCGATCTTGGCGCACTGCAAGCTCCGCCTCCCGGGTTCACGCCATTCTCCTGCCTCAGCCTCCCAAGTAGCTGGGACTACAGGCGCCCGCGACCACACCCAGCTAATTTTTTGTGTTTTTAGTAGAGACGGGGTTTCACTGTGTTGGCCAGGATGGTCTCAGTCTCCTGACCTTGTGATCTGCCCGCCTCGGCCTCCCAAAGTGCTGGGATTACAGGCGTGAGCCACCGCGCCCGGCCGAATTTAGCTACTTTTTAAACCACTATTTCCCCCTACATTTACTTTCCTCCCCCCATCCACGTAAATAGGATTTCATTATTGTAACTTTGATAATTTAATACTTTAATTGTTTTGGCTATGTAGATGCTATGCTGTTCACAGCTGAACCATATAATGGTTCTAGCACAACTTTTTTATTCCTTACAGTTAATAATAATAATTATTATTATTATTTTATTTTATTTATTTATTTTTTGAGATGGAGTCTCACTCTGTTGCCCAGGCTGGTATGCAGTGGTGCAATCTTGGCTCACTGCAACCTCCACCTCCCAGGTTCAAGCGATTCTCCTGCTTCAGCCTCCTGAGTAGCTGGGATTACAGGCGTGTGCCACCACACCTGGCTAATTTTTTCTATTTTTAGTAGAGATAGGATCTCACTATGTTAGCCAGGATGGTCTCGATCTCCTGACTTCGTGATCTGCTTGCCTCGGCCTCCCAAAGTGCTGGCATTACAGGCATGAGCCACCGTGCCCCGTCAATAAAATTTGTTTAGTTTTCTGTGTTTGTGATATGTTGTAGTAGTATAAATTACCTTTGAAAAGGTTCAGACACATCAGGTATTCAGTTAATTCCATTTTGGGATTCTCTCCTAGATCCATTTAACATACTCCATTTGCACTTACTGTTCTCAAGGCCTGTTAAGCAACTGTGATATTAAGTTCTTTTGTCTTCATTCTGGATATATCCTTTACCTCTATTTTGGGTTTGGTCACCCATTTTCTGGATCATATTGTTTCTTCCTCCTTTATTTTCCCCTTATTTTACTGGAGAACGTATAACTTTCAGGAAAAAGATGAGCAGCTAATTCCTATTCAGTTTGTAGTTGTGGGTTTATACTATTAAATGAATTTCTTTTATTGACTTCTGCTTCCAGTAACACAGACCCTCTGTAGAATACCCAGGAGGGATAGGAATGAATCAGAGGTAAGTTGAGCCTTACTGGAATTGTAATCTCATCTCTGCATAGTCCCTGATTGGGTTTAGATCATCATCCATCATTCTGTTTGCCTAGTGGAGGATAAATAATCTTGAGAGATGGATAACATCATCTAGAATCTCTAGAATTTTTTAATACAGCGTCCATAACTTTTAATAAAAAAATTGCTAGATATGCCTACATGACTGAAAAGAGAAAAAAATAGGAGCAGCCTACAGGTAATCCAGATGTTGAGTTAGCTGGCAATGAAGTTTAAATAGTTATGATTATTATATTTAAGAAAATAGAGATTTATGAACTGTAAGAAAGAATCAGGTATAAATTCTGGAATAAAAAATTCATTATCTAAAATTAACAATTTAGATTTTTTCAGTAGATTAGACACACACACAAAAAGAATTAGTAAACTAGAAGTCACGTCAGGAGGGGGAAAAAAAGAAAGATACAGAAGAAAATATTAGAGACATGTGAGACACAGTAATGAGATCTAACATTGTAATTGGAATCGAAGAAGAAAAGAAAAACAAATGAGGAAGAAGCAATATATAAAAAGAATAATGCCTAAAAGTTTCCCAAAACAGATGAAAGACATCAACTAAAGATTCAAGAAACTGACAACCCCAAGCTGGATAATATAAAACTCACATCGGTAACTTTTGCTTTAGTCAGGAAAATGGTTGTCTTTTGTAGAACGGAGCAGTTAATGTGGTGGCAAACTAACATTCTCCTTTTCCATGTTCTTTTTCTTCTTCTTTTTTTTTTTTTTTAGATTTTGAGACAGTCTCTCTGTGTTGCCTGGGCTGGAGTGCAGTGGCACAATCTCAGCTTACTGCAACCTCTGCCTCCCAGGTTCAAGTGATTCTCCTGCCTCAGCCTCTTCAGTAGCTGAGATTACAAGTGCCCACCACCATGCGTGGCTAATTTTTGTATTTTTAGTAAAGATGAGGTTTTGCCATGTTACCCAGGCTGGTCTCAAACTCCTGACCTCAAGGGATCCACTTGCCTCGGCCTCCCAAAGTGCTGGGATTACAGACATGAGCCACCACACCCGTCCTCCTTTTCCATTTTCTAATTAAAGTAATTCATTTTTTATATTTTCCAATAGACTGCTTAATAGTTGCATTCACATAGTTTCTGCTAATAACACCTTATACTCCCTAGATTAACTAGAGGTTGCATTCTAGTGGACCTAGGAGAGTATTGTATTTTGGATGGGTTCCTAAATGCCATATATTTATACTGGGATACAACTATAATTAAACTTTTTTCTTTTTTCTTCTTTTTTTCGAGACAGTGCCTCACTCTGTCACCCAAGCTGGAGTGCAGTGGCACGATCTTGGCTCACTGCAGCCTTGACCTGCTGGGCTCAGGTGATCCTCCCACCTCCTGCTGAGTAGCTGGGACTACAGGTGCACTCTACCATGCCTGGCTACTTTTTGTACTTTTGGTAAGGACAAGGTTTTGCGTTGTGGCCCAGGCTGGTGTCAAACTCCTGAGCTCAAGTGATCTGCCTGCTTCGGCCTCCCAAAATGCTGGAATTACAGATGTACACCACCATGCCTAGCAAATTAAACAGTTTTATCTGCTATTTGTATCTTGTAAGATTCTTCCAACAAGCATAATAAAGTTGATTATCAATCTTAATTATTTTAATCCTTCAAATTCTTTAATCAATAAAATAATTTTTAATGTTAGAGCCGAAACTTCCAAATCTTTTTAAACTTTTAGATGCTACCAAGGGAAAAATTAAGAAGAAGAGAAGAGAGAAAACAAATAAATGGAGGGAAAAAAGAAAGGTTAGTAATTGTAAGTAATATAAGAATAAGATTTGGCTATTAGAGGATATTGTACTTATTAATTAAGAAACAATCTTTAAGGAATTTGAAGAGATAAAAGTCAAAGATTGGTTAACATGGTAGTTAACATGGTGGTGCTAAGCTTATAGTGTCCTTTGCTGCTTTTCAAATACTTCTCAGAAAACTATGCAAATAGGTGAAACCTTATAATTACAATTCTTTAGATTCTTTTTAATTTTGGTGTTAACATAGTTATAAAATAGCCTATGTGCTTTGAAATAAATGCAAGTAATAGAGACATAAATTAAATGAAAGGTAAAATAGCTACACTCTTTTCTCTTTATTTAATTTCCCTATGGTTATCACTCAAGTATTTGCTGTACAACCTTAGATTTTTCCTCTGTGCACATGGAAATAAATAAAATTGATATAAATAAATGTGTATAGTTTTATGTACTGTATAATACATATATAATTTTATGTTAAAATAGTCTGTCAATTTGCTTCTCTAAATTTAATTTATTTAATATAATAGTTTATGAACTATTTTGTAACATATATAAAACAGACATTTAATAATAAAAAGAGCATCATGAACCTACTTAACTGGAACATTACCAATTATGATTATCTCTCAGTATTTTTCTTCCTTCTTCTGTTCACTTGCCTTTGCATTAAAAGTAATATCCTAAATTTTGCGTTGCTCCTTCTCATGCCTTTTGAAAATCATTTTATGACAAATGGATGTATGTTGAAATATTATTTCGTTTAGCTTATTTGGTTTGGGGTTTTATAAGAATAATATATTTTCTGCAGTTTTCTCTGGCTACTTTTTTGCACAATATTTTGTTTTTATGATGTGTTCATATTTTTGTGTAGCTGTAGTTCATTAATTTTCTCTGCCATATAATACTCTATTGTATGAATAAAGCACAATTTATCCATTGTCCTGTGGATGGACATTTACGATGTTTCTAATTTTTTTCCTTGTATTTAAAAAAAGATTTTGTGAGTACATAGTAGGTGAGTATATTTATGGGATATATGAGATATTTTGATACAGGCATGCAATGCATAATAATCCTATCAGGGTAAATGAGGTATCCATCACCTCCAGCTTTTATCCTTTCTTTGTGTTACAAACAATTCACTTACACTCTTTTAGTTATTTTATTTTTTATTTTTATTTATTTTTATTTTTTTGAGACAGAGTCTTATCCTGTTGCCCAGGCTGGAGTGCAATGATGCGATCTCGGCTCACTGCAACCTCCACCTCCCGGATTCAAGCAATTCTCCTGCCACAGCCTCCCAAGTAGCTAGGACTACACGCATGCGCCACCACACCTGGCTAATTTTTGTATTTTTAGTAGAGACAGGGTTTCACCATGTTGGCCAGGCTGGTCTCAAACTCCTGACCTCATGTGATCCGCCCACTTTAGCCTCCCAAAGTGCTGGGATTACAGGCATGAGCCACCGTGCCCAGCCTCTTTTAGTTATTTTAAAATGTACAATAAATTATTGTTGACTATGATCACCCTGTTGTGCTATAAAATACGAAATCTTATACATTCTAGCTATAGCTGTTTTTATACTCATTAATCATCCTCCTTTCCCCGCCTTCAACTACCCTTCTAAGCCTCTGGTAACGATCATTCTGCTATCACCATGAGTTTATTTTTTTTCATTTTTAGCTCCCACAAATAAGTGACAACATGCGAATTTTGTCTTTCTGTGCCTGGCTTTTGTCGCTTAACAATGACCTCCATTTCCATCCCTTGTTGCAAATGACAGGATCTCTTTTTTTTTTTTAGCTGAATAGTGCTCTGTTGTGTATTTGTACCACATTCATCTGTTGATGGACGTTTAGATTGCTTCCAGATCTTGGCTATTGTGAAAAATGCTGCAGTAAACACCAGAGTGCAGATATCTCTTTGACATACTGATTTCCTTTCTTTTGGGTCTATACCTAGGAATGAGATTGTTGGATCTTATGGTAGCTCTCTTTTTAGTTTTTTGAGGAACTTCCAAACTGTTCTCCGTAGTGGTTATACTAATTTACATTCCTGCCAACAGCGTATGAGGGTTCCCCTTTCTCAACATCCTTCTCAGCATTTGTTATTGCCTGTCTTTTGGATAAAACTGATTTTACCTAGGGTGAGATGATATCTCATTATAGTTTTGATTTGCATTTCTTTGATAATCAGTGATGTTGAGCACCTTTTCATATGCCTGTTTGCCATTTGTGTGTCTTCTTTTGGGAAATGTCTATTCGGACCTTTTGGCCATTTTAAAATAGTATTATTAGGTTTTTTCCTATAGAGTTGTTTGAGCTCCTTTTATATTCAAGGGTTATTAATTCCTTGTCAGAAGGATAGTTTGAAGGAATTTTCTCTCATTCTGTGGGTTGTCTCTTCATTTTGTTAATTGTTTCCTTTGCAGTGCAGAAGCTTTTTAACTTCATATGGTCCCATTTGTACATTTGTGTTTCAGTTGCCTGTGCTTGTAGGGTATTACTCAAGAAATCGTTGACCAGTCCAATGTCCTAGAGAGTTTCTCATAATGTTTTTTTGTAGTAGTTTTATAGTTTGCGGTCATAAATTTAAGTCTTTAATGTATTTTGATTTGATTTTTGTATCTGGCAAGAGATGGAGGTCTAGTTTCATTCTTCTACATATGGATATCCAATTTTCCCAGCACCATTTATTGAAGAGAATGTCTTTTCCCCAATATATGTTTTTGGTACCTTTGTCAAAAATGAGTTCACTGTAGATGTATGGATTGGTTTCTGGGTTCTCTATTCTGTTCCATTGGTCTGTGTGTCTGTTTTTATGCCAGTACCATGCCGTTTGGGTTACTGTAGCTTTGTAGTATAATTTTAAGTCAGGTAATGTGATTCCTCCAGTTTTGTTCTTTTTGCTCAGGATAGCTTTGGCTATTCTGGGTCTTTTCTTGTTCTGTATAAATTTTAGGATTTTTTTTTCCAATTTTGTAAAGAATGTCACTGGTATTTTCATAGGGATTGCATTGAATCTGTAGACTGCTTTAGAGAATATGGATGTTTTAACAATATTGATTCTTCCAATCCATAAACATGGACTATCTTTTCTTTTTTGTGGTCTTTTCAATTTCTTACATCAATGTTTTATTCTTTTCATTGTAAAGATCTTTCACTGTTTTTTTTTTTTATACTTTAAGTTCTAGGGTACCTGTGCACAACATGCAGGTTTGTTACATATGTATACATGTGACATGTTGGTGTGCTGCACCAATTAACTCCTCATTTACATTAGTTATATCTCCTAATGCTATCCCTGCCCCCTCCCCCAACCCCACAACAGGCCCCAGTGTGTGATGTTCCCCACCCTGTGTCCAAGTGTTCTCATTGTTCAATTCCCACCTATGAGTGAGAACATGCAGTGTTTGGTTTTCTGTCCTTGCAATAGTTTGCTCAGAATGATGGTTTCCAGCTGCATCCATGTCCCTACAAAGGACATGAACTCATCCTTTTTTGTGGATGCATAGTATTCCATGGTGTATATGTGCCACATTTTCTTAATCCAGTCTATTATTGATGGACTTTTAGGTTGGTTCCGAGTCTTTGCTATTGTGAATAGTGCTGCAGTAAACATACGTGTGTATGTGTCTTTATAGCAGCATGGTTTATAATCCTTTGGGTATATACCCAGTAATGGGATCGCTGGGTCAAATGGTATTTCTAGTTCTAGATCCTTGAGGAATCGCCACACTGTCTTCCACAATGGTCGAACTAGTTTACAGTCCCACCAACAGTGTAAAAGTGTTCCTATTTCTTCACATCCTCTCCAGCACCTGTTGTTTTCCTGACTTTTTAATGATCGCCATTCTAACTGGTGTGAGATGGTATCTCATTGTGGTTTTGATTTGCATTTCTCTGATGGCCAGTGATGATGAGCATTTTTTCATGTGTCTGTTGGCTACATAAATGTCTTCTTTTGAAAAGTGTCTGTTCATATCCTTCACCCACTTTATGATGGGGTTGTTTTATTTTTTCTTGTAAATTTGGTTAAGTTCTTTATAGATTCTGGATATTAGCCCTTTGTCAGATGGGTAGATTATAAAAATTTTCTCCCATTCTGTAGGTTGCCTGTTCACTCTGATGGTAGTTTCTTTTGCTGTGCAGAAGCTCTTTAGTTTAATTAGATCCCATTTGTCAATTTTGGCTTTTGTTGCCATTGCTTTTGGTGTTTTAGTCATGAAGTCCTTGCCCATGCCTATGTCCTGAATGGTATTGCCTAGGTTTTCTTGTAGGCTTTTTATGGTTTTAGGTCTAACCTTTAAGTCTTTAATCCATCTTCAATTAATTTTTGTATAAGGTGTAAGGAAGGGATCCAGTTTCAGTTTTCTACATATGGCTAGCCAGTTTTCCCAGCACCATTTATTAAATATGGAATCCTTTCCCCATTTCTTGTTTTTGTCAGGTTTGTCAAAGATCAGATGGTTGTAGATGTGTGGTATTATTTCTGAGGGCTCTGTTCTTTTCCGTTGGTCTGTATCTCTGTTGTGGTACGTGTACCATGCTGTTTTGGTTACTGTAAGCCTTGTAGTATAGTTTGAAGTCAGGTAGCTTGATGCCTCCAGCTTTGTTCTTTTGGCTTAGGATTGTCTTGGCAATGCGGGCTCTTTTTTGGTTCCATATCAACTTTAAAGTAGTTTTTTCCAATTCTGTGAAGAAAGTCATTGGTAGCTTGATAGGGATGGCATTGAATCTATAAATTACCTTGGGCAGTATGGCCATTTTCACGATATTGATTCTTCCTATCCATGAGCATGGCATGTTCTTCCATTTGTTTGTGTCCTCTTTTATTTCGTTGAGCAGTGGTTTGTAGTTCTCCTTGAAGGAGTCCTTCGCATCCTTTGTAAGTTGGATTCCTATGTATTTCATTCTCTTTGAAGCAATTGTGAATGGGAGTTCACTCATGATTTGGCTCTGTGTTTGTCTGTTATTAGTGTATAGGAGTGCTTGAGGTTTTTGCACATTGATTTTGTATCCTGAGACTTTGCTGAAGTTGCTTATCAGCTTAAGGAGATTTTGGGCTGAGATGATGGGGTTTTCTAAAAATATAATCATGTCTTCTGCCAACAGGGACAATTTGACTTCCTCTTTTCCTAATTGAATACCCTTTATTTCCTTCTCTTGCCTGATTTCCCTGGCCAGAACTTCCAACACTATGTTGAATAGGAGTGGTGAGGGAGGGCATCCCTGTCTTGTGCCAGTTTTCAAAGAGAATGCTTCCAGTTTTTGCCCATTCAGTATGATATTGGCTGTGGATTTGTCATAAATAGCTCTTATTATTTTGAGATATGTCCCATCAATACATACTTTATTGAGAGTTTTTAGCATGAAGGGCTGTTGAATTTTGTCGAAGGCCTTTTCTGGATCTATTGAGATAATCATGTGGTTTTTGTCTTTGGTTCTGTTTATGTGCTGGATTACATTTATTGATTTGCGTATATTGAACCAGCCTTGCATCCCCGGGATGAAGCCTACTTGATTGTGGTGGATAAGCTTTTTGATGGGCTGCTGGATTCAGTTTGCCAGTATTTTATTGAGGATTTTTGCATTGATATTCATCACGGATATTGGTCTAAAATTCTCTTTTTGTTGTGTCTCTGCCAGGCTTTGGTATCAGGATGATGCTGGCCTCATAAAATGAGTTAGGGAGGATTCCTTCTTTTTCTATTGATTGGAATAGTTTCAGAAGGAATGGTACCAGCTCATCTTTGTACCTCTGGTAGAATTCAGCTGTGAATCCATCTGGTCTTGGACATTTTTTGGTTGGTAGGCTATTAATTATTGCCTCAATTTCAGAGCCTGTAATTGTTGTATTCAGGGATTCAACTTCTTCCTGGCTTAGTCTTGGGAGGGTGTATGTGTCCAGGAATTTATCCATTTCTTCTAGATTTTCTACTTTATTTGCATAGAGGTGTTTATAGTATTCTCTGATGGTAGTTTGTATTTCTGTGGGATCGGTGATTATATCCCCTTTATCATTTTTTATTGCGTCTATTTGATTCTTCTCTCTTTTCTTCTTTAGTAGTCTTGCTAGCAGTCTGTCAATTTTGTTGATCTTTTCAAAAAACCAGCTCCTGGATTCATTGATTTTTTGAAGGGTTTTTTGTGTCTCTATCTCCTTCTGTTACGCTCTGATGTTAGTTATTTCTTTTCTTCTGCTAGCTTTTGAATGTGTTTGCTCTTGCTTCTCTAGTTCCTTGAATTGTGATGTTAGGGTGTCAATTTTAGATCTTTCCTGCTTTCTCTTGTCGGCATTTAGTGCTATAAATTTCCCTCTACACACTGCTTTAAATGTGTCCCAGAGATTCTGGTATGTTGTGTCTTTGTTCTCATTGGTTTCAAACAACATCTTTATTTCTGCCTTCATTTCGTTGTGTACCCAGTAGTCATTCAGGAGCAGGTTGTTCAGTTTCCATGTTGTTGAGCAGTTTTGAGTGAGATTCTTAATCCTGAGTTCTAATTTGATTGCACTGTGGTCTGAGAGACAGTTTGTTTTAATTTCTGTTCTTTTACATTTGCTGAGGAGAGCTATACTTCGATCTATGTGGTCAATTTTGGAATAAGTGTGATGTGGTGCTGAGAAGAATGTATATTCTGTTAATTTGGGGTGGTGAATTCTGTTGATGTCTATTAGGTTCACTTGGTGGAGACCTGACTTCAATTCCTGGGTATCCTTGTTAACTTTCTGTCTCCTTGATCTGTCTAATGTTGACAGTGGGGTGTTAAAGTCTTCCATTATTATTGTGTGGGAGTCTAAGTCTCTTTGTAGGTCTCTAAGGACTTGCTTTATGAATCTGGGTGCTCCTGTATTGGGTGCATATATATTTAGGATAGTTAGCTCTTCTTGTTGAATTGATCCCTTTACCATTATGTAATGGCCTTCTTTGTCTCTTTTGATCTTTGTTGGTTTAAACAAAGTCTGTTTTATCAGAGACTAGGATTGCAACCCCTGCTTTTTTTTGTTTTCCATTTGCTTAGTAGATCTGCCTCCATCCCTTTATTTTGAGCCTGTGTGTGTGTCTGCATGTGAGATGGGTCTCCTGAATACAGCACACTGATGAAACTTGATTCTATCCAATTTGCCAGTCTGTGTCTTTTAATTGGAGCATTTAGCCCATTTATATATAAGGTTAATATTGTTATGTGTGAATTTGATCCTATCATTATGAAGTTAGCTGGTTATTTTGCTCGTTAGTTGATGCAGTTTCTTCCTAGCATCGATGGTGTTTACAGTTTGGCATGTTTTTGCAGTGGCTGGTACCTGTTGTTCCTTTCCATGTTTAGTGCTTCCTTCAGAACCTCTTGTAAGGCAGGCCTGGTGGTGACAAAATCTCTTAGCATTTGTTTGTCTGTAAAGGATTTTATTTCTCCTTCACTTATGAAGCTTAGTTTGGCTGGATATGAAATTCTGGGTTGAAAATTCTTTTCTTTAAGAATGTTGAGGGTGGAGCCAAGATGGCCGAATAGGAACAGCTCCGGTCTACGGCTCCCAGCGTGAACGATGCAGAAGACGGATGATTTCTGCATTTCCATCTGAGGTACCGGGTTCATCTCACTAGGGAGTGCCAGACAGTGGGCACAGGACAGTAGGTGCAGCGCACTGTGCACCAGCCAAAGCAGGGCGAGGCATTGCCTCTCTCGGGAGTGCAAGGGGTCAGGGAGTTCCCTTTCCTGGTCAAGGAAAGGGGTGACAGATGGCACCTGGAAAATCAGGCCACTCCCACCCGAATACTGCGCTTTTCCGACAGTCTTAGGAAACGGTGCACCAGGAGATTATAGCCCGCACCTGGCTCAGAGGGTCCTACACCCATGGAGTCTCGCTGATTGCTAGCACAGCAGTCTGAGATCAAACTGCAAGGTGGCAGCGAGGCTGGGGGAGGGGCGCCCGCCATTGCCCAGGCTTGCTTAGGTAAACAAAGCAGCTGGGAAGCTCGAACTGGGTGGAGCCCACCACAGCTCAAGGAGGCCTGCCTGCCTCTGTAGGCTCCACCTCTGGGGGCAGGGCACAGACAAACAAAAAGACAGCAGTAACCTCTGCAGACTTAAATGTCCCTGTCTGACAGCTTTGAGGAGAGCAGTGGTTTTCCCACACCCAGCTGGAGATCTGAGAACGGGCAGACTGCCTCCTCAAGTGGGTCCCTGACCCCTGACCCCCGAGCAGCCTAACTGGGAGGCACCCCTCAGTAGGGGCAGACTGACACCTCACACGGCCGGGTACTCTTCTGAGACAAAACTTCCAGAGGAACGATCAGGCAGCAGCATTCGCGGATCACGAAATTCCGTGGTTCTGCAGACACCGCTGCTGATACCCAGGCAAACAGCGTCTGGAGTGGACCTCTAGCAAACTCCAACAGACCTGCAGCTGAGGGTCCTGTCTGTTAGAAGGAAAACTAACAAACAGAAAGGACATCCACACCAAAAACCCATCTGTACATTACCATCATCAAAGACCAAAAGTAGATAAAACCATAAAGATGGGGAAAAAACAGAGCAGAAAAACTGGAAACTCTAAAAAGCAGAGCGCCTCTCCTCCTCCAAAAGAACGCAGTTCCTCACCAGCAATGGAACAAAGCTGGACGGAGAATGACTTTGACGAGTTGAGAGAAGGCTTCAGACGATCAAACTACTCTGAGCTACAGGAGGAAATTCAAACCAAAGGCAAAGAAGTTGAAAACTTTGAAAAAACTTTAGATGAATGTATAACTAGAATAACCAATACAGAGAAGTGCTTAAAGGAGCTGATGGAGCTGAAAGCCAAGGCTCGAGAACTATGTGAAGAATGCAGAAGCCTCGGGAGCTGATGCGATCAACTGGAAGAAAGGGTATCAGTGATGGAAGACGAAATGAATGAAATGAAGCGAGAAGGGAAGTTTAGAGAAAAAAGAATAAAAAGAAACGAACAAAGCCTCCAAGAAAGATGGGACTATGTGAAAAGACCAAATCTGCATCTGATTGGTGTACCTGAAAGTGACGGGGAGAATGGAACCAAGTTGGAAAACACTCTGCAGGATATTATCCAGGAGAACTTCCCCAATCTAGCAAGGCAGGCCAACATTCAGATTCAGGAAATACAGAGAACGCCACAAAGATACTCCTCGAGAAGAGCAACTCCAAGACACATAATTGTCAGATTCACCAAAGTTGAAATGAAGGAAAAATGTTAAGGGCAGCCAGAGAGAAAGGTCGGGTTACCCACAAAGGGAAGCCCATCAGACTAACAGCGGATCTCTTGGCAGAAACTCTACAAGACAGAAGAGATTGGGGGCCAATATTCAACATTCTTAAAGAAAAGAATTTCAACCCAGAATTTCATATCCAGCCAAACTAAGCTTCGTAAGTGAAGGAGAAATAAAATCCTTTACAGACAAGCAAATGCTGAGAGATTTTGTCACCACCAGGCCTGCCCTAAAAGAGCTCCTGAAGGAAGCACTAAACATGGAAAGGCACAACTGGTACCAACCGCTGCAAAATCATGCCAAAATGTAAAGACCATCGAGACTAGGAAGAAACTGCATCAACCAATGAGCCAAATAACCAGCTAACATCATAATGACAGGATAAAATTCACATATAACAATATTAACTTTAAATGTAAATGGACTAAATGCTCCAATTAAAAGACACAGACTGGCAAATTGGATAAAGAGTCAAGACCCATCAGTGTGCTGTATTCAGGAAACCCATCTCATGTGCAGAGACACACATGGGCTCAAAATAAAAGGATGGAGGAAGATCTACCAAGCAAATGGAAAACAAAAAAAGGCAGGGGTTGCAATCCTAGTCTCTGATAAAACAGACTTTAAACCAACAAAGATCAAAAGAGACAAAGAAGGCCATTACATAATGGTAAAGGGATCAATTCAACAAGAAGAGCTGACTATCCTAAATATGTATGCACCCAATACAGGAGCACCCAGATTCATAAAGCAAGTCCTGAGTGACCTACAAAGAGACTTAGACTCCCACACAATAATAATGGGAGACTTTACCACCCCACTGTCAACATTAGACAGATCAAGGAGACAGAAAGTTAACAAGGATACCCAGGAATTGAACTCAGCTCTGCACCAAGCAGACCTAATAGACATCTACAGAACTCTCCACCCCAACTCCACAGAATATGCATTTTTCTCAGCACCACACCACACCTATTCCAAAATTGACCACATAGTTGGAAGTAAAGCTCTCAGCAAATGTAAAAGAACAGAAATTAAAACAAACTGTCTCTCAGACCACAGTGCAATCAAACTATAACTCAGGATTAAGAAACTCACTCAAAACCGCTCAACTACATGGAAACTGAACAACCTGCTCCTGAATGACTACTGGGTACATAACAAAATGAAGGCAGAAATAGAGATGTTCTTTGAAACCAACGAGAACCAAGACACAACATACCAGAATCTCTGGGACACATTCAAAGCAGTGTGTAGAGGGAAACTTAGAGCACTAAATGCCGACAAGAGAAAGCAGGAAAGATCCAAAATTGACACCCTTACATCACAATTAAAAGAACTAGAAAAGCAAGAGCAAACACATTCAAAAGCTAGCAGAAAGCAAGAAATAACTAAAATCAGAGCAGAACTGAAGGAAATAGAGACAAAAAAAGCCCTTCAAAAAATTAATGAATCCAGAAGCTGGTTTTTTGAAACGATCAACAAAATTGATAGACCACTAGCAAGACTAATAAAGAAAAGAAGAGAGAAGAATCAAATAGACGCAATAAAAAATGATAAAGGGGATATCACCACTGATCCCACAGAAATACAGACTACCATCAGAGAATACTACAAACACCTCTACACAAATAAACTAGAAAATCCAGAAGAAATGGATAAATTCCTCGACACATACACCCTCCCAAGACTAAACCAGGAAGAAGCTGAATTTCTGAATAGACCAATAACAGGCTCTGAAATTGTGGCAATAATCAATAGCTTACCAACCAAAAAGAGTCCAGGACCAGATGGATTCATAGCCGAATTCTACCAGAGGTACAAGGAGGAATTGATACCATTCCTTCTGAAACTATTCCAATCAATAGAAAAAGAGGGAATCCTCCCTAACTCATTTTATGAGGCCAGCATCATCCTGATACCAAAGCCGGGCAGAGACACAACCAAAAAAGAGAATTTTAGACCAATATCCTTGATGAACACTGATGCAAAAATCCTCAATAAAATACTGGCAAACCGAATCCAGCAGCACATCAAAAAGCTTATCCACCATGATCAAGTGGGCTTCATCCCTGGGATGCAAGGCTGGTTCAATATACGCAAATCAATAAATGTAATCCAGCATGTAAACAGAACCAAAGACAAAAACCACATGATTATCTCAATAGATGCAGAAAAGGCCTTTGACAAAATTCAACAACCTTCATGCTAAAAACTCTCAATAAATTAGGTATTGATGGGACGTATCTCAAAATAATAAGAGCTATCTATGACAAACCCACAGCCAATATCATACTGAATGGGCAAAAACTGGAAGCATTCCCTTTGAAAACTGGCACAAGACAGGGATGCCCTCCCTCACCACTCGTATTCAACATAGTGTTGGAAGTTCTGGCCAGGGCAGTTAGGGAGGAGAAGGAAATAAAGGGTATTCAATTAGGAAAAGAGGAAGTCAAATTGTCCCTCTTTGCAGACGACATGATTGTATATCTAGAAAACCCCATTGTCTCAGCCCAAAATCTCCTTAAGCTGATAAGCAACTTTAGCAAAGTCTCAGGATACAAAATCAATGTACAAAAATCACAAGCATTCTTATACACCAATAACAGACAGAGAGCCAAATCATGAGTGAACTCCCATTCACAATCGCTTCAAAGAGAATAAAATACTTAGGAATCCAACTTACAAGGGACATGAAGGACCTCTTCAAGGAGAACTACAAACCACTGCTCAATGAAATAAAAGAGGATACAAAGAAATGGAAGAACATTCCATGCTCATGGGTAGGAAGAATCAATATCGTGAAAATGGCCATACTACCCAAGGTAATTTATAGATTCAATGCCATCCCCATCAAGCTACCAATGACTTTCTTCACAGAATTGGAAAAAACTACTTTAAAGTTGATATGGAACCAAAAAAGAGCCCGCATTGCCAAGACAATCCTAAGCCAAAAGAACAAAGCTGGAGGCATCACGCTACCTGACTTCAAACTATACTACAAGGCTACAGTAACCAAAACAGCATGGTACTGGTACCAAAACAGAGACATAGATCAATGGAACAGAACAGAGCCCTCAGAAATAACACCATATATCTACAACTATCTGATCTTTGACAAACCTGAGATAAACAAGCAATGGGGAAAGGATTCCCTATTTAATAAATGGTGCTGGGAAAACTGGCTGGCCATATGTGGAAAGCTGAAACTGGATCCCTTCCTTACACCTTATACAAAAATTAATTCAAGATGGATTAAAGACTTAAACATTAGACCTAAAACCATAAAAACCCTAGAAGAAAACCTAGGCATTACCATTCAGGACATAGGCATGGGCAAGGACTTCATGTCTAAAACACCAAAAGCAGTGGCAACAGAAGCCAGAATGGGGATGGCATTGAATCTATAAATTACCTTGGGTAGTATGGCCATTTTCACGATATTGATTCTTCCTACCCATGAGCATGGAATGTTCTTCCATTTCTTTGTATCCTCTTTTATTTCATTGAGCAGTGGTTTGTAGTTCTCCTTGAAGAGGTCCTTCATGTCCCTTGTAAGTTGGATTCCTAAGTATTTTATTCTCTTTGAAGCGATTGTGAATGGGAGTTCACTCATGATTTGGCTCTCTGTCAATGGGATCTAATTAAACTAAAGAGCTTCTGCACAGCAAAAGAAACTACCATCAGAATGAACAGGCAACCTACAAAATGGGAGAAAATTTTCACAACCTACTCATCTGACAAAGGGCTAATATCCAGAATCTATAAAGAACTTAACCAAATTTACAAGAAAAAATAAAACAACCCCATCATAAAGTGGGTGAAGGATATGAACAGATACTTCTCAAAAGAAGACATTTATGCAGCCAACAGACACATGAAAAAATGCTCATCATCACTGGCCATCAGAGAAATGCAAATCAAAACCACAATGAGATACCATCTCACACCAGTTAGAATGGCGATCATTAAAAAGTCAGGAAACAACAGGTGCTGGAGAGGATGTGGAGAAATAGGAACACTTTTACACTGTTGGTGGGACTGTAAACTAGTTCAACCATTGTGGAAGTCAGTGTGGTGATTCCTCAGGGATCTAGAACTAGAAATACCATTTGACCCAGCCATCCCATTACTGGGTATATACCCAAAGGACTATAAATCATGCTGCTATAAAGACACATGCACACGTATGTTTATTGCGGCACTATTCACAATAGCAAAGACTTGGAACCAACCCAAATGTCCAACAACGATAGACTGGATTAAGAAAATGTGGCACATATACACCATGGAATACTATGCAGCCATAAAAAAGGATGAGTTCATGTCCTTTGTAGGGACATGGATGAAATTGGAAATCATCATTCTCAGTAAACTATCGCAAGGACAAAAAACCAAACACTGCATGTTCTCACTCATGGATGGGAATTGAACAATGAGAACACATGGACAAAGGAAGGGGAACATCACACTCTGGGGACTGTTGTAGGGTGGGGGGAAGGGGGAGGGATAGCATTAGGAGATATACCTAATGCTAAATGACGAGTTAATGGGTGCAGCACACCAGCATGTCACATGTATACATATGTAACTAACCTGCACATTGTGCACATGTACCCTAAAACTTAAAGTATAATTAAAAAAAAAAAAAAAAAAGGCCGGGCGCGGTGGCTCACGCCTGTAATCCCAGCACTTTGTGAGGCCGAGGCGGGTGGATCACGAGGTCAGGAGATCGAGACCGTCCTGGCTAACACAGTGAAACCCCGTCTCTACTAAAAATACAAAAAATTAGCCGGGTTTCGTGGTGGGCGCCTGTAGTCCCAGCTACTTGGGAGGCTGAGGCAGGAGAATGGCGTAAATCCGGGAGGCGGAGCTTGCAGTGAGCTGAGATCGCGCCACTGCACTGCAGCCTGGGCAACAGAGCAAGACTCCGTCTCAAAAAAAAAAAAAAAAAAATGAATGTTGGCCCCACTCTCTTCTGGCTTGTAGAGTTTCTGCCGAGAGATCCACTGTTATTCTCATGGGCTTCCCTTTGTGGGTAACCCGACCTTTCTCTCTGGCTGCCCTTAACATTTTTTCCTTCATTTCAACGTTGGTGAATCTGACAATTATGTGTCTTGGAGTTGCTCTTCTCGAGGAGTATCTTTGTGACGTTCTCTGTATTTCCTGAATTTGAATATTGGCCTGCCTTGCTAGGTTGGGGAGGTTCTCCTGGTTTATATCCTGAAGAGTGTTTTCCAACTTGGTTCCATTCTCCCCATCACTTTCAGGTACACCAGTCAGACGTAGATTTGGTCTTTTCACATAGTCCCGTCTTTCTTGGAGGCTTTGTTCGTTTCTTTTTACTCTTTTTTCTCTAAGCTTTTCTTCTCGCTTCATTTCATTCATTTGATCTTCAGTCACTGATACCCTTTCTTCCACTTGATTGAATCGGCTACTGAAGCTTGTGCATGTGTCACGTAGTTCTCATGCCATGGTTTTCAGCTCTATCAGGTCATTTAAGGTGTTCTCTACGCTGTTTATTCTAGTTAGCCATTCATCTAATCTTTTTTCAAGGTTTTTAGCTTTTTTGCGATGGGTATGAACATCCTTCTTTAGCTTGGAGAAGTTTGTTATTACCCATCATCCGAAGCCTTCTTCTCCCAGCTCGTCAAAGTCATTCTCCGTCCAGCTTTGTTCCGTTGCTGGCGAAGAACTGCGTTCCTTTGGAGCAGAAGAGGCGCTCTGATTTTTAGAATTTTCAGCTTTTCTGCTCTGGTTTCTCCCCATCTTTATGGTTTTACCTACCTTTGGTCTTTGATGATGGTGTGGTACAGATGGGGTTTTGGTGTGGAGTCCTTTCTGTTTGTTAGTTTTCCTTCTAACAGTCAGGACCCTCAGCTGCAGGTCTGTTGGAGTTTGCTGGAGGGCCACTTCAGACCCTGTTTGCCTAGGTATCACCAGCGGAAGCTGCAGAACAGCAAATATTGCAGAACGGCAAATGTTTCTGTCTGATCGTTACTCTGGAAGCTTTGTCTCAGAGGGGCACCCGGCTGTATGAGCTATCAGTCGGCCCCTACTGGGAGGTGTCTCCCAGTTAGCCTGCTTGGGGATCAGGGACCCACTTGAGGAGGCAGTCTGTCCGTTCTCAGATCTCAAACTCCGTGCTGGGAGAACCACCACTGTCTTCAAAGCTGTCAGACAAGGGTGTTTAAGTCTGCAGAAGTTTCTGCTGCCTTTTGTTTAGCTATGCCCTGCCCCCAGAGGTGGAGTCTACAGAGGCAGACAGGCCTCCTTGAGCTGTGGTGGGCTCCACCCAGTTCAAGCTTCCTGGCTGCTTTGTTTACCTACTCAAGCCTCAGCAATGGTGGGCGCCCCTCCCCCAGCCTTGCTGCAGCCTTGCAGTTTGATCTCAGACTGCTGTGCTAGCAGTGAGCGAGGCTCTGTGGGCATGGGACCCTCTGAGCCAGGCACATGATATAATCTCCTGGTGTGCCATTTGCTAAGACCATTGAAAAAGCGCAGTATTAGGGTGGGAGTGTCCCAATTTTCCAGGTACCATCTGTCACAGCTTCCCTTGGCTAGGAAAGGGAATTTCCCGACCCCTTGTGCTTCCCAGGTGAGGCGATGCCCCGCCCTGCTTCAGCTCACACTCCGTGGGCTGCCCCCACTGTCCGACAAGCCCCAGTGAGGTGAACCTGGTACCTCAGCTGGAAATGCAGAAATCACCCATCTTTTGCATCACTCATGTTGTGAACTGTAGACTGGAGCTGTTCCTATTTGGCCGTCTTGGAACCTCTTCCTTTTTTTTTTTTTTTTTTTTTTGAGATGGAGTCTTGCCCTGTTGCCCAGGCTGGAGTGCAATGGCATGATCTTGGCTCACTGCACCCTCTGCCTCCTGGGTTCAAACAATTCTTCTGCCTCAGCCTCCCAAGTAGCTGGGATTACAGGTGCCCACCAGCACGCCCAGCTAATTTTTGTATTTTTAGTAAAGATGGGGTTTCACCATGTTGACCAGGCTGGTCTCAAACTCCTGACCTCATGATCCACCCACCTTGGCCTCCCGATGGGAGGCATGAGCCACCATGCCCAGCCAAGATCTTTCACTTGTTTGGATAAGTTAATTCCTCTGTATTTTATTTGTGGCTATTATGAATGGGACTATTTGATTTCTCTTTCAGATTGTTTGTTGTTGGCATATGGAAATGCTATTGATGTTTGTGTGCTGATTTTGTATTTTGCAATTTCATTGAATTTGTTTATGAGTTCTAGTAGTTTTTTGGTGGAGTCTTTAGGTTTTTCCAGATACAAGATCATAGCATCTGCGAACAAGGATAATTAGACTTCTTTCCAATTTGGATGCCCTTTATATCTTTCTCTTGTGTGATTGCTCTAGCTAGGACTTCCAGTAGTAGGTTGAATAACAATGGTGAAAGTGGGCATCCTTGTCATGTTCCAGATCTTAGAGGAAAGGCTTTCAGTGTTTCCCCCTTCAATGCAATACTAGCTGCGTGTCTGTCATATATGGCTTTTATTGTGTTTAGGTATGTACCTTCTATACTCAGTTCTTTGGGGATTGAAGTGATGCTGAATTTTATCAAATGATTTTTCAGCATCAATTGAAATGATCATATGGTTTTTATCTTTCCTTCTGTTGATATATCACATTAAGTGATTTGCATACCTTGAACCATCCTTGTATCCCTGGGATAAATCCCACTTAGTCATGATGAATGATCTTACTGACACATTGAATTCAGTTTGCTAATATTTTGTTGAGGATTTTTGCATCAATGTTCAGGGATATTGGCTTGTAGATTTCTATTTTGAGGTGTCTTTGTCTGGTTTTGGTATCAGGGTAATACTGACCTTATAGAATGAATTTGGAAGTATTCTTTCCTCCTCAATTTTTTGAAATAGTTTGAGTGGAATTGGTATTTGTTCTTTAAATTTTTGGTAAAATTCAGCAGTGAAGCCATCAGATCCCAGGCTTACCCTTCCTTGGAGACCTTTTTTACAGCTGCGATCTCATTACTTGTTATTGGTCTGTTCAGATTTTGGATTTCTTCCTGGTTCAGTCTTGGTAGGTTGTATGTGTCCAGGAATTTATCCATTTTTTCTAGGTTTTCCAATTTATTGGCACATATTTGCTTATGAGCCTCCAACAAGCCTTTGAATTTGTGTTGTATTGGTTGTAGTGTCTCCTTTTTAGTCTCTGATTTTATTTATTTGGGGTCTTCTCTATTTTTCTTAGTCTGGCTAAGGATTTATCAATTTTATTTATCTTTTCAAAAACCAGCTTTTCATTTCATTGATCTTTTGTATTATTTTCATTTCAATTTCATTTGTTTCTACTCTGACCTTTACTGTTTCTCTTTTTCTACTAATTTTAGGTTTGGTTTGCTCTTGCTTTTCTAATTCTTTAAGATGCATAGATGGGTTGTTTATTTGAAGTTTTTCTACTTTTCCTATACAAGCACTTATAGCTATAAACTCTCCTCTTAGTACTGCTTCTGTTGTATACCATAGGATTTGGTATGTTGTATTTCCATTATCATTTCTTTCAAGAAGTTTTTAAATTTTCTTCTCAAGTTCTTCATTGACCCACTAGTCATTCAGGAGCATATTGTTTAATTTCCATGTGTTTGTATAGTTTCCAAAATTCCTCTTGTTACTGATTTCTAGTTTTATTCCATCGTGGTCAACAAAGATGCTTGATATAATTTCTTTTTTCTTGACTTTTTAAAGGTTTGTTTTGTGGCCTAACATATGATGTATTAATATTATTGAGAATGAACCATGTGCCAAGGAAAAGAACGTATATTCTGTAGGCATTGAATAAAATGTTCTTTAAACATCTATTTTGTCCATTTGGTCTGTAATGCAGATTAAGTCTGATTATTTTTATTGGGATTTTCTGTCTGGGTGATCTGTCCAATGCTGAAAGTCGGGTGTTGAAGTCTCTAGCTATTATTGTATTGGGGTCTATCTTTCTCTTTAGCTCTAATAATATTTGCTTTATATATCTGAGTTATCCAGTGTTGGGTGCATATATATTTTAAATTATTATATCTTCTTGCTGAATTGACCCCTTTATCATTATATAATGATCTTCTTTGTCTCTTTTTATGGTTTTTGTCTTGAAATCTATATTGTCTGATATAAGTATAGCTACTCCTGCTCTTACTTGGTCTCCATTGGCATGGAATTTCTTTTACGTTCCTTTATTTTCAGTCTATGTGTGTTTTTATAGGTGAAGTATGTTTCTAGTAAGCAACAGATCATTGTGTCTTATTATTATTTTTTTAAATCCATTCAGCCACTCTGTCTTTTGTCTGGGGAGACGTAGTCCATTTACATTCAGTGTTATAAGTAAGGACTTACCCCAGACATTTTGTTATTTGTTTTTCAGTTGTTTTTGTGGCCTTCTTTATTTCCTGCCTTCTTGTCTTTCATTTACCAAAGGTGATTTTCTCAGGTGATATGGTTTAATTTCTTGTATATCTGTTATATGTTTGTTGACTTGAGGTTACCATGAGGCTTGCAAATAATATCTTATAACCCATAATTTTAAACTGATGACAACTTAACACTGAGTGCATAAACAAACTGACAATCAAAGAGAAAACAAATATGGAGTCTACAGCTTAACTTTGTTCCCTTGCTTAACTTTTTATTGTTTCTATTTTTATCTCATTATACTCTCTATGTCTTGAGAAGTTGTTGTAGTTATTATTTTTCATCAGTTCACCTTTTACCTTTCTACTCAAGATATAGTTTACACACCACAATTACAGTGTTATATTTGTTGTTTTTCTGTGTACTTACTGTTACCAGTGAGTTTTACACCTTTAGATGATTTCGTATTGCTCATTAACACTGTTTTCCCTCAGATTGAAGAACTCCCTTATCATTTCATTTTGTTCAGGGCTGGCGTTGATGAAATCCCTCAGCTTTTGTTTGTCTTGAAACGTCTTTATTTCTCCTTTATGTTTGCAGGATATTTTTGCGGGTTATACTCTTCTAGGATAAAAGTAGTTTTTTTCCCTCATCACTTTAAATATGTCATGTCACTCTGTCCTGGCCTGTAAGGTTTTCAGGGGCTCTATTGTATGTTATGTTTCTTTTCTTTTGCTGCTTTTAGGATTGTTCCTTTATCCTTTACCTTTGGGTATTTATTAAATGTTTTGAGGTAGTCTTATTAATACTTGGGTTAATTCTGCTTGGTGTTCTAAACCTTCTTATCCTTGAATATTAATATCTTTCTCTACTTTAGGGAAGTTCTCTGTTATTATCTCTTAGAATAAACTAACTTTCCCTCCCTTCCTTCCTTCCTTCCTTCCTTCCTTCCTTCCTTCTTTCTTTTGATGGAGTCTCACTCCGTTGCCAGGCTGGAGTGCGGTGGCACAATCTTGGCTCACTGCAACCACCGCCTCCTGGGTTCAAGCGATTCTTATGCCTCACCCTCCCAAGTAGCTGGGATTACAGGCATGTGCCACCACACCCAGCTAATTTTTGTATTTTTAGTAGAGACAGGGTTTCACCATGTTGGCCAGGATGGTCTCGATCTCTTGACCTGGTGATCCGCCCGCCTCAGCTTCCCAAAGTGCTGGGATTACAGGTGTGAGCCGCTGCACCCAGCCTGAATAAACTTTCTACACCGTATCTCTCTACCTCCTCTTTTTTTTTTGTTTTTTTTGTTTGTTTGTTTGTTTGTTTGTTTAGATGGAGTTTCCCTCTTGTTGCCCAGGCTGGAGTGCAATGGCGCTATCTTGGCTCACCGCAACCTCCACCTCTGGGGTTCAAGCAGTTCTCCTGCCTCAGCCTCCTGAGTAGCTGGACTTGCAGGCATGCACCACTATGCCTGGCTAATTTTGTATTTTTAGTACAGATGGAGTTTCTCCATGTTGGTCAAGCTGGTCTCGAACTCCTGACCTCAGGTGATCCGTCCGCCTCGGCCTCCCAAAGTGCTGGGATTACTATTGCATTTTTCACCTCCAGAATTTCTTCTTGATTCTTTTAAATTATTTCAATCTCTTGTTAAATTTATCTGATAGGATTCTGAATTCTTTCTCTGTATTATCTTGAGTTTCATTAAGTTTCCTCAGCATAGCTATTTTGAATTCTCTGAAAGTTCAGATAACTCTGTCTTTCTCCAGGATTGGTCCCTGGTGCTTTATTCAGCTTGTTTGGTGAGGTCATGTTTTCCTGGGTGATCCTGATACTTGTGGATGTTCCTCAGTGATTGGACACTGAAGAGTTAAGTATTTACTGTAGTCTTTGCAGTCTGGGCTAGTTTGTACCCATCCTTCTTGGGTAGGCTTTCCAGGAATTCAAAGGGACTTCGGTATTGTAATCTAATTTTTTAATCATTGCAGCCATATCTTCATTAGGGGACACCCCAAGCCCAATAACATAGACCACCGTGGTGGTCTTACATAAGATCCAGAATTATCATCTGGATTACCAGGAAGATACACTTGTTTTCTTCTCCTGCTTTCTCCCAAACAAACACAATCTCTCTCCCTCTCTGTGCTGAGCTGCCTGGAGCTGGTGTGACACAAGCACCCCTGTGGCCACCACCACTGGGACTGTGTTGGGTCAGAGCTGAAGCCAGCACAGCACTGGGTCTTGCCCAAAGCCCATGGTAACCACGGTCTGGCTGCTGCCCATGTTTTCTCAAGGCCTTAGGGCTCTACAATCAGCAGGTGGCAAAGCCAGCCAGGCTTATGTCCTTTCCTTTGGGGTGGTTAAGTTCCCTGAGCCCCACTAGGTCCAGAGATGCCATCCAGGAGCTAGGGCCTGGAGCTGGAAACCTTAGGTATCTACCTGGTGCTCTATTCTACTGCAGTTGAACTGGCACCCAAGCCACAAGACTTTTCACTTTTCCCTCCCCTTTTCACAAGCAAAAGAGTCTCTTCCCATGGCCACCATCATCCCAGGCCTACAGCATGTACTTCTGGCCACCACTGATGTTCACTCAAGGGCCAAGGGCTCTTCAATCATCTTGTAGTGAATGCTTCCAGGCCTGGATTCTCCCCTCAGGGCAGTAGGCTCCCCCTGTGGCCCAGGGCAGGTCCAGAAATGCCATCCAAGAGCCAACGCCTGGAATCGGGGACTCCAAGAGCCCACCTGGTACTGTACCCCACTTTGGCCAAGGTGGTACCTGAAGCTCCAAGACGGAGTCCCCTTTACTCCTCCCTCTCCATTTCTTAAGCTGGCATCTCTCCCTATAACCACTACAGCTGGATAATGTGCCAGGTCACACCTGAAGCCAGCACATCTCTAGGTCTCACCCAAGGCCCATAGCAAGTACTGCTTGGGCATCACAGCTGATTATTCAGGGCCCAAGGACTCTTTTGTTAGTAGGTGATTAAACCTGCCAGGACTGGGTCCTTTACTTTAAGGCAGCAGGTTCCGTTCTGGCCCACGGCATGTCTAGAAATGTTATCTGGGAGCTAGGGCCTGTAATGGAGGCCTCGAAACTCTTGATTGGTCCCCTATCCTACTGTGATTGAGCTTGTATCCAAGTTGCAAGACAAAATTCTCTTTACTCTTCTCTCTCCTCTCCTCAAGTGAGGGAAGGAGTCTCTCCTGGAGCTGCAAGCTGCCATACCTGGGGTTGGGGGAGGGGTGGTACAAGCAATCCCTTGGCTACCACAGCTGGTATATAACTTGGTTGCATGCCCCAGAAGTCCACTGACTCTGACCCCAGGACAGCACCAGGACTTGCAGTCCTTGTGGCCTAAACTGCCTTTGAAGTTTATGACCCCAGAGTTCTTTAGCCTGTGTGGCAGGGTTTGCTGTAACTTAGGTTCTGACCCTGGGATGAGTAATTTGCCTCTGGCTAGAGCTTGTCTAAACACCAAGGTGAGTTCTACCTGGTGTTGCTTTCTGCTGTGACATGAAAGCACTGAGTTCCAGAGCAAAGTCCCACAATCGCTGCACTCTACCTTCCCCAAGTGCATATAATGTCTCTCCATGCCAGGTGGCCGTTGCCAGTGGGGATGAAGGAGGAGTGGCATCAGCAATTCAAGACTGTCTCTCTTACCCTCTTCAGTCCCTCATTCTATCATATGAAGTTAAAACCAGGTACTGTGGTTTTAAAATCACACTCACATCATTTTTGATTCTCATGAAGGTGCTTTTTTTGTGTGGGTAATTGTTCAGTTTGATTTGGCCATCTTGCTCCCCGAGTCCTTCTAATTTTTTTCCTATTGAGAACAGTACTACCATGAATATGTTGTACATTTCTCCTGGTGTTCTTGTGTAAGTTTCTCTAGATTATATGTCTAACAATAGAATTGCTAAATTGTAAGGTGTGCACACTGTAGTAGGCAGACTAATGCCCCCTCCAAACATGTTCACGTCTAATTTCCAGAACCTTTGAATATGTTACCTTATACAGCAAAGGGTACATTGAAGATGTAATTAAGGATCTTGAAATAGGAGAGTATCTGGAGTTTTCTAGGTGGGCCCAATGTAATCATAAGGGTCTTTCTAGGGGAAAGCAGGAGGTAGGGAATCAAAGTAAGAGATGTCATGAAGGAAGCAGAGATTAGAGTGACTAAGCCATGAGCCAAGAAATGCAAGCAGCCTCTAGAAGTGGGAAAAGGCAAGAAACAGATTCTTCCCTGTAGTACCAGAAGGAACCTAGCCCTGCTGACACCATGATTTTAGCTCCATAAAGGCCTAGTTTTGACTGCTGACCTTCAGAGCTGCAAGAGAAATTTGTGTGTATATGTGTTGTGGAAGTGGGGGCAGGGGGTCAGGGTTTGGTAATTTGTTACATCAACAATGGAAAACTAACCATACTAATCTTCACCACCAATACCGGAGTCTGTTTCTGTGCTCTCTAGTCTGTTTCATTCATTTATATGACTGTCTGTACACAGTCAGATAGCCATACAGTCTTAATTATTCTAGTTTATAAAAATGTTGATATCTGGTTGGGAGTTTGCCTAAGCGTTTGGTATCTTGTTGGCCATTTTTTCCCTTTCCTCTTCCACGTAAATTTTAGAAGCAGCTTGTTAAATTCTATGAAAAAACCTGTTGGGATTTTGAACATAATCACATTTAAACTATAGATTATTCATGGTAGAATTTACATCTTTACAACAGTGAGTTTTTTTATAACAGCGTAAAAAATCACATTTCATTTGTTTTAGTATTCTTTAATATCCTTCAATAAAATTTCATAATTTTATCAATATAATCATTGCATATCTTTTGTTAATTATATTTATTGTTGAGTATCTTTTTTTTTTTTTTTTTTTTTTTTTTTGAGACAGAGTCTGGCTCTGTCGCCCAGGCTGGAGTGCAGCGGTGGGATCTAGGCTCACTGCAACCTCTGCCTCCTGGATTCAAGCAGTTCTCCTACCTCAGCCTCTCGAGTAGCTGGGATTACAGGCACACGCCACCATGCCCGGCTAATTTTTGTATTTTTAATAGAGACAGGGTTTCACCGTGTTGGCCAGGCTGGTCTTGAACTCCTGACCTCAAGTGAGCCACCTGCCTCAGTCTCCCAAAGTGCTGGGATTACAGGCATGAGCCACTGCACCCGGCCTTGAGTATCTTTTTTGTTGTTGCTATTATAAGTAATATTTTCTAACCATCGGTTGCTTGCTATTGGAAATTTAATAGCTTTGTAAATTGATTTTATATTCAGCCATATGTTTAAATCTCTTGTTATTTCTAATAATTTGCATATTCTTTGGGGTTTTTTAGGTAGACAGTCATATTATTGTTTAATAATGGTGTCTTTCTAATCTTTATGCTGCTTTTGAATTATTAAAATTCAAGTTATTAAAAGGATATCTAGTACAATAGAAACAGCAATAGTGGGAATGATTGCCTATTTTAAAGGGAATGCTTCTGAAATATTATCATTAAGAAGGATGCTTGTCGTAGATACCATTTATTGAGATGTTTTTAAAGTTTTCTTCTATTCCTATTTTGATAAGAATTTTTGCTGGGCACAGTGGCTCACACCTGTAATCCCAGCACTTTGGGAGGCTGAGGGAGGAGGATCCTTGAGCCCAGGAGTTCAAAACCAGCCTAGGCAACATCACAAGATCCTGTCCTTACAAAAAAAATTAAAAATCAGTTTTTAATTTTTTTAATTGTAATCTCAGATACTCAGGAGGCTGAGGTGGGGGGAGGATCACTTGAGCCCAAGAGATTGAGGCTAAGTGAGATGAGATCATGCCACTATACTCCAGGCTGGGTGACAAAACAAGACTTTGTCTTAAAAAAAAAAAGCATTTAAAAATAAATAGCCATTGAATTTTATTAATTTTTGATATCTCTTGGTCATAAAGTTTTGTTCTTTTAGTTTTTTTATGATGAATTGTGTTTAGTAATTTTTTAATGTTGCTTTACTGGGGATAAACAACATGATTATGATATATTATCTTTTTTTTACATATTACTGGGTTTGGATTGCTAGTATTTTTTTTTCAGAATTTTTTCATAAGAAGAACCTGTAGTTTGTCTTTCTCTTGAAAATCTTATATGATTTTGGTATCAAGATTAAATGGTCCTTAAGTGGGAGCTAAGCTATGAGAATGCAAAGGCATAAGAATGACACAGTGGACTTTGGGGACTCAGGGGCAAAGGGTGGGAAGAGGTGACAGATAAAACTACAAATTGGGTTCAGTGTATACTGCTTGGGTGATGGGTGCACCAAAATCTCACAAATCACCACTAAAGAACTTACTCATGAAACCAAACACCACCTGTTCTCCAATAACCTATGGGGGAAAAAAAAAGATTATATGATCCTTTCTCTCTGTTCTTTCAAGAGTATTTATAGGATTGGAATGATCTGTTTCTTGAAAAGTTGGTGGTACTCACCTATAAAACCATTTGGGCCTGGTATTGTTTTTTTCTTTGCAGAAAGATTTTTAACTATGGATTCAGTTTCTTTAGTGACTATAAGACTATTCAGATATTTAAATTTTTCTCATTTTGTTTTGGTTAAATTATATTTTTCTGGGAGTTAATCAGTTTTACCTAAGTTTTCCTTTCATTGTTTTGTAGGTTTTTTTGTTTTTTTGTTTTGCCACTACATTGCTCATAACATACACTTATTTTCTTTTAAATCCTTGCTGGATATATAATTATGTCCTCCTTTTTATTCCTAATATTTGTTTTTTGCCTTCTTTCTTTCTTCTTAATGATGCCAGAGATTGTATGTCTTTTCTAGGTCTTTTTAAGAACCATTTTTTAGCTTCATTGATTATGTCTGTTGTCTCTTCTGCTATTTCCTCAAATTTCTGCTCTTATCTTTATTTTCTTTCCTTTCTTTTGTTCTTTGGGTTTTTAAAAACAGGCAACGTTTAATTAATGTTTATTGTAGCACTAGTTGTGTTTACAGTCAGATTTCTGGAGGCATTTTTTTTTTTTTTTCTAGACAGAGTCTTGTTCTGTCGCCCAGGCTGGTGTGCAGTGGTGCGATTTTAGCTGACTGCAACCTCCCTCTGCTTCTCGGGTTCAAACAATTCTCTTTCCCCAGCCTCCTGAGTAGCTAGGATTATAGGTGTGTGCCACCATGCCTAGCTAATTTATTTGTATTTTTAATAGAGACGGGGTTTCGCCATGTTGACCAGACTGGTCTCAAATTCCTGGCCTCAAGTTATCCGCCCGCCTCAGCCTCCCAAAGTGCTGGGATTACAGGCGGGAGCCACCGCGCCAAACGAGCCCAACCTCTCGGCAAATTTTATACCTTTTGTTCCATGAGACCCTTATATAATCAGTGTAAAAGGTAATAACAGAGCAGAACAAAAGAGTGCTTTTGAATATAAGAATCCAGTTTTTTCGGGCCAGGCACAATGGTTCACACCTGTAATCCCAGCACTTTGGGAGGCCAAGGTGGGTGGATCACAAGGTCAGGAGTTGGAGACCAGCCTGGCCAGCATGGTGAAACTCCATGTCTACTAAAAATACAAAAACAAAAAATTAGCCGGGCACAGTGGCACGTACCTGTAGTCCCAGCTACTCAGGAGGCTGAGGCAGGAGATTGCTTGAACCCAGCAGGTGGAGGTTGCAGCGAGCCAAGATCACGCCACTGCACTCCTGCCTGGGTGCCAGAGCGAGACTCCGTCTCAAAAAAAAAAAAGAATCCAGTTTTTTGACCAACTTCTGTTTTTGACCTTTAATCTTGAGCTAGTTATCCTATCTAGGCCTCTATTTCTTCATCTAGCCTATGAGACACCTGGTCTAGAACTTAGAAAATACTTATTCTGTAAGACTTACACTATATTTTCCCTCTTGCTTGTAAGATAAACTTTTTGTTATGACTTCACTTCTTTTACCAATGGAATATTCATTGGTAATATCAAGCTTTATTTTAGGATAATATAGAAATTAAAATTAAAAATCCAAGTATACTTTGATTCATCCTGTTATAATGAAAAGAAAGTATAGGCCATAATGCATAATGGTATTTAACAGGAATACTTGAGAGGAAATAGTCTTTTTGCCACCAAGTATTTTGAGAATTTATGTTAGTCATTACCGTCCTCAATCGGATAAAGGAGAAAGGGCCAAATAATATTTACATTTCAGGGAATTCAGTAGTACAAGTAAGAAAAACCTTAGGTTGGTTGACAAAGGTCTTATTTCAGTGCATATTTGCTCTATTTCTTCTAATCATGACTAAAGTACTTCTTTGAATGTTTGCCAAGTAATGGAAGAAGTTTTCTTAGTAGGTATTTACTACCAAGAATTTGTTTAATAGTCCTGAAGATAAATTTTAACTCCGATAGCTACCAAGTTTCTGCCATAGATACATGCCATATCATGCCATACATGTTATAAAAATTGTATTTGCTCATTTAAGCTATAAAATGAATTTACCAACTGTATCATTCATGGTCCAATTAGGAAAACAGAATTTATCAAATCACTAAATTAGAAAAAAACAACTGAAACACAACTCAAAGGAAAGCAGAATAAAGGAAATAATAAAGATAAAAACCTTAGTGACTTAAGAGACAGGAAGAATAGACTATACATCGAATAATTGGGTTTTTAAAAAATCCCAACAAACTGATTAAATCTTTAACAATCTAATAAAAATAAATAAAGGAGATATGAACAAAAGTAAAAAGGGGCTACATTAACAGATACATAGCTTAAAAAACTTACAATTATATGAACAACTCTGTGCATATGGGTATGAATCTATGTCCACAAAATTATGCAAGAAATGTTACTCTAATTTTCTATGAATTATCTTTTTTGTTTTTTGAGATGGAGTCTCACTCTGTTGCCCAGGCTAGAGTGCAGTGGCGCGATCTCAGCTCACTGCAGACTCCGCCTCCTGGGTTCAAGCGATTCACCTGCCTCAGCCTCCCGAGTAGCTGGGATTATAGGCGCCCGCCACTGCGCCTGGCTAATTGTATTTTTAGTAGAGACGGGATTTCACCATGTTGGCCAGGCTGGTCTCGAATTCCTGACCTCGTGATCCAGCCGCCTCAGCCTCCCAAAGTGCTGGGATTACAGGCGTGAGCCACTGCGCCCAGCTTACTTTCTTTTCGAAGTCTCCATTCATTGGAGGGGGATGGAAACCTGATCTCAGTCAGTTTGTAGTTTCATACTTTGAGTCTGATTCTGAAGTGGGGGTGATCTCTGTGTTACCAAGACAAGGATAGGGAGAAGGTACTCATATTCACCTAGTCCTCAATGTTATCTGTTCATGCAGGTATCTTCTGAGATGTCCATCATCCTTTCTGGTCCTCAGTGATTGGTCCACACCATTTGCCACTAAGATGTTGTCATTCCTGTTTCTCTGGTACCTTCAGGTATGTTCTCTCTTTTATTCCACATTACATGTAGGGGCATATATGTAATTCTACTCCTTCACTGCTATGCTGACATATGAAATGCAAGGCTACTACTTAAAGCCTGGTCAGCATAGTCTTATCTCCCAGTCATTTCTTCTCTGGTATCATATTATTAACCCAGGGTTCAGGATTTAACCCTCCTCGTCTCCCTGCCTTAGAGCCCTCATGTTTGCATGGACTTTTACTGCTTCTTTGCTACTCCGTGAATCAGGGCACAGGATTCATTTTTTAAGGATCTGTCAATTTCTGTACTCTTATCTCTTTCCCACCACATTGTCTTCTTCCTCAGTCTGGGGAAATTGCTTTCTAGGCTTGTTATAACTTGGGGTAGGGTTATGGGGAAAGGAAGCCCAGTTCTTTTTAGTTATGTTTCTCCCAAATATTTTATGTATATATGGAACTTTCTCTATTCCCATAAAGGCTTACAGTTTTAGAAATAAAGTTTATGCATACATCATTTTTCTGTTTTTAAATCTGGTTTTTTTCTCCCCAAAAGCAGTGAGCTCATAGCTATCTAGCTGATTAAAGGGAGTATGGAAGGAAAGGGCAAGGAAAAAGTGAATTAATACAAGAAAAATAAGTTAATATTTCAAAAATATTGTCCTGCCATATAAAAACTTGTTAAGATGACAGAATATGTGAAATAATACTTGCTAATGTTTATCATGCACTTGCTCTATTCTAGGTACTATTCTAAGAATTTTATATGTATCAGCTAATCACAACAACAAAATTCAATAGAAAAATATTTAACAAAATTAAAATACTCTGATTTTACAGATAAGGAAACTGAGATACAGAGGGGTCAATAATTTGACCAATATTTTTTCAGTAGTGTCAGAGCTTGTATTTAAGCCCAAGAAGTTACTCTCTTAACTATGTCATTGGTTCTTGAATGACTCCCCCACCCTCATGGGTATGGATCTGGTTGTTATAAAGACTAAGGAGTGTTACTGACATTTGGTGGATAGGGTCCCAAAATATTAAATGTCTTATAGTATGAGTGATGGTCCTAAAAAATAAAGAACTGACCCAGGCTGGGCACAGTGGCTCATGCCTGTAGTCCTAGCACTTTGAGAGGCTGAAGCAGGAAGACTGCTTGAGGCCAGGAGTTTAAGACCAGCCTGGGTAACATAGTAAAACCCTGTCTCTATTAAAAAAAAAAAAAAAAAAAAAAAAAGCCTGAGCAATATAGCGAGACCCTGTCTCTACAGAAAATACAAAAATTAGCCAGGTGTGGTGGTGCACACCTGTAGTCCCGCTACTCAGGAGGCTGAGGCAGGAGGATTGCTCGATGCTTGAGCCTGGGAGGCGGAGGTTGCAGTGAGCTGAGATTGCACCACTACACTCCAGCCACAGTGCTACAGCGAGACCCTGTCTCAAAAAAAAAAAAAGTTGAGGTGGGTGGATCACCTGAGGTCAGGAGTTTGAGACCAGCCTGGCCAACGTGGTGAAACCCCATCTCTACTAAAAATACTAAAATTAGCTGGACGTGGTGGCAAACCCTGTAGTCCCAGCTGCTCAGAGGCTGAGGTAGGAGAATTGCTCAATCCCAGAAGGCGGAGGTTGCAGTGAGCCAAGATGGCACCACTGCCCTGCAGCCTGGGCAACAGAATGAGACTCCCTCTCAAAAAAGAAAAAATAATGTTAATAGAGCTCCTACTGAGAAATGTTAATACTACTCTATATTAACTCTAAATTGCCAAGACTAACTCAAGAAGTAAAAAAAAAAAAAAAAAAAAAAGGAAAAAGAAAAACTTTTGTAATTTCTTTCTTAAACAAGATTATTATATATATTATTATAGGTAGCATTGGGTGAGTCTCATACCATATATAATAATCTCTTCCAGAACATAAAACGATATATAATGCTTTTTTGTTGGTTTTATAAAGCTAATAAAACACAGATAAATAGATTTCAAGATATATTACTAGTGACAAAGAGGAACATTTCATGTGATAAGAGGGTTACTCTGTCAGAAAGATATAAATAAATGTCAGTATAAATGTATTCACAGTGCAGTGGGCTGAACAGTATCCTCCCTAAAATTCATGTTCACCCAGAACCTCAGAATGTAACCTTATTTGGAAATAGGATCTTTGCAGATGTTATTAGTTAAGATCATACTCGATTGGGGTGAGGGACCTAAATACAATGACTGGTGACCTTATAAGAGGAGGAGAGGACACGCAGAAAGTCACAGGGAAGGCGGTGATCTGACTATGGAGGCAGAGATTGGAGTTATGCTGCCACAACCAAGGTACTGCTGGGGCCATGAGAAGAGGCAAGGAAGAATTCTTCCTTAGAACCTTCAAAGGGAGCATGACCCTGTGGACACCATGATTTTGGACTTACAGTTTCCAGAAACATAAGAAAATAAACTTCTATTGTTTTAAGCCACCTAGTTTTGGTAATTTGTTAGGACAGCTCTATGAAACTAATATTCTAATAACAGAGCCTCAAAATACATAAGCAAAGACTTACGAAATTGAAAGAATAGGCAATTCAACAACTGTTAGAGATTTCAATACCCTGCTTTCAATAATTGATAGAAAATGTAGAAAGATCAGTAAGGATACAAACTTGAACAACACTGTCAACTAACTCGACATAAAAAGTACCTATAGAACACTTCACCCACAGCAGCAGAATACATATTCTTTGCAAATGCGTGTAAAGCATTCTCCATAAATGTAAAAGGATTGAAATCATTCAAAGTATGTTCTCTGATCACAGTAGAATTAGAAGTCAACAACAGAAATAAATGTAGTTGATACCAAAATATTTGGAAATTTTAAAACACACTACTAAATAACCCATGGGTTAAAGATGAAATCACAAGGGAAAATAGAAAATATTTTGAAATGTATACACTGCAGTTAAAGCAGTGCTGAAAGGGAAACTTAACAGCTTTAAATGCCTATTTAGAAAAGAAAAAGCTGTTAAATCAACAACCTAAGCTTTTACCTAAAGAAACTAAAAAAAAAGCAAAGAATCCAAATCAAGCAGATAGAAAGAAATGACCAGGCTTGGTAGCTCAAGCCTGTAATTCCCAGCACTTTGATAAGCTAAGGCAGGAGGATCACTTGAGGCCAGGAGTTCAAGACCAGCATGGACAACATAGTGAGACCCTATCTCTACAAAAACAAAATTTTTTTTGAATGGCCAAGTGCAGTGGCTCATGCCTGTAATCCCAGCACTTTGGGAGGCCGTAGTGTGTGGAGTGCTTGAGCCCAAGTGTTCAAGATCAGCCTAGGCAACATGGTGAAACCACTTCTCTACAAAAAATACAAAAAAATTAGCCAGATGTGGTAGTATGTGCCTGTAGTCCCAGCTACTAGGGAGGCTGAGGTGGGAGAATCACCTGAGCCCAGGAAGTCAAAAAAAAATTAGCCAGGTGTTGTGGTGTGTGCCTGTAGCCTTAACTACTCTAGAGGCTGGGGCAGGAGGATCACTTGAGCCTAGGTATTTGAGGCTGCAGTGAGTCAGCATTGCACCACTGTACTCCACTTGGGTGGCAGAGCAAGACCCCCTTTTTTTATGATTAATTTCTTGCTTTTATTTAAGATAGATCCCCCCCATGTTTGTATTTGGATTTTGAGGCAAAAAAAGTAACATTTAAAAAATCCATTTGACAAATGTTTATTAGGCATCTGCCAAGTAACAGGCAGTAATCTAGATACTGTAAATAACAGTGAACTAAAGAGACAAATTTCCTAGCAAGTACATCATATAGTCAAGCTTTTAAACTGAATTTTGTATTATACATAAACATTTTTTCTTCTCTGTCTTTTTTTAAAATTTATTTTTAAGTTCCAGGATACATATGCAGTACATGCAGGTTTGTTACACAGGTAAACATGTGCTATGGTGGTTTGCTGCACCTGTCATGCCATCACCTAGGTATTAAGCTCCACATGCATTAGCTATTTGTCCTGATGCTCTCTCTCCCCCGCCCCCACAACAGGCCCCAGTGTGTGTTGTTCCCTTCCCTGTGTCCATGTGTTCTCATTGTTCAGCTCCCACTTATAAGTGAGAACATGTGGTGTTTGGTTTTCTGTTCCTGTGTTAGTTTGCTGAGGATAATGGCTTCCAGCTCCCATCAGTGTCCCTGCAAAGGACATGATCTTATACCTATTTATGGCTGCATACTGTTCCATGGTATAAATGTACAACGTTTTCTTTATCCAGTCTATCACTGATGGGCATTTGAAGACCTCCGTTTCTTAAAAAAAAAAAAAAAAAAGAGAGAGAGAAGGAAATGATAAAGATCAGAGCCAAACATCAGTGAAACAGAAAACAGAAAAACAATAGAGAAAATCAGTAAAAGTAAAGGTTGGTTCTTTGAAACAATAAAATTGTTCTTTAATCAACACAATTGATAAACCTTTAGCTATTCTGATCAAGGAAAAAATATAGAGAAAAGACACAAATACCAAAATCAGGAGTAAAAGATAGGACATCACTACCAACTCTATAGAAGTTAAAAGTATTATAAGGGAATATTATGAATGACTTTATGCCAACAAATTAGACAACTTAAATGGCCAAATTACTAGAAAGATGCAAATTAACAAAACTGATTCCAGAAGAAAGGGAAAATATCAATAGAACAATAATAAATGAAGAAAAATAATGTGACTAAAATGAATCAGTAATTAGAAATCTTTTCAAAAGGGAAAACCCAGGCCTGGATGGCTTCTTTTAAGGAAGAAGGATTACCAATCCTACAGTATTTTTTTGGGAAATAAAAAGGAAATAATTTGTGACACATTTTATGAGACCAATATTACTCAGATATCAAAACCAGTCGAACACATCACAAGGAAAGAAAATTGCAGACAAGTATTCTTCATGAACATGTATACAAAATTCCTTAATGAAATACTAGGTAACAGAATCCAGCAACATTTGAGAAGGATTAGGCAACAGAATGAGACCATGTCTCTAAAAAAATAAAGAGAAGAAGTCTGGGCATGGTAGCTCACTCCTGTAATCCTAGCACTTTGGGAGGCCGAGGCAGGCAGATTGCTTGAGGCCAGGAATTCGAGACCAGCCTGACCAGCATGGTAAAACCCCATCTCTACTAAAAATACAAAAATTAGCTTGGTGTGGTTGTGCATGCCTGTAATCCCAGCTTCTTGGGAGGCAGAGGCACTAGAATTGCTTAAACCTGGGAGGCGGAAGTTGCAGTGAGCCAAGATCTGGTGTTGCTGCACTCCAGCCTGGGCAACAGAGCAAGACTCTGTCTCAAAAAAAAAAAAAAAAAGAAAAGAAAAAAGAAAATGATTATATACCATATTCCAGGAGTACAAGGATGGTTTAGTACTCCAGAATCAATTAATGTAATTTGCCACTTTAATAACGGAAAACCACGTCGTCATCCTAGTATACACATAAAATTTGTTTGACGAAATGTAACTTCCATTAATGATAAAACTCTCAACACACTAGGCATGGAAGAGAACTTCCTAAACTTCATAAAGACTATCTACAAAAGACCCACAGCCAACATTATGCTTAATGGTGAAAGACAATGTTTTCTCACACTTCAGCATGTACTTGAAATTCTAGCTAGTGCAGTAAGGCAAGAAAAATTAAGTTATCTATATTGGAAAGAAAATAACTAAAACTTTATTTGCAGACATAGAAAATCCTAAGTAATCTGAATAAATTACTAGCACTAATAAACAAGTTTAGCAAGATCACTATTCAGAAATCATATCTATATATGTTAGTAATACTCACCTAAACCAAAATTATAAAAACAATTCCAAGACCAGAAGTGGTGGCTCATGCCTGTAATCCCAGCACTTTGGGAGGCTAAGGTGGGTAGATCACCTGAGGTCAGAATTTCAAGACCAGCCTGGCCAACATGGCAAAACCCTGTCTCTACTAAAAGTACAAAAAATTAGCCAGGTGTGGTGGTGCACACCTGTAATCTCAGCTACTCAGGTGGCTGAGGCACGAGAATTGCTTGAACCCAGGAGGTGGAGGTAGAAGTGAGCCGAGATCATGCCACTGCACTCCAGCCTGGGTGATAGAGTGATACTCTGTATCAAAAAATAAATAAAAATGAAAATAATTCCATTCCCAGTAGTGTCAGAAAGAATAAAATACATAGCATTAAACTTAGCAAAATAAGTGCAAGACATGTACACTTCTGAAAGAAACTAAAGATCTAAGTTGAGAGATACTCCATGTTCATGTATATTGTTAAGTATATTGTTAAGGTAGCAATTTTATCCTAATTAATCTATAGATGCAATGCACTCCCTACTAAAATCACATCAGGCTTAAAAAAGAAAAGAAATTGACAGGCTGATTCTACAAAAGTCTTAAAATAGTCAATGCAGTTTGGAAAAAGAACAAAGATGAAGGACTTACACTACCCAGTTTTAAAACTTATGAAGCCACAGCAATCACAGCAGTGTGCTGTTAGCTTAAGGATAGATAATACAGACTTAACGGAACAGAACTGGAAGTCCAGGATAAAACCCTTACGTTTATGGTCAGTTGACTTTTGACAAAAGCGTCAAGGTAATTCAGTGGGGGAAATGATAATTTTTTCAACAAATAGTGCTGAGACAATTATATATCCATATGCAAAAAAAAATCATTATGCTATGTGCAAAATTTAACTCTAAATGGATCATAGACTTACATATAAGTGCTAAATAAAGTTTCTAGAAAATGGCAAGGAGAAAATTGTTGTGACTTTGGGTTAGACAGGTATTTTTTGGATATGAGAACAAAAACATTATCCACAAGAGAACGGAATTAATAAATTGAACTTCATCAAAACAGAAAAAAATCTGCTCTTCAAAAGGCACCATTAGTGGAATTAAAAGACAAGTCATAGACTGGGAAAAATATTTGCAAATCATATATGTAACACAGGACTTTTATCTGAATATATAAAGGACTCTTATAATTTGATAGTAAGATAATCCAGTTTTTAAAAATGGGATAAAAAACATTTAAAAATTAGTATTATGTTTTAACTAAAGAACGGTTTTCTTTACACAATGGCTTATATATACATGAAAAGATGCTTCATAGCATTAGCCTTTAGGGAAATGCAAATTAAAACCACAATGAGATGTCACTACACACCCACTACAATAATAAAATAAAAAAGATTGCCAATACCAAGTGTTGGTGAGGGTGAGGAAGAATCAGAACTCTCATACATTGCTCGTGGGAACATAAAATGATACAGTCACTTTGAAAAACAGTTTGGCCATTTCTTAAAAAGTTAAAAATATACCTGCCATTGGATCAGCAGTTTTATTTCTACATATCCACCCCTATACCCCCAAAACATATGTCTACACAAAGGCTTATTGTGAATGTTCATAGCAGCATTATATGTAATAGGCAAAAACTGGAAACAGTTCAGATGTCTATCAGCTGGTGAGTAGATAACCACAATATGGTATATACATGTAATGGAATATTATTCAGCAATAAAACATAGGCTACTGATACATGCTACAGATGGATGAACCTTAAAAACATATAAAGTGAAAGAAGTCAGACACAAACTATTGTTTGATTCCATTTGTATGAAATTTTTAGGATGGGCAAATCTGTGGAGCCCAATGATGACCTGGGCTTGAGTCTGTGAGGTGTCAAAGTGGGGACTTGTTGCATATAGGCAGAGAGAACTTTCCTTCCTCTTCTTCTTTTTTTTTTTCTTTTTTTGAGATGGTCTCACTCTGTCACCCAGGCTGGAACCGGTGCAATCACAGCACACTGCAATCTCGACCTCCTGGGCTCAAGCAGTCCTCCCACCTCAGCCTCCCATAGCTGGTACCACAGGCATTTGCCACCACACCCAGCTAATTTTTGTATTTTTTGTAGAGACAAGGTTTCACCATGTTGCCTAGGCTGGTCTCAAACTCCTGGCCTCAAGCGATCTCCCTGCCTCAGCCCTCCACATTGCTGAGATTAATGATGTGAGCCACTGCACCCGGCCTAGAAGGGAACTTTTTATGCTGATGGAAATGTTCTGAAACTGGATTGCAGTAATGGTTGCACAACTCTGAATTTTACTAAAAATCATTGAACACTTAGGGTAAATTTTATTATATACATACTATGCCTCCACAAAAGTATAAAAAAGAAGACACATCAAATACTAATAAAATAAATATAACAAAATACAGTAATTAAAACGTAAAATAACAATTTTTCTTACTAGTATGAGTATAGTAATTTTTAAATTATTTTTATTGTAAGACTGAGCAAATGAATAAACGTGAAGTGGTTGAAAAAACCAGGGTTTTCACTGTGGAAGAAGGAAGACACCAATATGGAATGGAGGAAGACAAAGAAGAACCTGTGGGACTTGATCGAGATTTGAAATTAATCAATTTAAACTTACAATTTTTAGAATATTTCCTACCTCTGTAGCTGAAAGGGTCTAGAAATAGTGGTACCCTAATAGCAATGAACACACCTAGTGTTCAGTTCATGGTTTCTAAATACCATTCTCTACTAAAAGGAGCTAGTACTCCTTGATTACTCCTTGGTAAAATGGCTGGCTCTAAGGCTAAGTCAAGAAAGTGAACACAGAGAAAAAGAATAATTTTATAGTGGTGGAGAAGCCTTGTAGACATTACTGAATCAAGTGATCAAAATTAGCATCATCAATAATGAGACAAATCAAAATTGTGTGACTCCTGTTAGGATGCATTGAGAAGAACACAGCATCACTGATGTGATATTCCTGCCAAAGATGTTGTTCTAGTTCAGAGTGCTATAACAAATTACCATGGGCTGGGTGGCTTAAACAACAGACTTTTATTTCTCACACTTCTAGAGGCTGAAAGTGCAAGATCAGGGTGCCAGGGTGATTGTATTCTTTGTGAATGCCCTCTTCCTGGTTTACAGAAGGTGGTTTTCTTGCTGTCTCAAATGACAGAAAGAGAGCTAGCTATTCTTTTTATAAGGACACTAACCTCATTCATGAGGGCTCCACCCTCATGACCTAATTACCTTGCAAAGCTGCCACCTCCAGGCCGGGCACCATGGCTCACACCTGTAATCCCAGTAGTTTGGGAGGCTGAGGCGGGCGAATCACTTGAGGTCAGGAGTTCAAGACCAGCCTGGCCAACATGGTGAAACCCCGTCTCTAATAAAAATACAAAAATTAGCCAGGTGTAATCCCAGCTACTCAGGAGGCTGAGGCAAGAGAATGGCTTGAACCCGGGAGGCGGAGGTTGCAGTGAGCTGAGATTGTGCCACTGCACTCTAGCCTGGGCAACAGAGCGAGACTCCATCTCAAAAAAACAAAAAAAGCCACCTCCAAATAGCATCATGTTGGGATTAGAGTTTCAGTGTATGAATTTTGGGAGGTGACACAGAAAATTCATTCCATTGCAGATCCATAACCTAAATCTAATAATGAGAAATCATTATACATGCGTAAATTGAGAGACATTCTACAAAACAACTGTTCTGTAATCTTCAAAATTGTCATCATTAAAGTCAAGGTAAATCTGAAGAACTGTTCCAGATTGAAGGAGATTAAAGAGACATGCCATTTAAATGCAGTGCCTGATTCTGACCTGAATCCTTTAGCTATAAAGGACATCAATCTTTTATATATAAAGGACTTGGAAAAACTTGGATGCTATTTGAAAATTAGAGGGTAGTAATGTATTAGTGTGAATTTCCTGATTTTGACCTCAAATTGTGGTTACATAGGAGAATGTCCTTGTTTGTTGGATGACAACTTACTGGAAGTACTGTATTTGCAACTTTTCTGTAAGTTTTAGATTGGGGAAATACTAAAAGCATTCCTGTTACAGTAAAAAACCAGAAAAGGACATCTGCTATCTCTTGTTTTGAAGATACCAGCAAATTCAATTAAACAAAAATGCCCAGCCAGATCAATTAGGCAAGAGAAAGAAATAAAGGATATCCATATTGGAAAGGAAGAAGTCAAGTTATCCTTGTTTGCAAACAACATGATCTTAAATTTAGAAAAGCCCAAAGACTCCACCAAAAACTCTTAGAACCGACAAATGAATTTAGTAAAATCATAGGATACAAAATCAGCACACAAAAATCAGGAGTGTTTCTATATACTAGCAGCAATCAGCCTGAAAAAGAAATCAAGAAATCAATCTCATTTACAATAGCTACAAAAAAATAAAATACCTAGGAATAAATGTAACTAAAGAACAAAGAAGTAAAATATCTCTACAAAGAAAACTGTAAGACACCAGTGAAAGAAATTAAAGGTGACAAAAAAAATGGAAAGATATCCCATGCTCTGGAATGGAAGAATTAATATTGTTTAAATGTCTGTACTACCCAGAGTGACTTATAGACTCAGTGTAATCTCTATCACAGTACCAGTAATATTTTTCACAGAAATAGAAAAAAAATCCTGAAATTCATATGAATAGCTAAATGATCCTGAGCAAAAAGAAAAAAGATGGAGGCATCATACTACCTGATTTCAAATTATACTATGAAGCTATAGTAACCAAAACAGTATGGTACTGTAAAAACAGACACACAGACCAATGGAACAGAATAGAGAACCCAGGAAGAAATCCATGTACTTCTAGCCAACTCATTTTCAACAACGGTAACAAGAACATACAATGGGAAAAAAATAGTCTCTTTAATAAATGGTACTGGGGCTGGCATAGTGGCCCATACCTGTAATTTCAGCACTTTGGGAAGCCAAGGCAAGAGGATTGTTTGAGGCCTGGAGTTTAAGACCAGCCTGGGAAACATACTGAGACCCCCCATCTCTACAAAAAGTTAAATATTAGCTGGGCATGGTGGTGTGTGCTTGTGGTCCCAGATATTTGGGAGGCTGAGGTGGAAGGATCACTTGAGCTTAGGAGTTTGAGGCTACAGTGAGCTGTGCGTGTCCCTCTGTACTTCAGCCTGGGCAACAGAGTGGGGCCATTCCTAAAAAATAAAAATAAGTAAATCTTGCTGGGAGAACTGGATATCCATCTGCAGAAGAATGAAACTAGATCCCCATCTTTAACCACATAAAAAACCTTAGCCGGGCGTGGTGGCTCACACCTGTAATCCCAGCACTTTGGGAGGCTGAGGTGGGCAGATCACAAGGTCAGGAGTTCAAGACCAGCCTGGCCAACATGGCAAAATCCTGTCTCTACTAAAAATACAAAAATCAGCCTGGCGTGGTGGCAGGTGCCTGTAATCCCAGCTATGCAGGAGGCTGAGGCAGGAGAATCACTTGAACCTGGCAGGCGGAGGTTGCAGTGAGCCAAGATCGTGCCATTGCACTCCAGCCTGGGTAACAAGAGCAAGACTCCATCTCAAAACAAACAAACAAACAAAAATAGCCACAATATATAAGGAACTCAATAGCAAAAACCGAATAATCCAATTTTTAAAATGAGTGAAAGACCTGAATAAATATTTGTCAAAAGAAGGTACACAGATGGTCAACAGATATTTGAAAAAAAAATGCCCAACATCACTAATCATCAAGGAAATGCAAATCAAAACCACAATGAAATACTATCTCACCCCAGTTAAGATGGCTATTGCCAAAAGACAAAAAATAACACAAGCTGGTAGAATGAGAGGAGCTCACCTACACTGTGGGAATGTAAAGTAGTACCTCCATGATGAAAAACAGTTTGGAGGTTCCTCAAAAAATTAAAAGTAAAACTACCATATGATCCAGCAATTCCGCTGCTGGGTATATATTTAAAAGAAAGAAAATCATAACATCAAAGAGATATCTGCAATCAGTGTTCCTATGTTTATTGCCTCACTATTCACAAATAGCCAAGGTATGGCATCATCTTAAGTGTCCATCAATGGATGAATGGATAAAGAAAATGTGGTTATGTACATAGTGGAATATTATTTAGCTATAAAAAAGAATGAAATCATGTTATTTGCAGCAATGTGATTTGGAACTGGAGGTCATTATATTAAGTGAAATAAGCCAGGCACAGAAAGACAAATATCACATTGTTCTCTCACATGTGGGAGCTAATAAATTGGATCTCATGGAGGTAGAGAGTAGAATCATGGCTATGAGAGGCTGGGAGGGGAAGAGTAGAGGGCAGGATGAAGAGAAGTTAGTTAAGGAGTCCAAAAATACAGTTAGATAGAAGGAATAAGTTCTGGTGTTAGTAGTACAATAGAGAAATTACAGTTAACAATAATTTAGTTCATATTTTAAAACAGCTAGAAGAGAAGAATTGTAATATTCCCAACACAAAGAAAAAATAAATTTTTGAGGTGATGGATATCCCAGTTACCCTGACTTAATAATTATAGATCATATACATGTATCAAAATACCACATTGTGCATCTATTGATTTGGCAAATAAGCTAATAAAGAAATTTAAAAAGAAACAAAATATCACATATAGTCCCAAAATATGTATAACTATGAAATATCGATTAAAAATATAAAAAATAAAAAACAAAATTGAGATATACATTGGAAAGGAGGAATGAAGTTACTATAATTATTAGGATGTGTGTTCTTACACCTAGACAACTCCAGAGAATCAATTGAAAGTTTATTTCTTTAAAAATTATGGGGGGAGGGTGGAACAAAAAGGCAGAACATAGAGGAATTTGAGGACAGTAAAACTATTTTATATGATAATTATGATGGTTAATACTCAGTGTCAACTTGACTGGATTAAAGGATGAAAAGTTCCTGGCTGTGTCTGTGAGGGTGTTGCCAAAGGAGATTAACATTTGAGTCAGTGGGCTGTGAAAGATAGACCCACTCTTAATCTGGGTGGGCACAATCTAATCAGCAGCCAGTAAGGCCAGAATAAAAAGCAGGCAGAAGAATGTGAAAAGACTAGACTGACTTAGCCTCCCAGCCTACATCTTTCTCCCGTGCTGAATGCTTCCTGCCCTCGAATATTGGACTCCAACTTCTTCAGTTTTGGGACTCAGACTGGTTTCCTTGCTCGTCAGCTTGCGGATGGCCTATTGTGGGACCTTGTGATCATGTGAGTTAATACTCCTTAGTAATACAACATATACATATGTATATATAAAATAGTATATCCTATTAGTTCTGTCCCTCTAGAGAACCCTGATACAATAATATAATGGTAGATATATGTCATTCATTATACACTTGTCAAAACCCATAAAATTTACCACTCCAAGAATGAACCCTAATGTAAATCGTGGACTTTGGGTGATGATCATCTGTTAATGCAGGGTCATCGATTATAATATATTCCATTCTAATGCTGGATGTTGATAGTGAGGGAGGCTGTGCATGTATGTGGGCAGGGAGTATATAGGAACTCTCTGTACTTTCTTCTATGTGTATTTTGCTGTGAACCTAAAACTTCTCTAAAAAATAAAGTTTATTTAAAAACTAATAGAATTCAGTTAGATTTCTGTGTGAAAATGTGAATTTGGAAATCAATAATCTTTACATATATTGATACCTGTTAGAAGATTTTATGGAAAAAATCCTATTTACAGTGGAAATTTTTTAAAGCTACATAGGAATAAATTTGAGAAATATGCAAGGTATTATGAATAAAACATTTAAATACTGTAATGATACATGAAATAAATGAAAAGGCATACCATGTTCTTGGACAGGAATACTCTATATCATAAAGATATCAACTATTTTTAGGTTAAATTTTAATGACATTTAAATCCACCTTAAAATAAACCACAACATTTTTAGAGTAGAACTAGACAAGATTATTCTAAAGTTCTAGTTTAAAAAAAAAAGCAAGAATAGATTGTTCTAATAAGGGGGAGAACTAGCCATACCAGATATTGAGAAATATGAAAAATATAAAGTTAAAATATTGAGGTATTGACACATGGCTACATGGACAGATCAGTGAAATAGCTCAGGGGAAAAAAGCAATACATACAAAATGTGGCATATAACAGAGTCACCTCAAATCAGTAGGGAAAAGTTGACATATTTTAAAAATAATATTGAGACAACCAGCTATCTGCAGAAAAATTAAAGCTGAATTCATGCCTCAGCTTTGTATTGGGATAGATTCCAGATAGATCAAAGATTTACATGCAAAGAAATGAAACCATAAAAGAATTGAAGAAACCATGGGAAAGTTTTGAAATCTTAATCAGAGATGATTAAGAAATATATATACAAAGGCTTTCTATATATGTCACAAAGTCCCCAAACCCTGAGATAAACATTGATAGATTGAATACATATGTAGCCCAAGCCCAAAGACTCAGCAGTCATACTCCTAGGTATATTCTCCAGAGAAACTCATGCATTTTTATATCAGTGTACCTGTACAAGAATGTTCCTGGCAATGTTGTTCATAATTGTCAAAAAATAGAAGAAACTCAAATATCTATTAACAATAGAAAAGACAGATAAATTATAGTGTAGGTGTGTAGTAAAGAATTTCATCTTGCTCTAAGAGAAATCTAGCCCTTGCCCTTGACTTCTGGGAATTAATCTGTAAGCCCGATGGTCTCTAAACCCAGTGTCATGCTTGATAGGAGTACACTTTGAGCACCCTCTAATTTGAAAATCTGAAATACTTCAAAATCCAAAATTTTTGAACACCAGTATGACACCACAAGTGGAATATTTCACACCTGAAATTTACATGATGGGTCGCAGTCAAAGCACAGGTATATAACACACAGTTTATTCAGCAAACCCAAGGAAATAAAGACTCCCCCTCCAGCCCACTTTAGCTGCAGTATATCTTTTTTCCAGATTCCCCCATGCAAGCATGTCCGCAAAAGACAATAAAATGACATGTGTGCAGGCCACACACACCAAGTGGCAGGTTCCCCACAGTGCCCCACATAGGGCCAAGACCTACATGCATGATTCACTCTGGTTTTGTTTTGTTTTGCTTATTCTCTGTGGTGTAAAGATACTGTTACAGATGCCCAAAAGGCCTGCAGATACCCTTATGGGTAATAGTAATAAGAAAAATGAAGCATTTGTGTTTATATATAACAGAGAAAGTCAAGCGGCTGGAGAAACTGGACAGTGGTGTAAATGTGAAATGTCTTACAAAAGAGTAGGGTGTTGGACTCGTTATATATATGACCTGAAGAAACAGAAACATGAACTGTTGAAGTTCTATGTTGAAAGGATAAAGAGAAGTCATTGAGAAAAAAAAACAACAACATTGCCTAAAGCTGAAAATGAAAGTCTCAATTGTGTATTGAAAGAGTGGATCTGCCAGCATTGCAGTGAACATTATGTCACTTAATGGTTTGCTGATCATGAAACAAAGATGTATAATAATGAACTGAAAATTGAAGGGAACTGTGAATATTCAACAGGTAATTGCAGAAATGTTTAAGAAGACATGGCATTAAACTTTTAAAGATTTGTGATGATAAAACATCTCCATGAAGCAGTGGAGAAATTTATTGGTGAGTTTGCCAAAATCATCGCTGATGAAATCTGATGCCAGAACAAGTCTGTAATGTGGATGAAATACCACTGTTTTGGAATTATTGCCCTGGAAAGACACTGACTACAGCTGATGACACAGCCCCTATAGAATTAAGGATGTCAAAGACAGGATAACTGCTGATATGGGCTAATGCAGTAAGCAAACATTAAGTGTAAATTTGTTGTGATAGGCAAAAGCTGTGTCCTTGCTGTTTTCAGTAGGTGAATTTCTTATATGTCCGTCGTTATGCTAACAAAATAGCTTGAATCACCGGGAACATCTTTTCTGATTGGTTTCACAAAAATTGTATATTAGTGGCTCAGGCTCACAGCACAGAAGCTGCACTGGGTGATGACTACAAGATTTTTAAAAATTCCTTGACAACTGTTCTGCTCATACTCTAGCTGAAATTCTCATAAAAAATAATGTTTATGTCATGTACTTTCCCCCAAATGTGACTATTAATTCAGCCATGTGACCAGAGTATCCTTAGATCAATGAAGAGTAAATATAAAAATGTTTTCTTGAATAGCATGCAACAGCAGTGAACAGGGGCATGGTTGTGGAAGGTTTTCAGGAGTTTAGGATGAGGTTTGCCATCTATGCTGTTGCCAGCACTTGGAGCACAGTGATTAAAGACAAATTTGTGCATGCTTGGCACAACCTCTGGCCTGTGACTGTGTTCAGTGATGATGAACAAGATGGTGACTTTGAAGAATTCCATATGTCAAATGAGAAAAAATGATGTCTGGCCTGCTTATATATGCAAGAAAATACTCCTTCAGAGTCCTGAAAGCTGGAAAATGGGTATCGAAGTTTTTAACATTGATAATGAGACTCCAGTTGTTCATTCATTGACCAGGGATGAAATAGCTGAAATGGTTCTGAGTCAAGGTGATCATGAAAATGGTGACAATGAAGATGAATATTGTTAACACTGTAGAAAAAATACCTACAGACAACATGATTGTCTAGGCCTGTTTGTGTTGCTATAAAGGAGTGCCTGAGGCTGGTTAATTTATAAAGAAAAGAAGTTTACTTAGGCCTGGCACAGTGGCTCACACATGTAATCCCAGTTCTTCAGGAGGCTGAGGCAGAAGGATTGCTTGAGCCCAGGAGTTTGAGAATGGCTTGGGCAACGTAGCAAGAACCCCATCTCTACAAAAAGTTTTAATAATTAGCCAGGCCTGGTGGCACATGCCTATAGTCTCAGCTACTCAGGGGGCTGAAGCAGGAGGATCTCTTGTGGTCAGAAGTTCAAGGCTGTAGTGAGCTATGTATGATGTGCCACTGCACTCAGCCTGGGCAACAGAGTGAGACCCTGTCTCTAAAAAAAGAAGAAAAGAGGTTAATTTGGTTTATGGTTCTGCAGGCTGTACAAGAATGGCTCCAGCATCTGCTTCTGGCAAGAGACTGAGGCTGCTTCCACTCATGGCAGAAGGTGAAGGGGAGCCTGCACCTGCAGATCTCATGGTGAGAGAGAAAGCAAGAGAGAGAGGAAGAGGTACCAGGCTCTTTCAACAACCAGTTCTAGGTGAACTGTTGTGGGAACTAATAGAGTTAGAACTCACTCATTACTGAGAGAATGGCACCAAGACATTCATGAAGGATCTGCCACCATGATCCAAACACCCCATTAGGCCCCGCTTCCAACATTGGGGATCAAATTTCAACATGAGGTTTGGCGAGTCAAATATCCAAACAATAGCAATGGTGAAAATGTGTGATGGGCTTATTGAAGGGATAGAACAGTGTACATTTATAAAAGAACAAGAAATCATCACAGTTGATAATGTCAAAGAGAGACTTCTAAATCAAAAGCATTGTTAATGAGGCAGATGACTCTGGAGGAAACATTTTAAAAAGCCATCCAGCAGAAAGCCTTCTTATCCTTAGAAGACCCACTTCTTGGTCTCTCACCTGCTTCTGATAACTTAAAAAAATGGTGTATAGTAACCTTTTAATCAAAACACAGCATGATAGGTGGGGACTGAAAGCCTGTCATTGTTTGTTGTTGCTGTTGTTTAACAGCTGATACAGGTGTTCTGGTGATGCTACTGTGCTGCTTAGTTACCTTGAATGCATTATTTTTTCACTCTATTACTGGTATGTCATATTTTTTGCTGTTATGTACTTATGTGTGAATAAGTATAGGAAAAGGATTCCTTATCAGTAGCGAATAAATAAATTCAGAGTCAGGAATGATGGTGATGCCAAACAACCACAGATTACCCACATGGGTAGTGGTTGAGGTAGTGACACCTTTGTTTTCTGATGGTACGATGCATGCAAATTTTATTTTATGCACAAAATTATTAAAAATTACATAGGTCAGGCACGATGGCTTATGCTTGTAATCCCAGCACTTTGGGAAGCCGAGGCAGGCAGACCTCTTGAGGTCAGGAGTTCTAGACCAGCCTGGCCAACGTGGTGAAACCTCGTCTCTACCAAAAATACAAAAATTAGCCAGCCATGGTGATACGCACCTATAATCCCAGCTACTCCGGAGGCTGAGGCACAAGAATCTCTTGAATCCTGGAGGCAGAGGTTGTAGTGAGCCAAGATCGTGCCACTGCACTCCAGCCTGGGTGACAGAGCAAGACTCTGTCTCAAAAAATTATTGGCTGGGTGTGGTGGCTCACACCTGTAATCCGAGCACTTTGGGAGGCCGAGGCGGGTGGATCACAGGAGTTTGAGACCAGCGTGGCCAACATGATGAAATCTTGTCTCTGCTAAAAATACAAAAATTAGCTGGGTGTGGTGGAGCGTGCCTATAATCCCAGCTACTTGGGAGGCTAAGGCCACAAGAATTGCTTTAACCTGGGTGGTGGAGGTTGCAGTGAGCCGAGATCCCGCCACTGCACTCCAGCCTGAGTGGTAGAGCGAGACTCTGTCTCAAAAAAAAAAAAAAAAAACTATTGTATAAAATTACCTTCTGGCTATGTGTTTAAGGTATATGTGAAATATAAACTAATTTTATTAATTTATTTATTTGATTTGAGACAGGGTCTGTCTCTGTCACCCAGGCTAAAGTGTAGTGATGCAATCCTAGTTCACTGCAGCCTTGAACTACTGGGCTCAAGTGATCCTCCCACCTCAGCCTCCTGAGTAGCTGGAACCACAGGTGCATGCCACTGTACCCGGCTAATTTTTAATTTTTTTTCTAGAGACGTGATCTCTCTATGTTGCACAGGCTGGTCTCAAACTCCTGGCCTCAAGGGATCCTCCTGCCCCAGCATCCTGAGTAGCTGGGATTACAGGCATGAGCCACTGCGACCAGCCTTGAATTTTGTTTTTAGAACTTGAGTTCTATCCTTAAGATATCTCATTCTGTATATGTGAATATTCCAAAATAAAAAAATATTTAAGATTAGAAATACTTCTGGTCCCAGGAATTTTGGATAAAGAATACTCAACTTGTATCTTTGTTTGCCTGTAGGCCTTGGGTCATGTGATTTATGATAGGGCTGGCCACACCAGATAGTCTAAAAATGTGATTTAGGATGGGGAAAAAATCAATTTTAAAAGGTCTTACAACCCAGTAGACAAACGTGCAGAAGATATGACCAGACAGCTCACAAAAGGAAGATATAAATGCCTCTTAAATTTATTTAAAGATGCTCAAACTTACTCATGGTAACAAAAATGAAGATTTTAATTAAAAATGTCATTTTTCACCTATCTAAATAGTTAAAAGATTCCAAAGTTTGTTTTCACATCATGTGATAACATGGGGAACAAGGTTCGGGGAAGTATATGTACTTTCTGCTGATGGGGAAGAACATTGATTCAGCGTCAGTGGAGGGCAATATGACAATATCTATTAAAATTAGAAATATGTATAATCCAGAGTCCTCAATTACACTTCTAGTAATTTATTCACACACCTTTAAAACCACATGTTTACATGTTATTTGTAGCAATATTATATGTAAAAGATTGGAAACAACATAAATGTCCATCTGCAGTAGGCTGATTAAATTCTGGAATCTCTATACAATGGAATATATTGCAATAAAAAAATACTAAGTAATCCTTTGCTTACTGATTAGGAATGGCCTTCAAGTTATAGCCACACAGGATGGTGTGTAAAAATATGTTACCATTTATGGAAGTAGTGGTGTTGAAGGGAAGAACATATATATTTAGTGGCCTATAAATGCATACAAGTGTCTTTGGAAAGATATGCAAAAAAATTGTAAGATTTGTTGTTATCTTTGGGAAATATTATGGACTAAATGTGTTCCTCCAAAATTCATATGCTGAAATCCTAATCCCCCAATGATGTATTAGATGGTGGGGCCATTGGGAGGTAATTAGGTTTAGATGAGATCATGAGATTAGATACTCCATGATGGGATTAGTGTTCTTGTAACAAGAAGAAGAGGCCAGGCGCGATGGCTCACCCTTGTAATTCCAGCACTTTGGCAGGCTGAGGCAGGCGGATCACTTGAGGTCAGAAGTTCGAGACCAGCCTGGCCAACATAGAAAAACCCCATCTCTACTAAAAATACAAAAATTGATGGGGCGTTATAGTGCACGCCTGTAATCCCAGCTACTTGGGAGGCTGAGGCAGGAAAATTGATTGAACCCAGGGGACGGAGGTTGCAGTGAGCCGAGATTGCACCACTGCACTCCAGCTTGGGTGAAAGAGTGAGACTCCATCTCAAAAAAAAAAAATACTTAAAAAGAAGAAGAGATATTAGAGCTTCCTCTCTCAACTCTGTGGGGATACCATGATAAGAGGTAGTCTGGAGACCAGGAAGTGGGCCCTAACCAGACATTGAATTTTATGACAACTTAATCTTGGGCTTCCAAATCTCTAGAACTGTGAGAAATGTCTGTTGTTTAAGCCACCCACCTGTGGCATTTTGTTATAACAACCGTAAGTGACTAAGGGAAAATTTAGATGGCTGGTTGACAGGTAGAAAGGAGATGTTTTGCTTTTTAAATTTTGGGCCACTGCTAAAAAATAAGGTCTGTGTGTCTTTTCTTATTGAAGCAATCATTAATATGTTTTGTTTTAAGGACAAAATATGAAACACCAAGAAAAAGAAAGAGAAGGAAAAAAAGGAGTAAACAACCACATATGTCATCTTTCCAAGGTATCATGTGCTTCATGTTTAAGAAATTTATTTTGCAGTACTTTTCGTAGTTGGTTTACTTTTTTTTTTTTTTTTTTTTGAGATAGGGTCTCACTCTGTCGCCCAGGCTAAAGTGCAGTGACACGATCACAGCTCACTGCAGCCTCAACTTCCCTGTGCTCAGGCAGTTCTCCCACCTCAGCCTCCCGAGTAGCTGGGACTACAGGCGTGTGCCCATCACATCTGGCTATTTTTTGTAGACACGGGGGTTTGCCGTGTTGCTCAGCCTGGTCTCAAACTGGGCTCAAGAAATCCTCCTGCCCTGGCCTCCCAAAGTGCTGGGATTAGAGGCATGAGCCATCATACCCAGCCTGGTTTACACATCACAGTGTACGACATGTTAAGGAAAAAATTATGTGTATAATTTTTCTTGTTGGTTATATAAACTGCATACTTTAAAATTTAGATATATATTGTCATCTCTTAAATATATCAAGAAAAGTAACAATTCCACATGCTTCAAAGCATCAAAAATTGCCAATTGGATTTTATCTCTGTACCCTGAGATGACATTCAGTGAACAGGTATCTCTTTCAAAATTTATTTTTGAAAATATGTATTAACATAGCATAGTTTTATATAATGTTCTTGAAGTCAGGTGATATAATTAAAATACAGAATTACAATATCCTTAGAAAAAACATTTATTGAAAATAACAAATGGGCCAGGCATGGTGGCCTATAATCCCACCACTTTGAGAGGCCAAGCCGGGAGCATTGCTTGAGGCAAGGAGTTCAGATCAGCCTGGACAGCATAGTGAGACCCCATCTCTATAAAAAAAATTTTTAAATTAACCAGGTGTAATGGTATGCATCTATAGTTCTAGCTACTCAGGAGACTGGAGTGAGAGGATAGTTTGGGCCCAGGAGATCGAAGTTACAGTGAACTGTGATTACACCACTGCACTCAGAGTGATACCCTGTCTCAACAAAAAAAAATTTTTTTTTGAGACGGAGTCTTGCTCTGTTGCATAGGCTGGAGTGCAGTGGCATGATCTCTGCTCACTGCAATCTCTGCCTCCCAGGTTCAAGTGATTCTCCTGTCTCAGGCTCCCGAGTAGCTGGGACTACAGGTGCATGCCACCACGCCTGGCTAATTTTTGCATTTTTAGTAAAGAAGGGGTTTCACCACATTGGTCAGGCTGGTCTCGAACTCCTGACCTCAGGTGATCCACCTGCCTTGGCCTCCCAAAATGCTAGGATTACAGGCGTGAGCCACTGTGACCTGCCAAAAAAAAAAAAAATTTTAAGTAAAAATGTCCTGTGACTCTCAAATATGATCAAAATGACAAAGTTGGTTTTCATCTTGTATGGAATAGTTAGGATACTATCTGCCCTAACAAATCAGGTGCTTTACAAATTTACATTTAGAAATTGCTTTAACTTGACGTGGCGAGCTGGCTTACACCTGTAATCCCAACGTGGCGGCAGACACCTGTAATCCCAGCTATTCAGGAGGCTGAGGCAGGAGAATGGCTTGAACCCAGGAGGTGGAGGTTGCAGTGAGCCGAGATCACGCCATTGCACTCCAGCCTGGGCACCAACAGCAAAACTTCGTCTCAAAAAATAAAAAAAAAATTACTTTAACTTGCTTAATATGGTATCTGAACTTGAACACTTCATGTCTGTATTTGTGACTGTGCTTCTTATTTTATATTTATTCACGCTTTTTTTCTATGGACTCCAAGAAGGCAGAAACTAATAGAAAATAAATACTTCCGTAAGGGTACAATTCCATGGGTGCCCAGAGCAATTATTAATCTGTTTCAGATTGGTAGATCATGTAGTCCTCCCCAAAGGAGATGGCAGTATTTGAATCAAATCTTAAAGGATGAGTAAATTTTACTAGGCAGAAAAAAGGGTAAAGAGCATTCCAGTCTGAGGGAAAAGCATTAGCAAAGGCAAAGAGGAACAAAAGTTCATTTTGGATCAGGATATTTGCAGTTGAAACTGGAACATAAGATGAGAAGTGGCATGTAGTAAGAAATGAGACCAAAGGAGTAGTTTGGGACTAGTTTGGATTTTACTCTGTAGGCATTGGGAACATTTGAACATCTTAAAACAGAAATGACATTTTCTAACCTTTGTTCTAGGAATATAATTCAATATCGTAATGATTTGGAAGGAAAAAACCTACAGGAAGCTGTTGTAGCCTAGTGAGGAAGATAAATATTAATACAGCCAATTTATAGATCAGACTAAAGACAATGATTAGGGCATTGAAAAGAACAGATAGAAGAGATATTGCAAAGGTAAAATCTGTATGACCTAGTAACTGGATATAGAAAGTCTGGAAGACATAGTTTTATAGAAATTCATTGTTTTAATGGGATAAATCTTATTAAAGGATCATCCTAAATGGTTTTTTAATACTATGCACAAAGTTCCCAAATTTAAAGCATACAAATTTTGGAAATTGAAAGTTTTACAAAATGGATGATTCCTTTAAAATAAGTTTAATAAAGATTGGTGGACTTCAGGCAGACTTGGCAGGATACAAGTTTTCATACTCAGTAGAGGACTCTTGTAAGTCATAGGTACCCTATAGTGTTATAGTATCAACCCACCTTGGTGTGATTGGTGTCCTTATTTGCCACATAATCAACTAGTCAAGTTGTAGAAGAGGAATAATCTGTTTAATAAATAATTAAACCTTATCAGATTCTAAAATTAATGTTTGACAGATAAAGGATTTAAATATACTTAACTTTATAAATACCATCAGATATTTTTCCTAGGAAAAAGGTAATACAGTTCTTGCTGATGGTATTTATAAAGTTAAGTATAGTTAACCCTTTAACAACATGATTTGAACTTCAGGAGTCCACTTACATGTAAATTTATTTCAACCAAACGTGGATTGACAATTCAGTATTTGTGGGATGTGAAACCTGCATATACTGAGGGCCAGCTTTTTGTCGGCTGGTTCCACAAAGCTAACTGTAAGACTTGAGTATGCGTGAATTTTGGTATATGCAGAGGTCATGGAACCAAACTTCCATATCGACTGAGGGACAACCGTATCTCAAAATAAACATTGCATTGTGTTTTTACAGTTCTTTATACTCTATAAAAACATTTCATTTGTGTTTAGTACACACTTGAACTAAAATTTCTAAGTAATTCCTACATTGCAAATGTTTGTTTTGTAGTAAATTGGAGGTAAATAGAGTCATTTGCTTGGAAAATTTTCTTGGAGGCCACAAATCCAGTGTCTAATGCAAGCAATGTCTAATGCAAGCATTCTGTCATAAACTGTTTCATTGGGATGGGGCACTCTACTATATAATTGATAGGCTGGGATTTGCCACCAACTGACCAACTGTTACAAGGATTTGGATAATTATAAAATTACTTTTCTTCCTTTAAAATCTCCAGCACAGGCCGGGCATGGTGGCACAGTCCTGTAATCCCACCACTTTGGGAGGCTGAGGCAGGTGGATCACTTGAGGTCAGGAGTTCAAGACCAGCCTGGCCAACATGGTGAAACCCTGTCTCTACTAAAAATTACTGGGTATGGTGGTACGTGCTTGTAATCCCAGCTACTTGGGAGGCTGAGACATGAGAATCGCTTGAACCTGGGAGGTGGAGGTTGCAGTGAGTCTAGATGGCACCACTGCACTCCAGCCTGGGCGACAGAGCGAGACTCCATCTCAGAAAAAAAAAAAAAAAAAAAGAAAGAAAATCTCCAGCATATAACAATTGTGCATAATGTCAGGGCTGAATCAGTGGATGTCATCTCAAAATAATAATAATAATAATAATAATAAAGCTTTTAATTTCTCAGTGCTTAGTATTGACCTGCTTCTTCTCCAGAGCTCTTCATATTAGTAGATTTACAACCCAAGCCTGATCTGGGGATCATTCTTGATTATTCTCTCTCACCATTCCCCTGCCATTACTACCACACATGCATTTTTAGTGACAGTTATTATAGGTTTGGTCTCTTGAAAGCTCTTTTTTTCTTTTTAGCTTACAAAGACTAAAAAGTGAATCTTCAAATTCCCAGCCTCCCTTACAGCTAGCAATAGCCATTTAGCACAATTTCTGGCCCCAGTGATATAAGGTAAAATTCTTATAATCTTAGAAACATAATTCTTTTTTTTGAAACGGAGTCTTGTTCTTTCGCCCAGGCTGGAATGCAATGGCACGATCTCGGCTCACTGCGACCTCTGCTGCCTGAGTTCAAGCGATTCTCCTGCCTCAGCCTCCCCAGTAGCTGGGATTACAGGTGCCTGCCACGATGCCCAGCTAATTTTTGTATTTTTAGTAGAGACGGGGTTTCACCATCTTGGCCAGGCTGGTCTTGAACTCCTGACCTCCTGATCCACCTGCCCTTTGCCTCCCAAAGTGCAGGGATTACAGGCATGAACCACTGCATAGAAACATAATTCTAAGATGAGAGTTAAATAGGTTCAAATTAGAATACAATAGATTGGGGGCATGTGCCCAAGTTTCATTTAACTCATTGAGGGAACCGGTAGGATGAAAAAGTTAGTTGAAATGATAATATTAAAAACTTGGTTATTGTTTTTTATAATGAATGAGGGAAAAAGGAATGCTGAGATAAGATTGCTAAATTAGATACAAAACTGGTTAAGTTCTATAGAGCAATGAAAGTATAATCTTTAAAGTCACCCTTTCTACTGGTCAGAAAAGAGAATTGTCACACTTCATCCATTTTATTTAAGTTAGTCTCTAGCTATAAAATTGTTTGTTATGTAGATATATGAGCTCCAAGCCATAGTGAATACAGTGTCCAACAAAATTACTTTCCCTGGAGAATTAGATAACTGTTAGGCAGCCTTTTTAAACAGTGCTCTAGCATGACATTAAAAGGTCATGCAGCTATCGCTTAACCTTATTTCCAAGTTTTGAATATTCTCCTTGATAGCTGCAATAATGAATACTCTGAACTTTACTCAGAGTTAAAACTTTTTCCCATCCTAGCATTAGTCTGGATACCTGCAGTGGCAGAGAGCTCTTCTTTCCTCTTGTACTAGACCAGAATAAAGGGGTACAAAAACAAAACCTCCCTTCACTCTCTGCCAGGCTGTGGTTGGGGTCTAGCAATCTAGGCAGCAGAGTCAACAGCAGTGTTAACAGCAGGATGGCATCAGATACTACTGGATAATGTTAACTATGCTGAAGAACAAATATGCTTATATACCAAATACCAGACTGTAATGTTGTGATGATTTCTGGGAAAAAGGAAAACTATAATAAAGTGAGAATAAATAAAATGAAAAAAAAGTTTTAAGAGAAAAAAGGATAAAGATACAATAGGAATTAACATTTAATATGTGCAAAATATTGTATCCCATTATAAACTGTTGTACCTCCCTAAAATATGTGGCCAGTTGTACAATCTAAGATAACTCTAAAATATTACTTGGTAATTGGAATTGGGTTTTATTTTTGTGAATTAAAAACTCACTAATGAGTCTCACCCTCAAAAAATTTCCGCAAAACTAAGTACTTGGTTGATTTGAAATAATTTAAGGTTAAAAGTTGCTAAACATTCCAACCTTCAAAATAAGTATTCAAAATTTGCAAATCAAAGAAATTTACTGTCAGTTATTTTCATTTCCATTCATTTCTATTTAGTCTTTATAAATCCTTGTTTGTGTTTTTTCCACATAGAATAACCTCATCATTTGAAATTTAGATTTTTAGAGTTGAAGTTTATTTTTCTCCCCATTTTTTAGGCCACAGGAAATGGAGTCTGAAATAAAGCCACTGTATCTAAAACATTTATTTAATGGTAAAACCTGATGATTAATAGTATTATTAGCATTTTAAAGACTATATGTTTAGAGTTTGAAGTAAAGCTCCAGTGTTAATTTAACTTACTTTTCAAGGCTTAGCATGTTCTCATCTAAAAACAATGATATCCAAAATTTCTGTTTTCTACTGTAAGTATTATGTATAATAAAATAGGTAGTGAATCTATTCAAATCTGTTCCGCTTATTGTCTGCAGAGGGGCTGAAACCGGGCTGACCTTTTTGATTTCCAAACTCAGCGTTTTGGTGTAAGGCGGCCAAAGAAGGATGCAGAGCCCAGCACTGTGAAGCCTACAAAAACATTGACGCGCTGGCTTGGGGATTTGAATTTGGACATCTTTCACACCGAGTTCAGACTCATGAAACCAATCTTCAGATGCTCTGTAAACCACATAATAAAGAGTTTGGAAATTATATTTTGTTTTTGAAGGCCCACATGCAAAACTTGAGAGCCTCAAATCTAAGCCAGTTGTGGCAATTCTAGGCTACTTTTTTTTTATATTCAGGTATGTTGTAGGGAAGGAGGAGAATAAGTCTGCTTTCTTGAATATTATGCCTAATTAATTATGTATAAAATACTTTTACCAAAGTTCTATGCAAGGCAGAAGACTTACAGATGGCATGAAAAAGGTAAAGTCTTTTTCCATGTTTGGTTTTTTTTTTTTGAGACAGAGTTTTGCTCTGGCCACCCAGGCTGGAGTGCAATGGGCCAATGTCGCCTCACGACAACCTCCGCCTCCCAGGTTCAAGTACTTCTCCTGCCTCAGCCTCCTGAGTATCTGGGACTACAGGCCCACGCCACCATGCCAAGCTAATTTTGTATTTTTAGTAGAGACATGGTTTCGCTATTTTGGCCAGGCTGGTCTCGAACTCCTGACCTCAGGTTATCTGCTCCCCATGGCGTCCCAAAGTGCTGGGATTACAGGTGTGAACTACCGTGTTTGGCCTCTGTGTACTTCTTTTTTGTTGTTATTGTTTTTGAGACGGATTTTCACTCTTGTCACCCAGGCTGGAGTGCAATGGTGCCATCTCAGCTCACTGCAACCTCCGTCTCCTGGGTTCAAGCGATTCTCATGCCTCAACCTCCCAAGTAGCTGGGATTACAGGTGCACGTCACCACGCCCAGCTAATTTTTGTATTTTTAGTAAAGACAGGGTTTCACATTGGCCAGGCTGGTCTCGAACTCCTAACCTCAGGTGATCTACCCACTTCAGTCTCCCAAAGTGCTGGGATTACAGGTGTGAGCCACCGCACCCGGCCCATGTACTTCTTACTTAGTTTTTCTTCCCATGTTTTGCGTTTACATTTGCAATTATGTCTTCTTTTTTCAACAAATATTACAGGTTTTCATAATCTCAAATATTTGTTTTTAGAGCATGATGTAATAATGTTCCTTTGCATTAGGTACACTGATTATGAGTTTCCAACAAAAAGTTTTCGGGTCTAAAAATGATCACATCATGCAGTATACCCAGGAATCAAACCTGCACATCTATCCCCTAAGTCTAAAATGAAAGTTGAAAAAAATAAAAATTATATAATAAAAAAATTATCACCGCTTTTTATAAAATAAGAAAGCAGACCAAGCGTGGTGACTGAGGCTTGTAATCCCAGCACTTTAGGAGGCCAAGGCAGGCGGATTGCTTGAGCTCAGGAGTTTGAGACCAGCCTGGCCAAAATGGTGAAACCCTGTCTACAAACACACACACACACACACACACACACACACACACACAAATTTAGCCAGGCATGGTGGCACATGCCTGTAGTCCCAACTACTCAGGAGGCTGAGGTGCGAGGATTGCTTGAGCTTGGGAGGCAGAGGCTGCAGTGAGCCAAGATCACACCACTGCACTCCAGCCTGGGCGCCAGAGCAAGACTCTGTCTACAAAAAAACAACAAACAAAAACAGAAAGCAGTTTGCCAGGTAAGCCTTTTATGTTGCCTTTGATAGTTTTATAGATCCTTGGGATTTTAGCTCACTTGGGTTTATGACTGAATGTGTATCCGTCTAACCGTGTATTTGATATTTGCTTTTAAAACAAACTCCTGTTAGAAGTAAATGATGAAAGAGAGGGCTAGGTTATTTTTTTTATATTCATTCATTCATTCATTCATTCATTCATTCATTCAGGGTCTTGCTGTGTCACCCAGGCTGGAGTGTGAGAGTATGATCATGGCTCACTGCAACCTAGAGCTCTTGGATTCAAATGATCCTCCCGCTTTAGCCTCCCAAGTAGCTGGGACCACAGGTGCACACCACCATGTCCAGCTAATTTTTGAATTTTTTTGTAGAGACATGGTCTTTCTGTGTTGCCCCGGCAGGTCTCATACTTCTGGGCTCAAGCAATGGCCCCACCTTGGCCTCCCAAAATGAAGATTACAAGTGTGAGCCACCATGACTAGTTGATTTTTTTTTAATTGGAAATTTTGGTACTGTTATGTTGTCATTGAGGCAGACAACTTAAAAATAATCTTGAGTATCATTCTGTGCTGATGTTAGAATTTAATAGGCCAGGCTCAGTAGCTCACGCCTATAATCTCACCACTTTGGGACACCAAAAGCAGGAGGATCGCTTGAGCCCCCAGGAGTTTGAGACAAGCCTGGGCAACGTAGAGAGACCCCCATCTCTAAAAAAAAAAAAAGAAAAATTAGCCAGACATGATGATGCCAAGCTGTAGTCCTGGCTACTTGGGAAGCTGAGGTAGGAGGATCGCTTGAGCCCAGGAGTTTGAGGCTGCAGTGAACTATGATTACACCACTGTACTCCAGCCAGGGTGACAGTGCAAGACCGTATCTCTAAAACTATTTTTAAAAATAAAACAATATGTTGTTCATATTATCCTAATGTAGTGTTTTACTGAACGGAATTCCTTAAAGGATTCTTTTCCCCAAGGATATTAACTCAAGGTAAATTTTAATAGGATTGTACATAAATTAAGCATCTTTATCTTTGATTACAGAGACATTTAACATATGACTATAGATAATTTCCCCCTAATATTTTCTTGGGCTTCTAGTATTTATGTATCAAGAAAGTTATTTCCTTATGTTTGAAATGGTGACATTTCTGAAATGTACCAGCAGAGGATACAGGGATTTTTGTTTGTTTTTCATTTTCTTATTTACTGAAGAAATAAAGGCATTTTAGTTTATAAATGGACTGTTTCTTTTTTCCAGGAAAACTAATATTCATAATTATGGGAAAACTGTGGTCTCTTCAAAAGGGCATAATAAAATGTAGATATTAGACATTATTTCAAATTGTTTCTTGTTATTTGTAGATTAATTAAAACAGTAACCATACCTCTGGAAGACAGAATAACAGAAGTAGTTTGACTAAATGAAGTTTGAAGTAGTGCATTACTTCTCTGGATTTGTTCTTAATTTCAAGCTTGTATTTATCCATATGAATAGTGCTTTTGATGGATCAAATTATGAATAAAACCCTCACTTTTGAGAGCTGTAATGCTTTCTGGGATAAAAGTTAAATCTACTGAAAGAATCATGTAAACAAAATCAAAAGCAAGAGGTAATTTTAGTGGAGAAGGGTTTTAAAAAGATTTAAAATATGTTCTGGTGGAAAACACTGTGGACCACAGTAAGGAGACCTGCACTCTCATGCCAATTTGTTCCTCCCAAGCTGTTTTCCTCTCCATTTTCTTCATCAGCTGAGCTTCCTGATACCAGGAAGCTGATGAAGCTTAAGCTTCAGGGCCCCTGCCAAGGCCCTGGGAGGGTCCCTAGCATGGGGCTTACACGGTCATATGCTTTTGTAACACCAAGGTGCAGGGCCAGAGGTCTTACCACAATGTGAATCTGTCCTAGGTTGCCTGGCATTGGAAGTTAAATGGATATTAGAGGAGAAACAGTATTTGAAATGTATAGAGCTGGCCAGGTGCGGTGGCTCATGCCTGTAAACCCAGCACTTTGGGAGGCAGAGGCAGGCAGATCACTCGAGGTCAGCAATTCCAGACCAGCCTGGCCAACGTGGTGAAACCCTGTCTCTACTAAAAATACAAAAATTAGCCAGGCATGGTGATGTGCGCCTGTAGTCCTGGCTACTTGGGAGGCTGAGATGGGAGAATTGCTTGAACCCAGGAGATGGATGTTGCAGTGAGCCAAGATTGTACCACTGCCCTCCAGCCTGGGTGACAGAGTGAGACCCTGTCTCAAAAAAAAAAAAAAAAAAAAAAAAAAAAAGTAGAAGTATCTAGGTAGAACGTAATCTGTAGAAAATGTCAAATAATCAGATATGAAAAATTGTTAGCAGAGGATTCGGATTTCATCAATACCTAGCACAACCCTGCAGCAGTAATACAAATAGTGTACCTACATAGCTGTGTAAAGACATATTTGTGAATTTTGTATCCTATAATTAAAAAAAATTATCAACTATGCCAGAGGAAGGACTGAATTTCTCTCTCTATATATAAAAAAAGATATTGCAAAGTCATGATACAGTGAAGTGACAAAGAGTATGCAGCCAAAAAAATTGGAAAAAATAATATATAGATATGTCAAGCAGTTAATAAAAATAGAATGTTATTTTTCTGGACTTTGTTATATTTCTGCTGTGTCAAGTAAAATTTATAATTTGTGATTTCTGTTATCATTGCACATAAATATTCACATTTAAAGTACCTGACTTTGGCCGGGTGCGGTGGCTCTCGCCTGTAATCCCAGCACTTTGGGAGGCCAAGGCGGGTGGATCACGAGGTCAGGAGATGGAGACCATCCTGGCTAACACAGTGAAACCCCGTCTCCACTAAAAATACAAAAAATTAGCCGGGCGTTGTGGCAGGCGCCTGTAGTCCCAGCTACTCTACTCGGGAGGCTGAGGCAGGAGAATGGCGTGAACCTGGGAGGCGGGGCTTGCAGTGAGCTGAGATTGCGCCACTACACTCCAGCCTGGGCGACAGAACAAGACTCCGTCTCAAAAAAAAAAAAAAAAGGGAATGCTTCCAGTTTTTGCCCATTCAGTATGATATTGGCTGTGGGTTTGTCATAAATAGCTCTTATTATTTTGAGATACGTCCCATCAATACCTAATTTATTGAGAGTTTTTAGCATGAAGGGTTGTTGAATTTTGTCAAAGGCCTTTTCTGCATCTATTGAGATAATCATGTGGTTTTTGTCTTTGGTTCTGTTTACATGCTGGATTACATTTATTGATTTGCGTATATTGAACCAGCCTTGCATCCCAGGGATGAAGCCTACTTGATCATGGTGGATAAGCTTTTTGATGTGCTGCTGGATTCTGTTTGCCAGTATTTTATTAAGGATTTTTGCATTAATGTTCATCAAGGATATTGGTCTAAAATTCTCTTTTTTTGTTGTGTCTCTGCCAGGCTTTGGTATCAGGATGATGCTGGCCTCATAAAATGAGTTAGGGAGGATTCCCTCTTTTTCTATTGATTGGAATAGTTTCAGAAGGAATGGTACCAGCTCCTCCTTGTACCTCTGGTAGAATTCGGCTGTGAACCCATCTGGTCCTGGACTTTTTTTGGTTGGTAAGCTATTGATTATTGCCACAATTTCAGCTCCTGTTATTGGTCTATTCAGAGATTCAACTTCTTCCTGGTTTAGTCTTGGGAGGGTGTATGTGTTGAGGAATTTATCCATTTCTTCTAGATTTTCTAGTTTATTTGCGTAGAGGTGTTTGTAATATTCTCTGATGGTAGTTTGTATTTCTGTGGGATCGGTGGTGATATCCCCTTTATCATTTTTTATTGCATCTATTTGATTCTTCTCTCTTTTTTTCTTTATTAATCTTGCTAGCGGTCTATCAATTTTGTTGATCCTTTCAAAAAACCAGCTCCTGGATTCATTTATTTTTTGAAGGGTTTTTTGTGTCTCTATTTCCTTCAGTTCTGCTCTGATTTTAGTTATTTCTTGCCTTCTGCTAGCTTTTGAATGTGTTTGCTCTTGCTTTTCTAGTTCTTTTAATTGTGATGTTAGGGTGTCAATTTTGGATCTTTCCTGACAAAAACAAGAAATGGGGAAAGGATTCCCTATTTAATAAATGGTGCTGGGAAAACTGGCTAGCCATATGCAGAAAGCTGAAACTGGATCCCTTCCTTACACCTTATACAAAAATCAATTCAAGATGGATTAAAGACTTAAATGTTAGACCTAAAACCATAAAAACCCTAGAAGAAAACCTAGGCATTACCATTCAGGACATAGGCATGGGCAAGGACTTCATGTCTAAAACACCAAAAGCAATGGCAACAAAAGCCAAAATTGACAAATGGGATCTAATTAAAGAGCTTCTGCACAGCAAAGGAAACTACCATCAGAGTGAACAGGCAACCTACAAAATGGGAGAAAATTTTTGCAACCTACTCATCTGACAAAGGGCTAATATCCAGAATCTACAATGAACTCCAACAAATTTACAAGAAAAAAACAAACAACCCCATCAAAAAGTGGGCGAAGGACATGAACAGACACTTCTCAAAAGAAGACATTTATGCAGCCAAAAAACACATGAAAAAATGCTCACCATCACTGGCCATCAGAGAAATGCAAATCAAAACCACAATGAGATACCATCTCACACCAGTTAGAATGGCAATCATTAAAAAGTCAGGAAACAACAGGTGCTGGAGAGGATGTGGAGAAATAGGAACACTTTTACACTGTTGGTGGGACTGTAAACTAGTTCAACCATTGTGGAAGTCAGTGTGGCGATTCCTCAGTGATCTAGAACTAGAAATTCCATTTGACCCAGCCATCCCATTACTGGGTATATACCCAAAGGACTATAAATCATGCTGCTATAAAGACACATGCACACGTATGTTTATTGCAGCATTATTCACAATAGCAAAGACTTGGAACCAACCCAAATGTCCAACAATGATAGACTGGATTAAGAAAATGTGGCACATATACACCATGGAATACTATGCAGCCATAAAAAATGATGAGTTCATGTCCTTTGTAGGGACATGGATGAAACTGGAAATCATCATTCTCATTAAACTATCGCAAGAACAAAAAACCAAACACCGCATATTCTCACTCATAGGTGGGAATTGAACAATGAGAACACATGGACACAGGAAGGAGAACATCTCACTTCGGGGACTGTTGTGGGGTGGGGGGAGGGGGGAGGGATAGCATTGGGAGATATACCTAATGCTATATGACGAGTTGGTGGGTGCAGCGCACCAGCATGGCACATGTATACATATGTAACTAACCTGCACGTTGCGCACATGTACCATAGAGCCTAAAGTATAATAATAATAATAATAATAATAATAATAAAAAGAAAAAGAAAAAAAAAAAAGTACCTGACTTTGTATTATTTTTTCTTAGTGGGTCCTTCAAATTGTATAAGCTTTAGGCCCCACAAAACCTAATACTACCCAGCTTGTTGTATAATGAAGAGGTTAAATTATATTCAGGGATTAAAATGAAGTAAGAAGCCATGAAAATGATTTCATTCCTGAAATATCAATATAGATAATTACATCATGTTTGGGTGAAATATCTATAAAACCAACACACTTTTAATAATTCTGACTTTCTGCTGTGATAATTCCAGTGGGTTGTTATGCTAACAGTCTCTCTTTTCTATGCCTCATCAAAGACCTCTTCCAAAGGAGGGGATAAAGGAAGGAGAAAACCCTGTCCTTTCACATGGAAAAGTCATATTACCCCTCTAAGCTTTAGTTTCTTCCTCTAAAAAATAAAGTTAGAAACTTCTCCCTGAGATCTGAAATACCACAGTTGAATTTCTGATGTTCCTGGATCCAAATGCCTAGTTTTTAGTTAAAGAGATAAAACTCAAATTGATAATATTTCCTTGTTAGCATAGGTACAAATTCTGTGGAGACATTGACTAAAATACAAGACTAGCCAGGTAAAGTGGCTCGTGGCTGTAATCGTAGCTCTTTGGGAGGCTGAGGTGGGAGGGTCACTTGAGGCCAGGAGTTCATGACAAGCCTGGGCAACATTGTGCAACCCTGTCTCTACAAAAATAAAATTTAAAAATTAGCTGGGCATAGTGTCACACACCTGTAGTCCGAGCTACTGGGGAGGCTGAGGCAGGAGGATCACTTGATCCCAGGAGTTTGAGGCAGCAGTGAGTGACCCATGATCATGCCATTGCACTCCAGCCTGGATGACAGAGTCAGATCCTGTCTCTAAAAAAATAATAAAGGCCAGGTGCGGTGGCTTACACCTGTAATCCTAGCACTTTGGGAGGCCAAGGCAAGCAGATCACCTGAGGTCAGGAGTTCAAGACCAGCCTGGCCAACATGGTGAAACCCCGTCTCTACTAAAAATACAAAAACTAGCCGGATATGGTGGCGGGCGCCTGTAATCCCAGCTACCTGGGAGGCTGAGGCAGGAGATTCACTGGAACCCAGGAGGCGGAGGCTGCAGTGAGCCGAGATCAAGCCACTGCACTCCAGCCTGAGGAACAGAGTGAGACTCTGTCTCTAAATAAGTAAATGAAACTACAAAACTAAATTACTGTATTCTTCAACTAATGGGACACAATATTCTGCTTTTTTTTTCTTTTTTGAGACAGAGTCTCACTCTGTCACCCAGGCTGGAGTGCAGTGGCGTGATCTCAGCTCACCGCAATGTCTGCCTCCTGGGTTCAAGCTATTCTCCTGCCTTAGCCTCCAAAGTAGCTGGGATTACAGGCACGTGCCACCAGGCCCAGCTAATTTTTGTATTTTTTAGTAGAGATGGGGTTTCACCGTGTTGGCCAGGCTGGTCTCGAACTCCTGGCCTCAAGTGATCCACCCGCCTCTGCCTCCCAAAGTGCTGGGATTACAGGCATGAACCACTGTGCCTGGCCAGGACACAATACTCTTGTATAAAGAAATGAAACTCTGGACAGTTCCGTTGTTGTGGGTTTTCTTATTTTCCTGCTTTGGCAATTGCTGACCAGAAAACTAGAAACCAACACAGAAAGAGGAGAAAGAGTATTTGGAGTGTCTGTATGAGTGTAAAATGTGATTGGGACTGTGGAAATACATAGATGGAGAGTTACTTATACTCCTAACCCCTCTGTATTCCAGGATGTTCACATATATGTCATGAACTAGGAAATTGGCTGCTGTGGTCTAAGTGGACCCCCCAAAATTCATATGTTGAAACGTAATTGCCAATATGCTAGAATTAAGAGGTGGGGTCTTTCGGAAGTAATTAAGTCATGAGGGCAGAGCTCTTATGAATGGGATTAATGACCTTATAAAAGGTGCAAGGAAGCTGCTTGTTCCTTTTCACTCTTTCTACCATGTGAATATGCACCAAGAAAGCACCATTTTGGAAGCAGAGAGTGACACTGAACCTGCTGATGCTGATCTTGGATTTTCCAACCTCCAGAACTGTGAGAAATAAATTTCTGTTGTTTATAAATTACCCACTCTAAGATATTTTGTTATAGTAGCAGGAATGGACTGAGACGCTGGCATATTCCATAATTTGTAGATTTTATATTTTTATTGCATACAAATTAATTGTGCTATAAATATAAATACATTATAGAAGTGACCATTTTAAAAAGACATCCCATATATTAGTTTTTAAAATGCTTTGTGTGGAATTTTACAAAAAGTATAGTGAAGTACTCTTTTCTATCCCTCTCAAATATGTAACTGATAAGAGTTTATTGATATCATCATCTCTTTTATTTTATTTTATTTTATTTATTTTGAGACAGAGTCTTGCATTGTTGCTCAGGCTGGAGTGCAGTGGTACGATCTCAGCTCACTGCAACATCGCCTCCTGGGTTCAAGTGATTCTCCTGCCTCAGCCACCCAGGTAGCTGGGACTACAGGCACGCACCACTATGCCTAGCTAAATTTTTTGTATTTTTAGTAGAGATGGGGTTTCACCATGTTGGCCAGGCTGGTCTTGAACTCCTGGCCTCAAACGCACCTCCTGGATTGAAGCGTTTCTTCTCCCTCAGCCTCCCAAGTAGCTGGGAGGCCACCATACCCGGCTAATTTTTGTATTTTTAGTAGAGACAGGGTTTTGCCATGTTGGCCAGACTGGTCTCGAACTCCTGGCCTCAAGTGATCTGCCTGCCTTGGCCCCCCAAAGTGTGAACCACTGCGCCAAGCCAGTGCTTCTCAAAATTCAATGTAAATATTAATCATCTAGTGCAGGGGTTCCCAATCCCTGGGGCACAGATTTGTACTGGTCTGTGGCCTGTTAGGAACCTGGCTGCACAGCAGGAGGTGACCAGCGGGCAAGTGAGTGAAGCTTCATCTACATTTACAGCCACTCCCCATCGCTCTCATTACCACCTGAGCTCCGCCTCTTGTCACATCAGCAGCAGCATTAGATTTTCATAGAAGTGCGAATCCTGTTGCGAACTGTTCATGTGAGGGATCTAGGTTACATGCTCCTTATGAGAATCTAATGCCTGATGATCTGTCACTGACTCCCATCACCCCCAGATGGGACTGCCTAGTTGCAGGAAAACAATATCAGCACTCCCACTGATTCTACATTATGGTGAGTTGTATAATTAATTATTTCATTATATATTACAATGTAATAATAATAGAAGTAAAGTGCAATGGCCAGGCATGGTGGCTCACACCTGTAATCCCAGTACTTTGGGAGGCCGAAGCGGGTGGATCATTTGAGGCCAGGAGTTTGAGACCTGCCTTGACCAACATGACGAAACTCCATCTCTACTAAAAAATACAAAAATTAGCTGGGTGTGGTGGCACACGCCTGTAGTCCCAGCTACTCTGGAGGCTGAGCCATGAGAATCTCTAGAACCCAGGAGGCAGTGGTTGCAGTGAGCCAAGATTGCACAACTGCACTCCAGCCTGGGCAACAGCAAGATTGCCTCAAAAAAAAAAAAGTGCACGATAAATACAATGCACTTGAATCATCCCAAAACCATCCCCATCCCCTGCCAGTCCATGGAAAAATTATCCTCCATGAAACTAGTCCCTGGTGCCAAAATGGTTGTGAACTGCTGATCTACGGGATCTTGTTAAATGCAGATTCTTATTTAATAGATCTCAAAATGAGGCTCAAGATTCTGCATTTCTAGCAAGCTACCAGATAATGTTCATGGTGGTCTGACAACTACCCTTCGAGTAGCAAGAATCTAGACTACAGCAGTGATTCCAAAGTTGTCAAAGCATTTGGGAAACAGAATAAACAGAGATTTTAGTTCCCCACTCCAACCCATTAAAACCAGAATCTCAGTTTCTGAGGCCCTGGAAATCTGTATTTTTTAATGCTTTTCAACTGGTTCTAATGATCAATCAGTATTTTCAGACTTTAGGTCCTGACCTATTTAGTTTTTAATGAAATCAATGATTTAGACTGTGACCAGAAATTTTAAAAGATAAGCAATAGAGTAGAAAATATCAGTGTGCATTTCACATAAGAATAAGTATTATTTCATGAAATCAGGCTGGGTGCGGTGGCTCATGCCTGTAATCCTAGCACTTTGGGAGGCCGAGGCCGGTGGATCACTTGAGGTCAGGAGTTCGAAAACAGCCTGACCAACATGGTGAAACCCCGTCTCTACTAAAAATACAAAATGAGCCGGGTGTGGTGGTGCACGCCTGTAATCCCAGCTATTTGGGAGGCTGAGGCAGGAGAATTGCTTGAACCCGGGAGGCAGAGGTTGCAGTGAGCTGGAATCACGTCATTGCACTCCAGCCTGTGCAACAAGAGTGAAACACCGTCTCAGAAAAAAAAAGTATTATTTCATGAAATCTTTGCCTCAGTTATATATCCATGTCATATGTATATGCGTATGTATGTATATACTAGGTCAAAATGTAAAATGCATTTCTATGGATCACAAAAAATGTTTGGAAAATTCCAACTATTTGGTGTTATTATATTAATAGTTCTCATTCCCTCTCCCCTCTGACACTTTATACTCTTTTTTTTTTGAGACGGAGTCTTGCTCTGTCACCCAGGCTGGAGTGCAGTAGCGTGATCTTGGCTCACTGCAAGTTCCGCCTCCCGGGTTCACACCATTCTCCTGCCTCAGCCTCCTGAGTAGCTGGGACTACAGGCTCCCGCCACCACGCCTGTCTAATTCTTTGTAATTTTAGTAGAGTTGGGGTTTCACCGTGTTAGCCAGGATGGTCTCGATCTCCTGACCTCATGATCCGCCCACCTCGGCCTCCCAAAGTTCTGGGAATACAGGCGTGAGCCACCACGCCTGGCCGACACTTTATACTCTTAAAATTTATTAAGAAGCCCAAAGAGCTGCTGTTTATGTGAATAGTGTCTATCAACATTTACTGTATTATGAGCTATGATGGCACCGCTGCACTACAGTCTGTGTGACAGAGACTCTGTCTCAAAAAAAATTTAATTTCTGTATTAGAAATTAGAATTAGAATTGAAATTAAGAAGTATAATTCTTTATAATTCGTTTAAAATAACAATTAGAGGAAACCCGGGTGCCACCAAGATGCCGGCTTACCACTCTTCTCTCATGGATCCTGACAACAAACTCATTGGAAACATGGCACTCTTACCTATCAGAAGTCAATTCAAAGGACCTGCCCCCAGAGAGATACAGATATTGTGGTTGAAGCCCTCTATTACTTCAAGGTCAATGTCTTCTTCAAAAACTATGAAATTAAGAATGAAGCTGATAGGACCTTGATATATATACCTCTCTACATTTCTGAGTGTCTGAAGAAACTCCAAAAGTGTAATTCCAGAAGCCAAGGTGAGAAAGAAATGTATACACAGGGAATCACTAATTTTCCCATTCCTGGAGAGCCTGGTTTTCCACTTAATGCAATTTATGCCAAACCTGCAAACAAACAGGAAGATGAAGTGATGAGAGCCTGTTTACAACAGCTAAGGCAAGAGACTGGTCTGAGACTTTGTGAGCAAGTTTTCAACCCGCGGAATGATAAACCCAGCACGTGGTGGATTTGCTTTGTGAAGAGACAGTTCATGAACAAGAATCTTTCAGGACCTGGACAGTGAAGGGAGCCCAGGCAGCCACTGTCTCCAGAGCCCTGAGCAGCATTTTCCAGCGAGATATACACAATCTTTTGCCTTTATTTCATAAAGTTTTATACAGAAGAGAGAAGAGCATGTCTTTACTTGAAAAACTTGATCAAGAATTCGGGTGGGAGCAAAGAAAGTGGGTTATCAAGGGTGATTTGAAATTTTCTGCAGTATTAAGCTGGCACTTAATAAGAATAAGTAATAAAGAAATTTCTAACATTCAAAAAAACAATTAGAAACTGATATATTAGCATAAATAATACATGTTTATGAAATAATAATTAGGCCAGGTGTGGTGGCTCACACTTGTAATCTCAACACTTTGGGAGGCCGAAGTGTGCAGATTGCTTTAGTTTTGAGACCAGCCTAGGCAACATGGTGAAACCCCATCTCTACTAAAAATACAAAAAAATTAGACAGGTGTGGTAGCACGTGCCTGTAGTCCCAGCTACCTGGGAGGCTAAGATAGGAGGATCACCTGAGCCTAGGGGATCGAGGCTGCAGTGAGCCATGATCGTACCACTGCATTCCAGCCTGGGACATGGAGTGAGACCCTGTCTCAAAAACAACAACAACAACAACAAAACAAACAGTAGCATTGTTTTACACTTTGCAAATCTAACATCTGGAGTGGTACAAACACCTTAAGGTGTTACCAGTGAGTTTTGTGAGTGCAGGAAAATCTGTGCCTTGCTTCTAGCCAAAAGAATATGGCAAAAGGGATGATATAGTGACTCCCATAATCATATTATGTTATATACGACTCTATCATAGCTGACTGGAGGGAGATTTCCCTGCTGGCTTTGAAGAAATAAGTGACCATGTTGTGAGAGGACCATGTGGCAAGGACCTGTGGATGACCTCGAGTTTCTTAGAGCAGTCCTTAGTCAACAGCTAGCCATTAAATAAGGCCTTCCGTGCTAGAAGACACTGAATTCTGCCTGCAACCAGTGAGCTTGGATAAGGATCTGAGCCTTAGATGAGATTGCAGCCCTGGCCAACTCCTTGATTTTAGCGTTGTGAGACCCTGAGAAAAAACCCTGAGGAGCTCGTCTGAACCTAGACTCCCAACCCATGGAAAACTGATATAATAAGTGAGTGTTGTCTTAAGCTGCTAAAGTGATAATTTGTTACACAGTAATAGAAAACTGATATATATGGCTTCTTACATTGGCTTCTGCATTCAACTGTTGCAACATGTTGTTTTAATTGAACTACATAAAGAAAATCCAGCCTCACACAGATCAGTTATGTAGCTGGAAAAGGGAAGGTTGTATTGTAATGGCTTTTTACAATTATCATGAATAGTCTTCTTTGCACTACATCAAAACTCAGCTGGTTGTAGTTTCTTAAATGTTAGTTGGAAAGATGTCCAAATTGGAAAGGAAAGTAAAATTATCTCTGCTGACAGATGACATGATCTTATATTTAGAAAACCATGAAGATTCCACAAAATTGTTAGCACAAAGTCAGCAAAAAGGCAGAATACAAAATCAACACTCAAAAAATCACTGGTGTTTCTATACAATAACAATGAACAATCTGAAAAGGAAATTAAGAAAATTCCATTTACAATAGCATTGAAAAGAATAAGATACTTAGGAATTAACCAAGAAGGTACAAGATGTGTACATTGAGAACTGTAAGTATTGCTGTGAGAAATTAAAGAGGACACAAATAAATGAAAAACCACCCCATGTTCATGGATTGGGAGACTTAATACTGTTAAAAGATGTCAGTACTACCCAAAGTACTCTATAGATTCAATACAATCTTTATTGAAATTCCAATGACTTTTTTTTGCAGAAATGTAAAAATCCATGCTAAAATTCACGTGGAATATCAAGAGACCCCAAATTGCCAAAACAGTCGTGGAAAAGAATAATAAAGTTAGAAGACTCACTTTTTGATTTCAAAACTTATTACAAAGCTACAGTAATCAAAACAGTATAGTGCTGGTGTAAAATACTGTATAGCCCAATGGAATAGAATAGACAGTCCTGAAATAAACACTTACATATACGGCCAAGTAATTTTCAACAAGGGTGACAAGATCAGACAGTGGAGAAAGGACAGTCTTTTCAATAAATGGTGCTGAGAAAACTGGATATCCACACACAAAAGAATGAAGTTAGACCCTTACACAGCACTGTACACAAAAATTAACTAATGGATCAAAGACCTAAACATAAGAGATTAAACTATGCAATTCTTAGAAGAAAACATAGGGGGAAATCTTAATGACATTGGATTTGGCAATGAATTCTTGAATATGACCCCAAAAGCACAGGCAACAAGAAAAAACAAAAAATTTAAACTTTTGTGCATCAAAGAACACTATCAACAGAGTAAAAATATAACCCACAGAATAGGGAGAAAATATTTGTAAGTCACATATCCTGAAAAGGGATAAATATCCAGAATATAGCATAAAGAACTCCTAACATTCAACAACAAAAACAAAAAACCCAAATTTAAAAATTGGCTAAAGACTTCAATAGACATTTCTACAAAAAAGACATACAGTTGACCAATAAGCTCATGAAAAGATGAACAACATCACTAATCATTAAGAAAATGCAAATAAAAAACCATGGAAACTAAAAAAACTACAATGAGATATAGCTTTGTACACAGCCATTAGAATGACTATTATCAAAACAATTTTTAAAAAATGTTGAGGATGTGGAGAAATTGAAATTCTGCTGCATTCTTGGTAGGAATGTATAATAAAATGGTGCAACCACTGTGGAAAACATAATGGTTCCTTAAAAAGTTAGGCTGGGCATGGTGGCTCATGCCTATAATCCCAGTGATTTTTGGGAGGCCGAGGTGAGCAGATCACCTGAGGTCAGGAGCTCGAGACCAGCCTGGCCAACATGATGAAACCTCGTCTCTACTAAAAATACAAAAATTAGCTGGGTGTGGTGGCACACGCTTGTAAATCCCAGCTATTCGGAAGGCCGAGGCAGGAGAGGAGGTGGAAGTTGCAGTGAGCTGAGATCGCGCCCCTGCACTCCAGCCTGGGTGACAGAGTGAGACTCTGTCTCAAAACAAAACAAAACAAAAAACAGAACTTCCATATGATTCAGCAATTTCACTGCTAGGTATATACCCAGAATAATTGAAAACAGACTCGGATACCTCACATCAATGTTCATACCAGCATTATTCACAATAGCCAAAGATGAAAACTATTCAAATATCCATCACACATGAATGGATAAACAAAATGTGGTATATGTATACAATGGAATATAATTCAGTCATAAAAAGGAGTGAAATTCTGACACATGCTACAATATGGATGAACCTTGAAAACATTATACTAAGTGAAATAATCCAGACACAAAGGACAAATATAGTCTTCTACCTATATAAGGTACCTAGAATGCATATAGAAGGAAAGTATAATACAAGTTACCAGGGACTCAGGGGAGGGTAATGGGACATTGTTTAATAGGTAGAGTTTCTCTTTGGAATGATGAAAAACCTTTGGAAATGGACAGTGGTGATGGTTTAATCACCAATATGAATATACTTAATGCCACTGTACTGTACACTTAAAATGATTAAAATGGTAAATTTTAAGTTAGGTATATTTTACTACATTTTTTTTAAATTGCCCACAGTTCAGAGGTAGAAAAAGAAGTTAGTTGCAAAAAGAAGTTAGTTGGAATCTGAAATTATATCAATGATTTTCATACTTTGTTACATTAAAATTCATTGGACTGTCATGCACTATATTTGGCTCTTTTACCCATGCATGATTTTGTAACATCATGCATTGGACAATCTGAAAAATACTGGTCTGCCGAGTTATACAGATCTTCCAAAAATTAACTCATTTAAATATACAATATAAAAATTGTATACCAGTATCACTACCAGTATTTTCAGAAAAGTCATTAAGTATTGGAAAAATGTCAAACTCATGATGTAAGAAGAAGGAAATGAGAGTTACGGATGTGTTTTCCAAAATTATTTTTTTCTTGAGTTTTATCATTGGCAACAAATACAGTCAGACGTTTTTCTTAAATGACAAGCTCATTTCATTCATTTTAGAGAAAATGTCTGCCAAATACTCATCTGGATAACCATATTTCTCTGTCAGTTTTTCCTTCAAATAAAAATGGTGGTCTCTGAGAAAAACAGCTATTTCAGCTTGCAAGTCAATCAGTTTGAGTAATTTTCCTTGAGAAACAACTGTACTTTGGCATGCAGACGTACTTTATACACACTTCCCATTTTGTCAGAGAATATTACAAAGATGTATACTCAAGGATTGAGATTTAATAAAATTACTACTTTTTACTGACTCACCAAGAGTATTTTTCTTGAGAGGCAGAGCAAGATGGCAGAATAGAAGGCTTCACCAATCATCCCCACCACAAGGAGCCCAATTTTACAACTATCTACACAGAAAAGAGCACCGTCATAAGAACCAAAAATCAGGTGAACACTCATAGTACCTGGTTTTAACTCCATATCGCTGAAAGTGGCACTGAAGAGATAGAAAAAACAGTCCTGAATTGCTGACACCACCCCTTCCCCACCACTGGCAGCAGTGGCATGGTGCAGAGAGCTGCTCTGGGCCCTAGGGGAGGGAGAACACAGCAATTGTGAGGCAGTGAACTCAGTGCTGTCCTGGTAGAGCAGAAAGGAAAACCGGACCAGACTCAGTGACACCTGCCCATGGTGGAAACATTTAAACCAGCCCTAGCCAAAGGGGAATCACAGATCACAGTGGTTGGAACTTGAGTTCCTGCAAACCTCACCACTGAGGGCTACAGTGCTCTGTGTCTCCAAGTAAACTTGAAAGACAGTGTAAGCCATAAGGACTGCAACTCTTAGGCGAGTACTAGTGCCGAACTGGGCCCAGAGACAATGGACTGGGGCACCATGCAACCTACTGAGACACCAGCTAGGGCGGCTAAGGGAGGGCTGGCATTATCCATCCCCTAGTCCCAGGCTGCACAGCTCACACTCCAAAAGGGACCCCTTCCTTCTGCTTTAGAAGAGGAGAGGGAAGAGTGGGCAGGACTTTGTCTTGCATCTTGGATGTACCAGCTCAGCCACAGCAGGATAGGGCACCAGTCAGAGTCATGAGGCCCCTGATGCAGGCCCTAGCTCCTAGGCAACATTTCTAGACACACCTTGGTCCAAAAGGGAACCTGCTGCCTTGAAGGAAAGAACCCAGTCCTTGCAGTATTCATCATTTTCTAACTGAAGAGCCCTTGGCCCCTGAATAACAAGCAGCGATACCCAGGTACTACATTGAGGGCCTTGGTGAGCCTCTGAGACTTGCTGGCTTCAGGGGAGACTCAGCATATTACCAGCTGTGATGGCTATGAGGCAAAACTCCTTCTGCTTGAGAAAAGCAGAGGGAAAAATTAAGGGGTCTTTGTTTTGCACCTTAGGCACCAGCATGGCCACAGGGGATAGAGCATCAAGTGGACTCATGGAAACCCTAATTCTAGGACTTGACTCTTGGATGGTATTTCTGGACATGCCGTGGGCCAGAGGGGAGCCCACTGCCGTAAAGGTTGAGTCCCAGGCCAGGCAGCATTCACCACAAGCTGACTTAAGAGCCTTTGGTCTTTAAGAGAACATCAGACATAGTCCAGCAGTACGCTTCATGGCCCGGGGTGGCGGTGGCTACAGGGTGATGCTCCTTTGCCTTTGGAGAGGAGAGAAGAGTGGGAAGGACTGTCTTGTGATTTGAGTGCCAGCTCAGCCACAGTACAATATAACACCAGGTAGACTTCTAAGATTTTTGACTCTAGTCCCTGACTCTTGGTTGGCACCTCTGGACTCATCCAGGGCCTACAGGACCTTGCTGCCCCAAAGGAAAGGAGACAGGCCTGGCTGGCTGTGCCACCTGCTGATTGTACAGCCCTAGAGCCTTGAGCGAACATAGGCAGTAGCCAGGGAGTGCTTACAGCTGACCTTGGGCAAGACCAAGTGCTGTGCTGGCTTCAGGTCAGTAGTCATAGTGGTGGTGCAGTCATGGTGGTGGTGGCCACAGGGATGCTTGTGTCACTCCACTCCCAGCTTTAGGTGGCTCAGAACAAAGAGAAATACTCTGGGAGAAAGTAAAGGAAGAGAACAAGAGTCTCTCCCGGTAAACAAGAGAATTCTCCCAGATCTTGTCCAAGACCATCATGAGTCTTCAAGAACCACAGCATTACTGGGCTTGGGGTGCTCCCTAAAGCAAATGCAGCTTAGATCACAACACCCAGGTCCTTTCAAATATCTGGAAAGCCTTCCCAGGAAGGATAGATACAAATAAGCCCAGGCAGTGAAGACTACAATAAATAACTCTTCAATGCCCAGACACTGAAGAACATCTACTAGCATTATCACCATCTAGGAAAACATGACCTCACCAAACGAACTAAATAAGGTACCAGGTACCAATCCTGGAGAAAGAGATATGTGACCTTTCAGATGGAGAATTTAAAATAGCTGTGTTGAGGAAACTCTAAGAAATTTAAGATAACACACAGAAGGAATTCAGAATTCTATCAGATAAATTTTTTAAAAAAGACTAATTTAAAAAAATCAAGCAGAAATTCTTGAGCTGAAAAATGCAGTTGGCAGCCGAGCGAGATGGCTCACACCTGTGATCCCAGCACTTTGGGAGGCCGAGGTGGGCAGATCACCTGAGGTCAGGAGTTCGAGACCAGCCTGGCCAACATGGTGAAACCCCATCTCTACTAAAATACAAAAATTAGCTGGGTGTGGTGGTGGGCACCTGTAATCCCAGCTACTTGGGAGGCTGAGGCAAGAGAATAGCTTGAACCCGGGAGACAGAGGTTGCAGTGAGCCAAGGTCACGCCATTGCACTCCTGCCTGGGTAACAACGGCGAAACTCTGGCTGAAAAAAAAAAATGCAGTTGGCATACTGAAAAATTCATCAGAGCCCTTTAGCAGCATTGATCAAGCAGAAGAAAGAATTGGTGAGCTGGAAGACAGTTTATTTGAAAATACACAGAAGAGACAAAAGAAAAAATAAAAACACACCTACAGGATATAGCAAATAGCTTAAAAAGGGCAAATCTAAGTGTTATTGGCCTCAAAGAGAAAGTAGAGAAGAGATTGGGGTAGAAAGTTTATTCAAAAGGGATAATAACAGAGAACTCCCCAAACCTAGAGAAAGATATCAATATCCAAGTACAAGAAGGTTATAGAACACCAAGCAGATTTAACCCAAAGAATGCCATCTCAAGGCATTTAATAATTAAACTCCTAAAGGTCAAAGATAAAGAAGGGACTCTAAAAGCAGCAAGAGAAAAGAAACAGATAGTATACATTGGAGCTCCAATACATTAGCAGCAGATTTTTCAGTGGCCGTGACATATTTGGCATGACATATTTGAAGTGATGAAGGAAAAAATCTTTTATCCTAGAATAGTATATGCAGCAAAAACATTCTTCAAGCATGAAGGAGAAATAAAGACTTTCCCAGACAAACAAAAGCTGAGTGATTTCATCAACACCATACCTGTTCTACAAGAAATGCTAAAGGGAGTACTTCATTCAGGATATTAATGAGCAATAAGTGATCACCCAAAGGTACAAAACTCACCAGTAATGGTACACAGAATATTATTACACTGTAACTGTGGTGTGTAAACTACTCATCCTAAGTAGAAAGACTAAATGATGAACCAGGCTGGGTGCAGTCAGTGGCTCACACCTGTAATCCCAGCAGTTTGGGAGGCTGAGGTGGGCGGATCACTTGAGGTCGGGAGTTCAAGACCAGCCTGGCCAACATGGCAAAACCCCATCTCTAAAAACTCACCTGGGAAGTGCAAATAAATTCCTGCCACTCAGGAAGATGAGGCAGGAGAATCACTTGAACCTGGGAGGTGGAGGTTGCAGTGAGCAGAGATTGTACCACTGCACTCCAGCCTGGGCAACAGAGTGAGACTCAGTCTGAAAAAAAAAGATGAGCCCATCAAAAATAACTGCAACAACTTTTCAAGACATAGTTGGTAAAATAAGATATAAATAGAGACAATAAAAAGTTAAAAAGCAAGGGGATGAAGTTAAGGCCTAGAGTTTTTATTCACTTTCTTTTTGATTGTTTCTTTATGCAAATAGTGTTAACTTGTTATCAGGTTAAAATGATGGGTCATAAGATAGTATTAGCAAGCCTCCTGGTAACCTCAAACCAAAAACATACAATAGAGACACAAAAAATAAAAAGAAACTAAATCATATCACCAAAGAAAACCATCATAACTAAAGGAAGACAAGAAGGAAAGAAGAAAGATTGACTAGCCTTAAAAAGAGAAAAATAAAAAAGAAGGAAGAAAAAAAAACACAAAACAACCAGAAAACAAGTAACAAAATGGCAGGAGTAAGTCCTTACTTATCAATAATAATATCGAATGTAAATGGACTAAACTCCCAAGTCAAAGGCATAGAATGGCTGAATAGATGAATAAACAAGACCCATTGATTTATTTCTATAAGAAACACACTTCACCTATAAAGACCCACATAAACTGAAAATAAAGGGATGGAAAAAGATATTCCATGCCAATGGAAACCAAAAAAGAGCAGGAGTCGGTATACTTACATCAAACAAATAGATTTCAAGACCAAAACTATAAGAAGAGGCAAAGAAGGTCTCTATATAATGATAAAGGGGTCAATTCAGCAAGAGAATATAACAATTTTAAATATATATGCACCCAACACTGGATCACCCACATATATAAAGCCAATATTATTGGAGCTAAAGAGAGAGATAGGCCTTGATACGATAATAGCTGGAGACTTCAGCACCCCACTTTCAACATTGGACAGATCTTCTAGACAGAAAATCAACAAAGAAACATCAGACTTAATCTACACTGTAGACCAAATGGATCTAATAGATATTTACAGAACATTTCATCCAACAGCTGCAGAATACACATACTTTTCCTCAACACATGATTATTCTCAAGGATAGACCATATGTTAGGTTATGAAACAAGTCTTAAAACATTCAAAAAAATTTAAGCATCTTCTCTGACCACAATGGAATAAAACTAGAAATTAATAACATGAGGAATCTTGGAAACTATGCAAACACATGGAAATTAAACAATATGCTCCTGAATGACCAGTGGGTCAATGAAGAAATTTAGAAGGAAATTGAAAAGCTTCTTGAAACAAATGATTATGGAAACACACATACCAAAATATAGGATACAGCAAAAGCAGTACTAAGAGGGAATTTATAGCTACAAGTGTCTACATCAAAAAAGAGGAAGACTTTCCCTTCCTTTCTTTTCTTTCTTTCCTTCTTTCTTTCTCTCTCTCTTTCTTTCCTTTCTTTTCTTCTTTTCTTTCTTTCTTTTCTTTTCTTTTTTTTTTGAGACAGAGTCTCACTCTGTCACTTGTCACCCAGGCAGGAGTGCAGTGGCACAATCACAGCTCACTGCAGCTGAGACCTTCCAGGCTCAGGTGATCCTCCCACTTCAGGCCCCTCAAGGAGCTGGGACTACAGGTGTGTGCCATCACACCCGGCTAATTTTTTGTAGAGATAGGGCTTTGCCATGTTTCCAAGGCTGGTCTCAAACTCCTGAGCTCAAGTGACCTGCCCACCTTGGCCTCCCAAAGTGCTGGGATTACAAGTGTGAGCCACCCAGCACTTTGGGGAAACTTCAAATAAACAATCTGATAATGCATCTTAAAGAACCAGAAGGTGGCAGGGGGTGAGGGAGGCTAAGAAAATAAAAAAAAAAAACTAGAAGAGCAAGAGCAAACCAAACCTAAAATTAGTAGAAGAAAAGAAATAATAAAGATCAGAGCAGAAAGAAATAAAATTGAAATAACCCAAAAGATCAATCAAACAAAATATTGTTGTTTTGAAAAGTTAAACCAGGCTAGGCATGGTGGCTCATGCCTGCAATCCCAATACTTTGGGAGACCAAGGCGGGTGGATCACCTGAGGTCAGGAGTTCGAGACCAGCCTGGCCAACATGGTGAAACCCTGTCTCTACTAAAAATACAAAAAAAATTAGCTGGGCATGGTGGCAGGTGCCTGTAATCCCAGCTACTCAGGAGGCTGAGGCAGGAGAATCGTTTGAACCCAGGAGGCGGAGGTTGCAGTGAGCCGAGATCGTGCCATTGCACTCCAGCCTGTGGGACAAGAGTGAGACTTAGTCTCAGAAAAAAAAAAAAAAAGAAAGAAAAGTTAAACCAAATTGACAAACCTTTAACCAGATTACCTAAGAAGAAAGCAGAGAAGATAAAAATAAAATCAAAAACAAAAAAGGAGACATTACAACTGATATTGCAAAAATTCAAAAGATCATTAATGACTTACTATGAATAACCATATGGCAATAAATTGGAAAATCTAGAAGACAGAGACAAATTCCTAGACAAATACAACCTACCAAGATTGAACCACGAAGAAATCCAAAACCTGAACAGACCAATAATAAGTAAGAAAATCGGGTGGGTTCCAAGATGGCTGAACAAGAACAGCTCCAGTCTACAGCTCCCAGCGTGAGCGACGCAGAAGACAGGTGATTTCTGCATTTCCAACTGAGGTACTGGGTTCATCTCACTGGGGCTTGTTGGACAGTGGGGGCAGGACAGTGGGTGCAGCCCACCGAGCATGAGCCGAAGCAGGGTGAGGCATTGCCTCACCTGGGAAGTGCAAAGGGTCAGGGAATTCCCTTTCCTAGCCAAGGGAAGTGGTGACGGATGGCACCTGGAAAATCGGGTCACTCCCACCCTAATACTGTGCTTTTCCAATGGTCTTAGCAAACTGCACACCAGGAGATTATATCCCATGCCTGGCTCAGAGGGTCCTACGCCCACGGAGCCTCACTCATTGCTAGCACAGCAGTCTGAGATAAAACTGCAAGGCAGCGGTGAGGCTGGGGGAGGGGCGCCCGCCATTGCTGAGGCTTGAGTAGGTAAACAAAGCGGCCAGGAAGCTTGAACTGATGAAGCCCACCACAGCTCAAGAAGGCCTGCCTGCCTCTGTAGACTCTGCCTCTGGGGGCAGGGCATAGCCAAATAAAAGGCAGCAGAAACCTCTGCAGACTTAAATGTCCCTGTCTGACAGCTTTGAAGTGAGTAGTGGTTCTCCCAGCATGGAGTTTGAGATCTGAGAACGGACAGACTACCCCCTCAAGTGGGTCTCTGACCCCAGAGTAGCCTAACTGGGAGGCACCCTCCAGTAGGGGCAGACTGAAACCTCACATGGCCGGGTACCCCTCGGAGACAAAGCTTCCAGAGGAATGATCAGGCAGCAACATTTGCTGTTCAGCAATATTCGCTGTTCTGCAGCCTCCGCTGCTGATACCCAGGCAAACAGCGTCTAGAGTGGACCTCCAGCAAACTCCAACAGACCTGCAGCTGAGGGTCCTGACTGTTAGAAGGAACACTAACAAACAGGAAGGGCATCCACACCAAAACTGCATCTGTACGTCACCATCATCAAAGACCAAAGGTAGATAAAGCCACAAAGATGGGGAAAAAGCAGAGCAGAAAAGCTGAAAATTCTAAAAATCAGAGCGCCTCTCCCCCTCCAAAGGAACGCAGCTCCTCACCAGCAATGGAACAAAGCTGGATGGAGAATGACTTTGACGAGTTGAGAGAAGAAGGCTTCAGAAGATCAAACTTCTCCAAGCTAAAGGAGGAAGTTTGAAACCATCACAAAGAACCTAAAAACCTCAAAAAGAGATTAGATGAATGGCTAACTAGAATAACCAATGTAGAGAAGTCCTTAAATGACCTGATGGAGCTGAAAAACATGGCACGAGAACTACGTGACGAATGCACAAGCTTCAGTAGCTGATTCGATCAACTGGAAGAAAGGGTATCAGTGATTGAAGATCAAATTAGTGAAATGAAGCAAAAAGAGAAGTATAGAGAAAAAAGAGTAAAAAGAAACAAACAAAGCCTCCAAGAAATATGGGACTATATGAAAAGACCAAATCTACATCTGATTGGTGTACCTGAAAGTGATGGGGAGAATGGAACCAAGCTGGAAAACACTCTGCAGGATATTATCCAGGAGAACTTCCCCAACCTAGCAAGGCAGGCCAACATTCAAATTCAGGAAATACAGAGAACACCACAAAGATACTCCTCGAGAAGAGCAACTCCAAGACACATAATTGTCAGATTCACCAAAGTTGAAATGAAGGAAAAGATGTTAAGGGCAGCCAGAGAGAAAGGTTGGGTTACCCACAAAGGGAAGCCCATCAGACTAACAGTGGATCTCTCGGCAGAAACTCTACAAGCCAGAAGAGAATGGGGGCCAACATTCAACATTCTTAAAGGAAAGAATTTTCAACCCAGAATTTCATATCTGGCCAAACTAAGCTTCATAAGTGAAGGAGAAATAAAAACTTTTACAGACAAACAAATGCTGAGAGATTTTGTCACCACCAGGCCGGCCCTAAAAGAGCTCCTGAAGGAAGCACTAAACATGGAAAGGAACAACCAGTACCAGCCACTACAAAAGCATGCCAAATTGTAAAGACCATCGAGGCTAGGAAGAAACTGAATCAACTAATGAGCAAAATAACCAGCTAACAACATAATGACAGGATCAAATCCACACATAACAATATTAACCTTAAATGTAAATGGGCTAAATGCTCCAATTAAAAGACACAGACTGGCAAATTGGATAGAGTCAAGACCCATCAGTGTGCTGTATTCAGGAGACCCATCTCACGTGCAGAGACACACATAGGCTCAAAATAAAGGGATGGAGGAAGATCTACTAAGCAAATGGAAAACAAAAAAGGCAGGGGTTGCAATCCTAGTCTCTGATAAAACAGACTTTAAACCAACAAAGATCAAAAGAGACAAAGAAGGCCATTACATAATGGTAAAGGGATCAATTCAACAAGAAGAGCTAACTATCCTAAATATATATGCATCCAATACAGGAGCACCCAGATTCATAAAGCAAGTCCTGAGTGACCTACAAAGAGACTTAGACTCCCACACAATAATAATGGGAGACTTTAACACCCCACAGTCAACATTAGACAGATCAACAAGACAGAAAGTTAACAAGGATACCCAGGAATTGAACTCAGCTCTGCACCAAGTGGACCTAATAGACATCTACAGAACTCTCCACCCCAAATCAACAGAATATACATTCTTCTCAGCACCACATCACACTTATTCCAAAACTGACCACATAGTTGGAAGTAAAGCACTCCTCAGCAAATGTAAAAGAACAGAAATTATAACACTGTCTCTCAGACCACAGTGCAATCAAACTAGAACTCAGGATTAAGAAACTCACTCAAAACCACTCAACTACATGGAAACTGAACAGCCTACTCCTGAATGACTACTGGGTACACAATGAAATGAAGGCAGAAATAAAGATGTTCTTTGAAACCAATGAGAACAAAGACACAACATATGAGAATCTCTGGGACACATTTAAAGCAGTGTGTAGAGGGAAACTTATAGCACTAAATGCCCACAAGAGAAAGCAGGAAAGATCTGCAATTGACACCCTAACATCACAATTAAAAGGACTAGAGAAGCAAGAGCGAACACGTTCAAAAGCTAGCAGAAGGCAAGAAATAACTAAGATCAGAGCAGAACTGAAGGAGATAGAGACCAAAGAACCGTTCAAAAAATCAATGAATCCAGGAGCTGGTTTTTTGAAAAGATCAACAAAATTGATAGACCGCTAGCAAGACTAATAAAGAAGAAAAGAGAGAAGAATCAAATAGATGCAATAAAAAATGATAAAGGGGATTATCACCACCGATCACACAGAAATACAAACTAGCGTCAGAGAATACTATAAACACCTCTATGCAAATAAACTAGAAAATCTAGAAGAAATGGATAAATTCCTGGACACATACACCCTCCCAAGACTAAACCAGGAAGAAGTTGAATCCCTGAATAGACCAATAACAGGCTCTGAAATTGAGGCAATAATTTATAGCCTACCAACCAAGATGGAGTCACAGCTGAATTCTACCAGAGGTACAAGGAGGAGCTGGTACCATTCCTTCTGAAACTATTCCAATCAATAGACAAAGAGGGAATCCTCCCTAACTCATTTTATGAGGCCAGCATCATCCTGATACCAAAGCCTGACAGAGACACAACAAAAAAAGAGAATTTTGGACCAACATCCCTGATGAACATTGATGCAAAAATCCTCAATGAAATACTGGCAAACCGAATCCAGCAGCACATCAAAAAGCTTATCCACCACGATCAAGTGGGCTTCATCCCTGGGATGCAAGGTTGGTTCAACATACACAAATCAATAAACATAATCTAGCGTATAAACAGAACCAAAGACAAAAACCACATGATTATCTCAATAGATGCAGGAAAGGCCTTTGACAAAATTCAACAGCCCTTCATGCTAAAAACTCTCAATAAATTAGGTATTGATGGGAAGTACCTCAAAATAATGAGAGCTATTTATGACAAACCCACAGCCAATATCATACTGAATGGGCAAAAACTGGAAGCATTCCCTTTGAAAACTGGCACAAGACAGGGATGCCCTCTCTCACCACTCCTATTCAACATAGTGTTGGAAGTTCTGGCCAGGGCAATCAGGCAGGAGAAAGAAATAAAGGGTAGTCAATTAGGAAAAGAGGAAGTCAAATTGTCCCTGTTTGCAGATGACATGATTGTATATTTAGAAAACTCCAACGTCTCAGCCCCAAATCTCCTTAAGCTGATAAGCAACTTCAGCAAAGTCTCAGGATACAAAATCAATGTGCAAAAATCACAAGCATTCTTATACACCAATAGTAGACAAACAGAGAGCCAAATCATGAGTGAACTCGCATTCACAATTGCTTCAAAGAGAATAAAATACCTAGGAATGCAACTTACAAGGGATGTGAAGGACCTCTTCAAGGAGAACTACAAACCACTGCTCAACGAAATAAAAGAGGATACAAACAAATGGAAGAACATTCCATGCTCATGGATAGGAAGAATCAATATTGTGAAAATGGCTATACTGCCGAAGGTAATTTATAGATTCACTGCCATCCCCATCAAGCTACCAATGACTTTCTTCACAGAATTAGAAAAAACTACTTTAAAGTTCATATGGAACCAAAAAAGAGCCCACATTGCCAAGACAATCCTAAGTCAAAAGAACAAAGCTGGAGGCACCACACTACCTGACTTCAAACTATACTACAAGGTATAGTAACCAAAACAGCATGGTACTGGTACCAAAACAGAGATATAGACCAATGGAACAGAACAGAGCCCTCAGAAATAATACCACACATCTACAACCATCTGATCTTTGACAAACCTGACAAAAACAAGAAATGGGGAAAGGATTCCCTATTTAATAAATGGTGCTGGGAAAACTGGCTAGCCATATGTAGAATGCTGAAACTGGACCCCTTCCTTACACCTTATACAAAAATTAATTCAAGATGGATTAAAGACTTAAAGGTTAGACCTAAAACTATAAAAACCCTAGAAGAAAACCTAGGCAATACCATTCAGAACATAGGCATGGGCAAGGACTTCATGTCTAAAACACCAAAAGCAATGGCAACAAAAGCCAAAATTGACAAATGGGATCTAATTAAACTAAAGAGCTTCTGCACAGCAAAAGAAACTACCATCAGAGTGAACAGGCAACCTACAGAATGGGAGAAAATTTTTGCAATCTACTCTTCTGACAAAGGGCTAATATCCAGAATCTACAAAGAACTCAAACAAATTTACAAGAAAAAAAAATCCCATCAAAAAGTGGGCGAAGGAGATGAGCAGACACTTCTCAAAAGAAGACATTATGCAGCCAACAGACACATGAAAAAATGCTCATCATCACTGGCCATCAGAGAAATGCAAATCAAAACCACAATGAGATACCATCTCACACCAGTTAGAATGGTGATCATTAAAAAGTCGGGAAACAACAGGTGCTAGAGAGGATGTGGAGAAATAGGAACACTTTTACGCTGTTGGTGGGACTGTAAACTAGTTCAACCATTGTGGAAGATAGTGTGGTGATTCCTTAATGATCTAGAATTAGAAATACCATTTGACCCAGCCATCCCATTACTGGGTATATACCCAAAGGATTATAAATCATGCTTCTATAAAGACACATGCACACGTATGTTTATTGTGGCACTATTCACAATAGCAAAGACTTGGAACCAACTCAAATGTCCAACAATGATAGACTGGATTAAGAAAATATGGCACATATACACCATGGAATACTATGCAGCCATAAAAAGGATGACTTCACATCCTTTGTAGGGACATGGATGAATCTGGAAACCATCATTCTCTGCAAACTATCACAAGGACAAGAAACCAAACACTGCATGTTCTCACTCATAAGTGGGAATTGAACAATGAGAACACATGGACACAGGAAGGGGAACATCACACACTGGGGCCTGTCATGGGGTGGGGGGAGTGGGGAGGGATAGCATTAGGAGATATACCTAATGTAAATGATGAGTTAATGGGTGCAGCATGCCAACATGGCACATGTATACATATGTAACAAACTTGTATGTTGTGTACATGTACCCTAGAACTTAAAGTATAATAATAATAATAATAATAAAAGAAAATCAAAGCTGTAATTAAACATCTCTCAATAAAGAAATGCCCAGGACTTGATGGTTCACTGCTGAATTTTACCAAACATTTAAGGAACTAATACTAATCCTACTCAAACTGTTCTGAAAAATAGAGGATGAAGTAATACTTCTCAACATTTTCTATAAGGCCAGTATTACCCTGATACTCACACCAGATAAAGACACATCAGAAAAAGAAAACTACAGGCCAATATCTCTGAAGAATATTGATGCAAAATTCCTCAACAAAATAGTAGCAAACTGAATTCAACAATACATTAGAAAGATCATTCATCATGACCAAGTGGGATTTATCCCAGGGATGCAAGGATGGTTCAATATATGCAAATCAATCAATGTGACACATCATATCAGCAGAATGAAGGATACAAACCATATGATCATTTCAATTGATGCTGAAAAGGCTTTTGATAAAATTTAACATCCTTATAAAAACCCTAAAAAAACTGAGGATACAAGGAACATAACATAACAAAAGCCATATACTACAGAGTCACAGCTAGTATCATACTGAACAGAGAAACATTGAAAGCCTTTCCTGTAAGACCTAGAACATGACAAGGATGTTCGCTGTCACCACTGTTATTCAACATTGTACTGGTAGTCCTAGCTGAAGCAATCAGAGAAGAGAAAAAAAATAAAGGGCATCCAAACTGGAAAAAAAGAAGTCAAATTATCCTTGTTTGCAGATGATATCTCTTATATGTGGAAAAACCTAGACTCCACCAAAAAACTATTGGAACTGTTAAATAAATTCAATAAAGCTGCAGGATACAAAATCAACATACAAAAATCAGTAGCATTTCTATATGCCAACAGTGAACAATGTGAAAAAGAAATTAGAAAGTAATCCCATTTACAATAGCCACTCATAAAATTAAATACCTAGCAATTAACTTACCCAAAGAAGTGAAAGATCTCTGTAATGAAAACTATAAAACACTGGTGAAAGAAATTGAAGAGAACACCAAAGAAATGGAAAAATATTCCATGTTTATAGATTGGAAGAATCAATATTGTTAAAACATTTATACTGCCCAAAGCAATCTACAGAGGCAATGCAATCCTTATTAAAATACCAACAACATTCTTCACAGAAATAGAAAAAAAAATCCTAAAATTCATATGGAACCACGAAAGACCCAGAATAGCCAAAACTATCCTGAGCAAAAAGAACAAAACTAGAGGAATCATATTACCTGACTTCAAATTATACTACAGAGCTATAGAAAACAAAACAGCATGGTGCTGGCATAAAAAGAGACACCTAGACCAATGGAACAGAATAGAGAACCCAGAAACAAATGTACACACCTACTCATTTTTGACAAAGGTATCAAGAACATACACTGGGGAAAAGACAATCTCTTCAATAAATGGTGCTGGGAAAATTGGATATCCATATGCAGAAGAATGAAACTAAACCCCTATCTCTCACCATATATAAATATCAAATCAAAATGGACTAAACACTTAAATTTAAGACCTCAAACTGTGAAACTACTACAAGAAAACATTGGGGAAAATCTCTAGGACATTGGTCTGGGCAAAATTTTCTTGAGCAATACTCCATAAGCATAGTCAACAAAAGCAAAAATGAATAAATGGGATCACATCAAGTTAAAAAGCTTCTACAGAGCAAAGGATACAATCAACAAAGTGAAAACTCACAGCATGGGAGAAAATATTTGCAAACTATCCATCTGACAAGGGATTAATAACTAAAACATATAAGGAGCTCAACAATTATATAGGAAAAAATCATAACAACCCGACCAAAAAATGGACAAAAGGTCTGAATAGACATTTCTCAAAAGAAGACATACAGGCCGAGCATGGTGGCTCATGCCTGCAATCCCAGCACTTAGGAAGGCCAAGGCAGGCAGATCATTTGAGGTCAGGAGTTCAAGACTGGCCTGAACAACATGGCGAAACCCCCTCTCTACTAAAAATATAAAAATTAGCTGGCTGTGGTGGCGCATGCCTCTAGTCCCAGCTACTCGGGAAGCTGAGGCAGGAGAATCGCTTGAACCTGGGAGGCGGAAGTTGCAATGAGCCGAGAGCATGCCACTGCACTCCATCCTGGGTGACAGATTGACTGTCAAAAAAAAAATACATACAAATGGCAAAGAGGCATTTGAAAGTACGCTCAACATCATTGATCATCAGAAAAATGCAAATCAAACTACAATGAGGCTGGGCATGGTGGCTCATGCCTGTAATCCCAGAACTTTGGGAGGCCGAGACAGGCAGCTGGCTTCAGCTCAGGAGTTTGAGACCAGTCTGGGCAACATGGTGAACTCTACCATCTTCCCATCTCTACTAAAAATACAAAAATCAGCTGGGTGTGGTGGCATGCATCTGTAGTCTCAGTTACTTGGTGGAAGGATGACTTGAGCCCAGGAGGCAGAGGCTGCAATGAGCCATGATCATGCCACTGCACTCCCGCCTGGGCAACAGAACCAGACCCTTTTTCAAAAAATAAAATAAAATAAAATAACTACAGTGAGATGTTATCTCATCTCAGTTAAAATGGCTTATATCCAAAAGACAGGGATTAACAAATGCTAGTGAGGATGTGGAGAAAAGGGAACACTTGTACACTGTTGGTGGGAATGTAAATTAGTATAACCACTATGGGGAACAGTTTGAAGATTCCTCAAAAAGCTAAAAATTGAACTACCATATGATCTCAGCAATCTTAATGCTAGGTATATATCCAAAAGAAAGGAAATCAGTATTTCGAAGAGATATCTGCACTCCTATGTTTGTTGCAGCACTGTTTACAATACCTAAGATTTGGAAGCAACCTAAGTGTTCATCAACAGATGAATGGATAAAAAAAATGTGGTACATATTCACAATGGAGTACTATTCAGCCATAAAAAAAGAATGAGATGCAGTCATTTGCAACCGTATTGATGGAACTGGAAATCATTATGCTAAGCGAAATAAGCCAGGCACAGGAAGACAACATTGCATGTTCTCACTTATTTGTGGGATCTAAAAATAAAAACAATTGAACTCATGGACATAGAGAGTAAAAGGATGGTTACAAGAGGCTGGGAAGGGTAGTGGTGAGGGGAAGTGGGGATGGTTAATGGGTGCAAAAACATAGAATGAATAAGACCTACTGTTTGATAGCACAACAGGGTGACTATAGTCAATAATAACTTAATTGTACATTTTAAAATAATTTAAAGGGTGTAATTGGAGGATTGTTTGTAACTCAGAGGATAAATGCTTGAGGGGATAAACACCCCATTCTCTGTGATATGCTTATTTCATATTACATGCTTGTATCAAAACATATCATGTACCCCATAAATATATATACCTATTTTGTACCCACAAAAATTAAAAATAATTGTTTTAAAAAAGAGTATTTTCTTGAAACTGGCTTTTCTTTTTTTGCTTGTTGTTGTTTTTGCTGCAAGTGTTTGGCACTGAAGAGTACAATGACTAGTAGTACAGTTTGGCATCACTGCCTTGATTCATGCTAAGGTGTCAGCAGAAAATTGCTGGTCAGTAAAAACAACGTTGCTTGTGCATTATCAGTGCCATTGTCAATACAATGAAAAAGCAAAATGACATATTACTATGAAAATAGTTTTTCTCTCTCAGACCCCTTGAAAGGGTTTTAGGACCCTAGAAGTCCACAGGCCACACTTTTGAACATGGCTGCTCTACATGAACCTCCACTGCTCCTCTACCCCAGAACTACTGCCTATGTCCCTAAAAAACTTTCCAAACCAACCAACGTATTTTGTTCCTCAGATTAACATCTAACACGGTACTAGCAGCAAATATTCTGCTTCTGCCTCTTGTAAATCAGTCGTTTTTCTAAAGCATAGATCTCTCTTACCTTTGCTTCAAAATCTCCAAACAGGTCCAAGTATATATAATAATTTAGTAGAAGACGAAGATTGCATTTTAAATCAATAGGGAAAGCATAGATTATTAAATAAATAGTGTGAGGACAATTGGGTAAACATTGGGAAAAATTGTATTACCTTCCAGTATATATCAAAATAAGTCTAAATGATTATTGATTTAATTACTAAAAATTAAACCATAGATAAGTTGGGAATAAAGATAATATGTATCTGAGTACAGGATGGGAAGTCTACTTAAACACATAAATCCATGCATTTCTGGTCAATTGGTATTTGACAAAGGTGCCAAGAACACACAATGGAGAAAGAATAATTTCTTCAACAAATGATGAGAACACTGGATGTCCACATGCAGAAGAATGAAATTAGGCCCTTATCTCATAGCATATGCAAAAATAAACTAAAGATGGATTGAAGACCTCAATATTTGCAAATGATACATCCAATAAGGGGTTAATATCCAAAATATATAAGGAACTCAAACAACTTAGTAGAAAGAAAACAACCCAATTAACAAATGGAGAGAAAAATTAGCTGAGTGTGGTGGCATACACTTCTAGTTTCAGCTACTTGGGAGGCTGAGGTGGAAGGATCACTTGAGCCCAGGAGGTCAAGGCTGCAGTGAGCCATGATCGTGCCACTGCACTCCAGCCTAGGCAACAGAGTGAGATCCTGTCTCAAAAAAAAAAAATTAAAAAATAAAAAGAAAAAAATGTACCAAAGACCTGAATAGACACTTCTCAAAAGAAGACATACCAACCGATATGACCAACAGATATATGAAAATGGCAAACAGAAATATGAAAAAAATGCTTAGTATCTTTAATCATCAGGAGAATGCAAATTAAAACCACACTGAGACATCACCTAACACCTGTTAGAATGACTACTATAAAAAAGATCAAAAGTAACAAGTTTTGGTAAGAATGTGAAGAAAGGAGAACCTATGTACACTCTTGGTGGGAATATAAATTGGTACAGCCATTATGGCAAACAGTTGGAAGGTTCCTCAAAAAATTTAAAATAGAACTACCATGTGATCCAGCAATCCCACTTCTGGATATATATCTTTAAAAAAATGAAATCAGTATGTTTGTACTACCATGTTCATTGCATTAGCCAAGATGTAAAATCAACTTAAGTGTCCACCAACAGATGAATGAATAAAGAAAAAAATACATATCACATTATACAGACACACACATACATACATACACAATGGAATACTATTCAGCCTTATAAAGAAGGAAATCCTGTCATTTGGATAAATTTGGACATGGATAAACCAGAACCTGGAGGACATTATACCAAATGAAATAGACCAGGCCCAAAAAAACAAATTCTGCATGATCTTGCTTATATACAGAATCTTAAAAAGAACTGAGAGTGAGAGGGAGAGAATGGTTGCCAGGGATTGGAAGGGAGGGGAGGAGGAGATGGGGAAATGTTGATCAGAGGGTGATATGGTTTGGCTGTGTCCCCACCGAAATCTCAACTTGAATTGTATCTTCCAGAATTCCCACGTATTGTGGGAGGGACCCAAGGGAAGGTAATTGAATCACGGGGGCCGATCTTTCCCATGCTATTTTCATGATAGTAAATAAGTCTCACGAGGTCTGATGGTTTTATCAGGGGTTTTCGCTTTTGCTTCTTCCTCATTTTCTCTTGCTGCTGCCATGTAAGAAGTGCCTTTCACCTCCCGCCATGATTCTGAGGTCTCCCCAGCCATGTGGAACTATAAGTCCAATTAAACCTCTTTTTATTCCCAGTCTCAGGTATGTCTTTATCAGCAGCATGAAAACAGACTAATAGAGAGGGTATAAAGTTTCAGTTGGACAGAATAAATAAGTTCTGGAGATGTACTGTACGGCATGGTGACTGTAGTTAATAATGCATGGTATACTTGAAAACTGCTAAGAGAGTAGATCTTAAATGTTCTCACCACACACAAAAAATAAGTATGTCAGGTGATGAATATGTTAATTGGCTTAATTTAATCATTTCACAATTAAACATATATTAAAACATCTCATCGTGTACTATAAATATATACAATTTTTGCTAACTACATGTCATTGAAGCTGAAAAAAAAAATTTGAAACTGGAATCTGATGGAATAATTGAATTTTTTTTTTTTTTGAGACAGAGTCTCCTTCTGTCACCCAGGTTGGAGTTCAGTGGCCCAATCTTGGCTCACTGCAAACTCTGCCTCTGGGGTTCAAGCGATTCTCCTGCCTCAGCCTCCCAAGTACCTGGGATTACAGGCATCCGCCACCACACCTGGCTAACTTTTTAATTTTTTTTTTTTAGTAGAGACAGGGTTTCACCATGTTGGCCAGGCTGGTCTCAAACTCCTGACCTCAAGTGACCCGCCTGCCTCAGCCTCCCAAAGTTCTGGGATTACAGGTGTGACCCACTGCACCCAGCTTATAATTGATAATTTTTAAAAAGCACTGTAAAATATTAAAAGGACCCAGTGCTTTGGGAGGCCAAGGCAGGACAACATAGCAAGACCCTGTCTCTACCAAAAGTTTTAAAATTTTAAAAAAATTAACTGGGTGTGGTGGTGCATGCCTGCAGTCCCAGCTACTTAGGAGGCTGAGGCAGCATGGTCACTTGAACCCAGGAGTTTGAGGCTGCAGTGTGGTAGGATCACACCATTGTTCTCCAGCCTGCGTAACAGAGCAAGATCCTGTCTTGATTAAGAAAGAAAAAAACTTTAAAAATTAAAAGGTAAATTGAAACTGGAAAAAAAAGTCACAATATATATAATAGACCAAAATTTAATGTTTTTAATATTTGCAGTCTGCGATAGTTTGGATGTTTGTTTACTCCAACCCTCATGTTGAAATTTGATCTCCAAAGCTAAAGGTGGGGCCCAATGGGAGATGTTTGGGTCATGCAGGTGGCCCCTCATGAATAGATTAATGTCCTCCCTTGGGAGTGAGTCAGTTCTCACTCTTTGAGTTCCTGAGAAAGCTAGTTGTTAAAAAGAGCCTAGCCTCTTGTCCTCCCTTCTCTTGCTTTCTGTCTTGCCATGTGATTTCTGCACACACAGGCTCCCCTTTGCCTTCCATCATGAGAGGAAACAACCTGAGCCCCTCACTAGATGCAGATGCCAGGTCTTGAACTTTCCAGTCATCAGAATCATGAGCCAAATAAACCTTTTTATCTTTAGAAATTACCCAGCATCTGGTGCTCCTACATAGCAACACAAAAGATCCTAAGACAAAACCCTAACAGATTAATTAGAGAAAGAGATAGCCAAAATATTTGACTAGGTAATTCACATGATAATGCAAACTGCCAATACATATCCCTTTTCATGTTCAATCTTTCTTGTAATGAAATAAATGTCATTAAAATAACATTTTTATCCTACCAAACTAGCAAAGAGAGAAAAAAACCAATGTCGCTGAGGGATCAGCTACTCCAATTCCCTGCTGGAGTCTGATTCCCCTCCCAAAAAAGTAGGCTGACTATAGTGACTTGCTTGATTAATAGGACAAAGCAAAAATGATGTCTTAAAACGTCCATAGCCAGCTTTTAACAGGCCTGTAGCTTCTGCCTGGACTGTTTGCTCTTGGAACACTCTCTGTCCTTCAGAACCCAGCCATCATGTGTGAAAAGCCCAGGTCACATGGAGTGGGCAAATGGCCAGGAGGAAACATCTGCTTCCTATGTGGGTCAAGTTAGGGTGGCATCCTCAGCTAAAGAAGTGTGTGTTCTTTCTTAGATGTGTTAGTCATTGAGGGTAAATGGACCTGAAATATTTCAGGAGGCAGTCAAGCCACATGTATTATCCATTCTCAGGCTGTCTGGGTTGTTAGTGGTGGTTTGTCTATATCAACTGGTCCATAAAAAACAAAAATGACAGCCAACAGAATAACAGAGAATGACACCTAAGAAAATAGAAAAGAGGAAGAAAAAATGAATTATACTTCTCTTTTGGCGCTCTCCTGTGAGAACAAAGCGGGGATTGATATTTTTCTGGGGACCAACTGATTGTGGCCATCAAAATTCTGAGTCCTGAGAGGCACACATTTTTGGCTATTCAGCATTAGACAGTAAGTTATCCTAAGTAAAAACGTCTCCAGGAAAAGCAAGAGAAATCAAGCACTGTGCTTTTGGTAGCTGTGGATTTGCTAAATTGTTCCTAGAGCAGCATCATGTTGCAAAAGAAGCGGTTTTCCAGGAATCAAGAGAACTAGGTTCAAGTTACTGCCAGAGAGGCAGAGAGGCCTCTACAGCTGATGAGAAATGGGCTTAAATTCTGGCTATGCCTGCTACTCTCTTTACAACTTTGAAAAGTCAGCCATCTAAACCTCTGCTTCCGTACGTGTAAAATGGAGATAAAAATACCTGCCTCACCATGTTGTTTGTGAGGATAAAATGAGATAATGCATGCACCATGCTCAGCATGTGCCTTACTCACATAGTAGGTGTCCCAAAATGGTGGGTCATTTTCTTGCTACTCTTGCCAGTGATTTGCTGTTTGATGGTTGGCAAATTGCTTAGCTCCTGGCTACACTGGAAAGGATGTTGCTTCCTCATCTACCTCCCAGAGTTAGTGTGGAGGTCAAATGAGAAAATGAACTGAAGGAAAGCAATGCAATGTGGTGTTAGGTGGGAGGCATCCAAGCTGAGCCTCAGGAAACAGAGGCTACACCATGGGGACAGGTCACTGAGGACCCAGAGGCAAGTGAGCAAGTGGAAAATGAGAGCACACACATAACACAGCAAGGAGCCTTTGAACACCCTTCTGGTTCCAGGAGCTTTATATGCCTTGATATCAGTTAATTTCCACAAACACAGTGTCGTGAAATTGTGTTACTCAAATGAGAAAACTGAGACTCAGCAAAGTTAAATAGCTGTGCCAAGATCACACTGTTTATAGATGTCACGGCAGGTGCTCCATGTCTGCAGCTGAGAGAGGATGTGATGGTGCAGGTCTCTTGTCCTGCCAAAGGCTATCCTGGGCAAACCTGCAAAGGGAGGCTGCTTCCGGCTGGAGAAGAATGGTGCACTCAGAGCCCACTCTGCTCTGGTACAGGCGCTGATCCATGGGGATCCCACAGCCAGCACAATGGACTCTCTGGCTGAGCCGCCGATGACCACCAGGGGGCCTTCACGGGACCTCTGCAAATAAGAACAAACTTGATTCCCAGGACTGCCTCGCATCTGAAGATGGCTTTAAGCCCAACGGTCAAACATGTCACTTTTACCTGTTCTGAGGACAAGGGCAGCACCTGCACCCTCCTACTCACCTTTACTAGCTCCAGCTGCCTCCCTCCCAGTTCTACCACTTGGCACAAGAAGCAGGAAAGAAAGAGTTCCCTACAACCCATTCCCAGACAGCTATTTCTACCTGCTGGATTACAACTTTCTCATTCTCTCTCTCTCTCTCTCTCCTTGTCTCTCTCTCACCCCTTATGAATAGTGTCCATAACAGACACCAGATAATTTTCATCCTATGTAATTTGTATTCTTGCAGGTTTATAAAAAAAAGCTCAGATCTTATCACCCTCTCCATCTTCTAGTTGCTATAAAATGGTATTTGCAGCACTCTTGACAAGATACGTTTTGGCCAGGCGTGGTGGCTCATGCCTGTAATCCCAGCATTTTGGAAGACTGAGGTGGGTAGATCACCTGAGGTCAGAAGTTTGAGACCAGCCTGGCCAATATGGTGAAACCCTGTTTCTACTAAAAATACAAAAATTAGCTGCACATGGTGGTATTTTATTTGTAAAAAAAAATATGAAAATAGCCTGCAACCCCAGCTATTTGGGAGGCTGAGGCAGGAGAATCACTTAAACTGGAAGGCAGAGGTTGCAGTGAGCCAAGATTGTGCCACTGCACTCCACTCCAGGCTGGGCAACAGAGCGAGACTGTGTCTTAAAAAAAAAAAAAAAAAAAAAGATACATCTCATCTTCAAGCATTTCCTGAATGCTGCTAAGGAGATGATAAACATCGATCATAGCTGATAAACATCCATCATAGCTGATAAACATCTATGTGATAAACAACTTTGCAACCATCTATCTCTAACATAAAATCACATAAGGCCATTGTAATAGGTCCAAAGTGCATTAATCTATTGAAATGAAATCATTCGTGCGTGTGTTAGAGTTAAATAGATTCAGTTGTGCCAACAGAGAATTTCCTGATTTCTCCAGAAAGAATCATCTAAAACCATAGTTTTCAGCCTTGGCTGCACAATGGAAGCACCTAGAAAACTTTAGAAAAACTGATGCCTGGGTCCCATCCCAAGTTTCTGATTTAACTGGCCTGAGATGTGGCCTGGGTGCCAGATAATCTAATGTGCAGCCAAGCTTGAGAACCACAGATCTAAAAGATGAGGGAAATTGGGCTCAAGGGCAATGATTAAAGAGCCAGGTCTGGACACTCCAGAGGAAGGAAGGTGAAAAGTGCTCTTCAGTGTGTTCAATTGACTTTCAGTTACCCATACTAATTGAAGAGAAGACTGTCACAGACAACTGTAAGATCTTAAACTTGAAAGTTCTTTTATAGTTGGGAAAGCATTTGATCTTGTTTAAACCTCACCACAAGCCTGGGCAGTAGAAAGGTATCTATGCCTCTCTAACAGATAAGGAACAGGAGCCTCAAGAGAGTGAATGATTTGCAAAGATGTAAGTGGCAGAATAATTTCATCAGAACTATAATCCAGAATGTTCAATAGCCTCAAAATTCAAACAATTTTATCTGGACTGTTAAATTCCTTTTGTCCTCCTAAGAGCAAAATCTGCTCATGGGTTAAAAAACCAAACCAACCAACCAACCAAACAACAACAAAAACAGGAAACGTTTTAAGACAAGATGAAGTGGCAGAGAAAAAACAAAACAAAACAAAATGAAAAGTTTCTAAGAAAGCAATAATAGTGAGCTGACTTCATAGTAGGGACAATGAGTGGCTGTCATTTCTTCCTGTATATATCTACACCTGGGCAGAAGGTTGATAAGGCAACGGACAGTTAGACAAAGAAACTTTCTCATTTTCCCACCCATGAGACCTTCATTTGGAACCTTATTTGTCATCTTTAAAGCAAGAATAAAAGTAGGATGGAAGCTTCTGCGAATTACCTTGATATGAGATTAAAGGTAATTTTAAGGTCTTTAGAAGAACTGAGATGATATTACAACAGTCATTTTAATATTAAGCTATTCAGATTTTCAGAGTACATCTTTTGACCCTTTGAGATTTTAGGTTGCTCTCTTAGAGCTTTGGGAGCTGATTTCGGGGTCAGCAGGGGCATCTCATATATTTTCCCATCCACTTTCTTGTAGCAACAACATCTCCCTTTCACTTCACGTGGTCCTAGTCGGGCTGTGATCTGGTGCCCCAGGTTCCCAGAAGGGCACATGATCCAGGCTAGGTCACTGTTAGTACCTCATTCCCCAGCAATAGTAACTGGTCCAAGGGTGGTAGACATCCCAAGTAGGGGCAATCGAGGTGTATGTTGGTTACAGATCAGTTACTCCAACATCTGCAAAGATAAACTTCAAATCTCAGTGGTTTAACAAATAGAAGTGTATTTGTAATTCACATAAGTCCAATATGGCCTTCCATATGGTCATTCAGGGACCCAGGCCCCTTTCATCTTGTGACTACCCTCTCTTCTTAGGTCTCAGAATCCTCTCCATTCAGCCAGCAAATGGGGAAAGAGGACAGAGGATCACTTTTCGAAGGTTTTTAATGGGCCAAACTGGAATAGAGGCTTTCATATCTGCTCACATTCTATTGGCCAAACTTGGTCACATGGCTACTGCCAAGGAAAGGGAGGCTGGAAATGCCTTGTAGTTGTGAGTTCAGCAGAATGAAAAGCAGGTTTGGTGACTAACTCGCCAGGCTCCGCCACAAGGTCTTCCTCTGGGATTAGTATATGGGTGTTGGGAGTGCTAAACTGGGGACACATCAGCCTGAACTACCAGCAGCCATCTTTTCTAGTTGCAGGGAGGGATATGATCACACTAAAGAGGTGATTAAGAGTCAACCACCACACAGAAGAAGACAGAGCTAAGAGATGGAAAAGAAGAGAGGGAGAAGGGGAGGAAGAGAAGAGAGACTGAGAGAAGGAGGAAAAGAGGAGGAAGAGGAGAGAGAGCACATTCCATTGTGCTCAGGTTTGGTCAGTAACAACCCTGAACTTCCCAATTATGGGTGCCATCAGGACCAGCTACATAAGGGCAAAATTAAATTTGGAGACCTTTGTTAAAAAATCATTAATAATTTCAAGAGAGCAAGACACTTATCTGGCTGGAAGGCTTATGGGTAACCACACCCCTGGGTATAATTATTACCCATGGAGTTGTTCACTAAATATTTGATGAGTAAAGGAATGCATTCTTAGGTTTTTGACTACTGTCTGAGTGACATATCTTGAGTTACACAAAAATGAGACATGAGCACCGTAGTGCCTCAAAGAATGTATAATCTAATGAATGATACAGATGTATCATAATTGCCTCAGTGTTCACTCATCTCTTCACTCTGCCTCTGTCCTAGGTAAGCTCTCTATGTTGGTGTCCCTACGCACCTATCTGTTAAGCGCATTTGTAAAGTACCTACTGTGTGCCCAGAAGATGGGGACAGAAGTAAAAGACCTGCTTCCTGCACTTAAGGATTTCACAAACTACTGGAGGCGGGGGAACAGCAAAGTGGGAGGAAGAAGTGACAGCAAAAGCATGTGCATTTACATCACTTTGTGATAAGTACAGTGATAGAGTAGTTGGGGGCTGTTCCAAGAACACAGAAGGATCTATAGTCCTGACAGCATGTGGAAGGAACTCTGGCTTCCAGTTCTAGGCAGCCACATAATGCCCAATCTGAAACAAAACATAATGCACCTCAATCCCTGGTCAAGATCAAGTGAGATAATATGAGTGAAAGCACTTTGTAAACTGTAAAGGGTCATTCAAATGTTAATAAAAGAGTTTCTTGATGACAAAGCCTTTTCTGTCCACAGCAATATTATTGGGCTGGCTTATTTGGATAAAGTACACATTTCCCCTGTTCCTTTTGCAGTTTGGAACCTTTTTTTTTTCATAGTGGCTTGATTTCTTTTCTACTAAGGAGAGGCTAACTTCAACTGTATCCCCCTTTGCCCTGGATTCTAAAGAGGCCTATGGCCCTGAGCAGGTGCCAGAAGTGGCTTCGAAGCAGTTAGCTGCAGTGCTCAGTTCACATAGAGAGGAACAGCTTGTTCCTGGAATGTAATTTTCCCTGAATCAAATCCTAGCAGAGATGGGAGACTGAGCTGGAAAACTTCCAAGTTTTACCGCAGACCTTTAAGAATATTGTGTTTGTTTCAACAAGGGAATTGTAACTGGAATGCAATATAATAAAATGTTCTAGAAAATACTTCCTAACCTCTATTGGCTTGTGAACACCTTTTACAGTTATATAAAAACTTGCACATTTTTAGAAACTTAAATTATTATTTTTGCCTTGAATATGATAAAGAAATAATTTTTGTTTTTGTCTTTAGCACCTTAATATTATAATGCTAATTTGACGCAATATGTAATAATATTTGTAAAGGGAAATAGATGTCAATTTCCCCTTTTAACAAATGAGTCAAGGTAAATCAAAATAATTTTCTAAAAATAATTTGTCTATGAATAAATTTTGAAGTAACATTGTGTTTTGTTGGGAGACCATATGAATATTAAGACACAGACTGAAATTTAACTACGTAATGAACAATGGCATCAAAAATAGACAAACTTTTTTCATTATCTGCTATTGGAATTCTTAAGATTTCCTCTGAGTTATTTTGATAAATGTTAGTGTTTTGTTTCTAAATGGCAAGAAAAAGGAGAAGGTTTTAGGTTGCTATTTGCAAGCATGTCCTAGTAAATAAAACATATGATGTGACAAGTATTTTCATCAAATGAAAAGTCAGATTAGATATATTGTCACTATCAATTTTTTTTTTTTTTGAGACGGAGTCTGGCTCTGTCACCCAGCTGAAGTGCAGTGGTACCATCTCAGCTCACTGCAACCTCCACCTCTCAGGTTCAAGCGATTCTCCTGCCTCAGCCTCCTGAGTAGCTGGGATTACAGGCATATGTCTCCATGCCCAGATAATTTTTGTATTTTTAGTAGAGATGGGGTTTCACCATATTGGCCAGGCTGGTCTCAAACTCCTGACTTCATGTGACCTGCCCCCCCATGGCCTCCCAAAGTGCTGGGATTACAGGTGTGAGCCACCATGCCCAGGCCACTATCAATTTTTAACATTACTTTTCAAAGTATGAGGGAATCTTGGTTCCAACTGTGGAAGAATTTTAATCAAATAACATAACAATGATCTGAGTAAAGAGTATCATTAGGCTAATTTACAGAATTTTTATCATTCGTGTTCAGTCACTAACTTATTGCATGTTAACATGAGTGTTCCATAACACTCTATCTTTAAGCAATGCTTCATTATGGAATTACATAATACTATATAACCACTGTAAAACAAACTGCAAATAAAATATAATAAAATAACAACAACAACAAAAATAAACTGCAACTTTCTTGTCAATGTGTGGGACTTGATTAGATCCTTGTTCAAAGGAATAAACAGCAAGAATCATTTCTTGGGAACAGGGAAATGTGAATATGGACAGGGCATTAGGTAATATTAAAGAATTACTGTTAATTTTGTTAGGAGTGATAATGGTAGTATAGTTATATAGGAAGAAGTTCTTATTCCTAAGTAGTGCATACTGAAGTATTCAGGGGTGAATTGTCACAACATCTTGGGATTTATCTTAAAATACTCCACACACAAAAATAAAGACAATATGGCCAAATGTTAGTAACTATTAAACTTTCATGGTAGGTATATGGGGCTTCTTAAACTTTTCCCTCTACATTTTTGTGTGTTTGAAGATTTTCATAATAAGTTAAAAAAAAAAATGTAATCACCAAGTAGTACAAGCCTCCCACCCACACCCTCTAGTGGCTAGTGGTATTGAGCTGGGTGCAAACAGGCTGGCTGTGGTAGTCTTGAACACACTTAACCTGTCCCCTCCAAAATACCACCAGCCACTCATCAGATACTTACAAGGACACTCTCAAACTTTTTGTTCTTTTATTTGTGGTGATTGAGGTTTCAAAAATAGAAATGGAAGCAGACCTCATTAGTCCCTTTAACAACCTGAATCCAGAGGAACAACTTCTGGACCCTCATGAATTTGAGAGCCACCAGCTGGGATTGCCTGTAGTAGTCTGAGGAGTGTCTGAGGAGGCTGGTGGGTTCTGTCCACATGCCTGCGGCTGGAAGGGAAGGTTTTCATTGGCAGCCAGTTACTTAAACTTAAAAAAGAACACCAAATTAAAAGCCTAAGGTCTTCCTTCTCTTTGGGGAGAATAGATACATGTAAGGTGATAGGGAAGGAGAAAAATAGACATTCTCTTATCCAGCCTCCTTTGAATATCCCTCCAGGTTAACTACTTTCTCTAAAGCATTTGCTGACCCACATCCAGGGCACCCGGAAAGCTCACAATGTGGAGGCCTTTTTCTAATTCTCCCCCAATACTTTTGCCCCTACCAGCTGAGCGGTCTGCTTACCAAGGGTCACTTCTGCTTGTTCCAAAACTCTTTTATGCCAGTTGTTCTTATTGTTATGATTAAAGTGCAAACCAAGAAAACTTAAGTGTAGAACTCCCACCAGACAAAACATATAGGTCACAAAAAAGCGCAGCTTGGACCCACATCAAAAGTTTGGCAGCCAGGCACAGTGGCTCATGCCTGTAATCCCAGCACTTTGGGAGGCCAAGGCGAGTGGATCACGAGGTCAGGAGTTTGACCAGTCTGGGCAACATAGTGAAACCCTATCTCTAATAAAAATACAAAAATTAGCCGGGGTGGTGGCACGTGCCTGTAGTCCCAGCTACTTAGGAGGCTGAGGCAGGAGAATCACTTGAACCCGGGAGGCAGAGGTTGTGGTGAGCCGAGATCACGCCACTGCACTGCAGCCTGGGTAACAGAGTGAGACTCAGTCTCAAAAAAAAAAAAGAAAAAAAAAAGAAAAGTTTGGCAACCAAGTGAAATTTTTTGTCTTCAAATAAAATATGTAAGATGTTTAAGATGTATATTTTAAGTGATTCTCAACTTCTACCAATTATATTAATAAGCCAATCAACTCTTTCATCTTGATAGTGTTGGATCAGAGGTTTTCCACCATCCTATGATTCTCTGTCCAGATTCAAGTGAAAAATCCAAAAAAACTTCAAAAGGGAAGTTCAAAACTAAATCATTCAAAAAAACTTTTTTCCCACTGAGGGAATACACAGATTTCTCCCCCCTGTTGATTATATCTCCTCCAGGCATTTTATTTAGGCTACTATTAAGGTCCACTTGCATTTTCTGCATGTGCGCTGGTAGTTGAGCGTAGACACTTTCCCCACCCATCCCCCTTACACCCCACTTCAACCCCAGAGTGTGTGGGAAGGCCTCCTGGCCATCTAGATTTTCCATGGGTGATCCACACATTGAGTAATCCACATGCCCGTCATCAAGGCCTAACTATGTTAGAAAATGGAAGGACAATGAAGCTGCAGGAAGCTCTTCTAGAACATTTCACTCAGCTGCCTCAAGGTCAGTCAGGGGTTCGGGCATCACTTTCTGGAGAAAGCCAGAGAGGAGGTGTGACCAGCTGCAGAAAGGGGAACCCTGGAATTGAGAAACCTGGGCTCTTTAGAGCAGCATCTGAAGGCCTTGGAGCTTAGCCTCTGGAAGAAGCTGTTAGGGACTGGCCACAGCCCATTTGATGACACTGTAGCATGGGGTAATGAGTAACCTACCTCCACTCCTAGCTACACTTCTTGGAGAGCAGCTTAGATTCTCATCCCACTGCCAAGGTAAGAGATGGATCAGGTCACAGGTAGGTAGAGATGTAGCCTTTGGACCTGTCCCTTCATAGCCCAGGATTCCAAACTCAGAAACAGACACTATTCATGCAGGAACAATCTCACTGTTCATGAGGAGCTGGCAGCAGTTAAAGTCAGAAGAAGTGTCCCTCTCTGAGCCTCAAGTTCCACATTTACTAGCTGAAGAGAGTGGATCTAATTGTCTCTCTGGTCCCTTCCAGCTGTGCCTGCCCATGAGGCTGTGACCCACCTGCAGTGGTGACCTCAGCCAGTCACTAGCAAGAGTGGATACCAGCCAACAGGTCACTTCTCATTGGGGATGGGGGTAGGGGAGTGAATGGGACATCCCTGAAATTGGGGTGAGAACCTAGGTCTTGCAAAAAGGCAGGGCAACTGTCCCCTTTTAGACAGAAGCAGGAGATGAGGATGGGGCAATGGTCTGTCGTCCAAAACCTTGAATCTGCCAGTTAGGGAAGGGGCTGCTCCTGCAGACTAGCGCAGGAGAGGGAGAGGGCGGTGCCGCTCTACCACCTAACTCCGCTTTGTGGCCAGAGAAAAGGATGGGGCAGGGAGTTGCTTCATTTTATAGCAGCGTCTTGGGATGGGGCCGCCTCTTGGGTTTCCTCTTCAGGCCTAGGTGGGGATGTTCCAGGGCCCGGCCCTCCGGTCACCGGCCTATCATTCCCCCTGCAGACGGCTCCGCTTCTGGGCAGTGAAGCGGCCGGGGTCAGTCGGCTTTGGGCGCCCGGAATTCGGGCATGCTCCAGGACCGCAGTGGCGGCGGCGTGTCCCGCTCCACGTCCTCGGAGATGGTCCTGATGTCGCTGGCGAAGGGAGAGATGCGCGCGCGGGTCTTGAAGGTGGCCAGGCTGCCGCGGGGCCGCAGGCTCCACAGGCGCGTCAGCTTGTGGGCCTCCTCTTCCTGCTTCATCTTCTCCAGGACCTCCTGCAGCACCGAGCGGAAGAGCTGGGACACCTTCTGCACCTCGGGTTCCTGCTCCGCCAGCAGCTGCCGGAACCTGGGAGGGAAGGGAGGGCGTTGGAGCCATTCACCCACAACAGCGGGCCTGGCACCCCGGGGCATCTAACCCCGAGGGGCTGCCGGTGCATCGTCGTGGCCAGTTAGTCCACTCTACCCTGCTCCTGAAGCGAATCAGGAACCACCCCGCGCTGCTACTGCTTCAACCAATCCTGCGTTCAAATCCCAGCTCCGCCACTTCTGGCCTCCATTGGCCTCAGCCTCCTCGTCTGTAATATGAGATGACAGCTGCCTTTGTGTGAGCTATAATGAACTAAGGTATGTAAAGATCCTGACGCTTACCTAGGGTTGTTGATGACGGAGCATTAAGGGGAGCCCTTTGCAGTGGCAGCCTTACTGATGGGAGGCCTTCTGGCTAAGCCTCTCCTGTCTCTTCTCCACCCACTGGCCAGCATGATCTTTCTGAAACCTATATCTGATTATGTCACTGCCCCTGTGATATTCCTTCCAGGTGAGCTGTTTGCCATGCACAGGAATCCCCTGATACTCCCCCAGAAGACCCTGCACATCAGCTGGGAAGAATCACTTGTGGCCCCACATGTCCCAGGTTCTCCCAAGGCCCTGTGTGTCTTCCCAAACTGTTACTCTGCCTAGGCTATCTTTGCTTAGAGCTCACAAGTTAATGTTAGCAAGTCTATTTAATACCAGGTTTCCTCCACCAGATTGAGAGTCAGGACTTCTCAGCAGTGACATGAGACCGGAAATGAGACAGGACTATCATGACCTGTGTGTACCCAGCCTTCCCCCTCACTTTTGAGGTTTGATTTGCCAGCCCAGATTCCCTTTTCAGCACCTCCACCCCATGACCCACCCCTGTCCCCAGGTGCTCCTGGAATAGATACACTTTGGGAGGCTTCCACAGTCCAGAATCAGAAAGCTGGGGGAGGGTAAAGTTCTCCGCCTGGAGGAAGAAAGGGGAGGGGTGGTAAAAGCTCTACAAAAACCAAGGAGTGTGGACGGGGCTAAAGAAGGTGAATGGGGCTGAAGGAGAGGAGCTTTTAAAGGGAATTTCAAAGAAAAAGGTGTACAATAAATGCATATGTTGGTTAAAGGGATGGGTGGGGGAAGATTTTGGGAGACTAACAGGAATTTTAAGATGTTTTATTGTGGATTTATATTCTTTTACAAAGAGAAATGTAGACAAATAACTTGAGTTATTTTGAAATTACTCGATGCTTCTTTGACATCAGCACCAATCCTTCTGAGACAGGACCATGTGGTCACAGCTTCGGTAAGGTTACATTTATATTCAAGGAACATTGTTGCACCCAAGATCTAAATGTGCAGTGCCCCAGGGTTTTGTCTGAACCCTTCTTACACACACACACACACACACACACACACACTCACTCACCTGTGGGCAGACTAGCATGAAAGCTAACATAAGCTAGCATAATTAAGAATCTGATTTTGGAGAAATGTCTGGGAAAACTTCTCCAAGAAGGTAATATTGAAGATAAACTGACAAAAGAAAAGAAGCCAGGTAAGTTAAAATCCAAGACAATAACAATCTGGGCAGGAAGAAGAGAAAACTCAAAGGTATTGTGTTCTCTTGAATCAAAACTCACACACCTCCAGGAGCTGCCTCCTGCCTCCCGCTGGACCCCTAACCCTAGCCCAGCGTTTCATGGTCTCTTTCAGACTCCTTTTCCCCTCTTGCTCCTTCTAACAGATAACTAGGTCATCCAGGCTCCCTGGCTCTAGTCCTGGTGGCCTCAGGCCCCTGCCACTGCAGCCACCTTTCCTGGAGCTTGCAGCCCATCAAGGGTCCCCATCCCAGTGCTCACCTGAGGATAGCAGGCCCACAATAGGATGGGTGGATCTTAACGCAGACATCCTCCAGCTGCAGCCGCTCAATGGGGCTAAGGTCATAGGTGGGCCGGGGTGTGCTGGCCAGCCAGCTGTAGTCCACACCGGTGCAGACCTTTCTGACCGCATTGCTGCGCTCCCGCTGCTGCCTCTCAGCCTCTCGCATCTGCCCCGTCAGCTCCATCATAAGTGTCTCCAGCACCATCTCAGCAGGGCTCCTGGAAGACAGCCGGGACGGGGCCTCGTTCCACCGAAGCCGTGAGATGAGAGACATAGCTCCTGGCCCTGCTGAGACAGGACAGGTGTGCATCTTTCCTAGGCCCCTCTGTTAGTCAGGGTGGGGAACCTCGGAACCCAAGGGGGAGAGAGGAGAGCTGGGACCCAGGGGAGAAGACCTGCTCTGCCCTAACAGCTGAGTGGCCTCAAGTAGGTGGCTTAATTTCCCTGAGCAATCATTTCTAATTCTGTAAGACAAGATAGGGCTGTTGTGAGAAGCAGTTGTGAATAAACTTTGTACACTGTAAACATCACATAAAAGTAAGAGACTCTTGTGATTATGATCCTTAAAGCATCCCAGGATTGTGCCCAGAGAAAGGGCCTCCTGAATCCCCACTAACTCCCAACAAAGCTGGAAACATATGGACTATGGCTGAGCACAAGCTTTCCCTGTGATTTAAGGGGAACCCACACACACACACACACACTCTCACACACTCACACACACTCACATACATATACACACACACACACTCAGAACAGATACATCCTATGTCAGTCTACCAGGAAAACACCCTCAGTTTCTAAATGCCTCCAGCCTATTGACGAAAGACACTTAGAACTCTATGGGGTTGGCCAGCCGTGGTGGTTCACACCTGCAATCCCAATACTTTGGGAGGCCAAGGCGGGCAGATCACCTGAGGTCGGGAGTTCAAGACAAGCTTGACCAGCATGGAGAAACCCTGTCTCTACTAAAAATACAAAATTAGCCAGGCATGGTGGTGAATGCCTGTAATTCCAGCTACTCCGGAGGCTGAGGCAGGAGAATTGCCTGAACCCGGGAGGTGGAGGTTGTAGTGAGCCGAGATCACACCATTGCACTCCAGCCTGGGCAAAAAGAGAAAAACTCCGTCTCAAAAAAAAAAAAAAAAAAAACAAACTGTATGGATTAACATTAACCTGAAAAAAAAAACTTACCCACCATTCATTCATTCATTCAGTCAGCATTAATCAAGCACTGTGTACACATCTGTGGAGGGACATAAACATGAAAGGATGATGCCAGGATCCTGCTCTCCAGGAGAGGCAAGATTTGTTGAGTAAACGCTGCCACATCAATGGAGAGAAGGAACTCTGCTAGTGAAGCATAGAGTCAGCACTGATGTGGGAGGGGAAGGAGTGACCCTAGATGGTGAAAGGGTCCAGAGTGGTCTGAGAGGTGAGTGCAGGCTTCAGACACATGGGCTGATGGAGAAGGGGTCCCAGGTGGAGGGAGGATCTGGCCATAGAACAAGGTGAGACAGCTGGAGGTCTGACAGCAGCAAGCCTAACTCATCATGGAGCCCCCACACGGGCTTGCTCAATACAAGTTTGGTGAAGGACAGACTGAGTAGATGAATGAATGAATGAATGAATGAATGGGTGAATGAGCTACTCCATGACCTGTCAGATGTGGTCTGTGCTTCTGACAACAGTGAAGGGAAATGACATTCCCGATCTAAAGCCTGAAGTGGGTCTTCAAGGTGTCCCACTTCCCTTTTCTGCACCTTTCTCCCTCCAAGCAGTTCCCCCTTCCATGCACCAATGATCCCATTTCTGCTTAGACACTCCATATGCAGAGAAGAGTTCAGATGAACTCAGTCTCAACAGCATGGTGATGAGGGAGGTGTCACCTCCAGAGGACACATGCAATTTTAGGCCACCCGCCCACCACCCTGCACCTCAGTGCTTAATCCAGAGAAATGAATTGTTAAGGTAGATAATCAGACACAAAGGAGAATATTATGATGGGGTAGCAGCAGCCTTCTGGAAGGCCACAGCTAAATCCCTGCTTACCGATGGAGATTTGAAGACCAACTCCTTTAGCAACCAACAGAATTAAGAAATCTGAAAACGGGCCAGGCGTGATGGCTCATGCCTGTAATTCCAGCACTTTGGGAGGCCAAGGAGGGTGGATCACTTGAAGTCAGGAGTTCAAGACCATCCTGGCCAACACGGTGAAACCCCGTCTCTACTAAAAATACAAAAATTAGCTAGGCATGGTGGCACATGCCTGTAGCTACTCAGGAGGCTGAGGCAGGAGAATCGCTTGAACTGGGGAGGAGGAGTGAGCCGAGATGGTGCCACTGCATTCCAGCCTGGGTGACAAAGCGAGGCTCCAACTCCAAAAAAAAAAAAGAAATCTGAAAACTTTCATTCTCCACTCAACCTAAGCCTATCACCAACGGAGGCTTCAGATTACACAGTTGACCCCTTCCTCAGAGGGTGGGACGAAAGGATGAACCATTAGACCCTACTCCTGGGGTCAGTAGCAGCTAGGACATTTACTTCTTAGCCCTTACATGCTTTATGTGCCCAGAATAAAGAGGTTGGGTAGTACTGTGTGTACTGGGGGGTGGGAGTGCAGGGGTGGGGGTGTCATGGCCAGAGAGCCATGAGCATCCGGAGCCTCGCCTAAGGCTAAAGGATTCCATCAGTTCAGGCACAAGGACTGTAACTGTAACTGAATGTGTCACTTTCCCGGGAGTGTTTGTGTTTTTAAAAGTATATGGGTTAGATTGATGCTTAGCACCAAAAGAGTGAATGGTGTAGCCACTGAAGAGCACTACAAGCATGCAGAGTCACTGTTCCTGCAAGGGCTACTGAATGTGCTAGGCTATTGCACAGCTCCACGCCCTTGTCATGTTCCTCCCTCTGCCTGAAATGCCCACCCATTCTGCATGGAGACCAGGTCTAGGGTCAGCACCCTCAGAAGTTTTCTTGACCTTCCCACCTCCCAGGTAGATGTGGCCACTCTCTACCTTGTCCCCTGACTGCACTCTGCACAGGTGTTTTTCAGAGCTCAGGAGCACTTTAGGGAACGTGACTGCCTACCTCCCCTGACCCCAGGTGTGGTATGTGGGCAGGGCCTGTGCCTTATTCACCTTTCCATCCCTGGGGCTGGACATGTAGTGAGTAGGCACTTAATAAATAGCAAACAAATGAATGAATGAGTGCCCGAACAAAGGAACAAATAAATGATGGAGAAGCTATAACAGCTGGATCAAGGAACAAGCCCCACAGACCTGACCTGACCTGACCCTGAACAAGAAGGCATTTTCCAAAGCTCCTTAGGGAGCTTTTTTTTCTTCTTAATCTGGGTTTGAATTTGAGCTGAAAGAAGAGTGCAAGAGAGTGGCTTGGCAGTAGAGGGTTCTCCTGTGGCCAGAAGAAATGTGGGAGAAGAAATGGGATTCACTGAAGAAAACTTTTGCCTCCAGGGCAAATTGACTTCAGAATATCCATGCCACGGCCACATAAGCTAACAAACTATTAAATAAAGTATGTTCCGTTTCCACCCTTGTCAACTTTACCTTCCTCACAACGTGGAGGGTGAGATTCAGACAGCATTCTTGGACTCCTCAGAGTTCTTCTCTGGCATATGGAGGTGGGTTGGGACCGCTCCCGGCCCTCAGCCTGCCTCCCTCTCTTCCCACCTCCGCATCATCCCACATGGTAAGGGGCCTTGCAAACACATGTGGGGACACCCCAGCTTTCACCTCCAAGGCCCAGCCACACCCCTGCAACCAGCCACCTCTTTGCCACCCTCTGACTTAGGGTTGCTCCCTGGCAGTGCCATCTGCCCTGCTCAGTGGCCCCTTCTGTGGGGAGGTGGGCGAGCGACTGTCTGGCAGGGAATTCTGATTTCAGTCCCTAAGCCTGATCTGGAAGGGAAGCGCCCACAGGGTGGCATGCCTCCTGAACCCCCAGACGCCTCACCTCGAGGCAGAGTAAGGCCAGAAGCAAGCCGAAGTACAGCCTGGGGTGCAGCCTGTATGGGGTCCCGATTCCCTGGGCTTAAGGCTCCCGACCTGAGCTGGCCGCTAGAGAAGGTGCTTTGTGACCCGCCTCCCCCAACTCCAGATGGCAGGGACTGAGTGGGGCGATCCCACCTGAGTCCTGAATTTTGTGGGCTCTGAACCTCTTTGGCCCAGGTGTAGGGTCTCACAGGGGAGGAGGGTGTTCTGAGTCATCTCCTCCCCATCCCCTCACTCCCCGCAACTCTGGCCAGGACTGGAGGCTTTGACAGAGACAAGATTTCTGCTGGTGCTATTTCTGTCCCCGGTGCCAACTGCTCCCCCAGAAAGCTCTTCAGTGGGTCCGATTAAGTTCTTAAGGGCAAAGGAGGGAGGGAGAGACAGAGGGAGGGAGAGACAGAGGGAGGAAGAACACAGACAGAGAGGCAGGAGGGCAGGCTAGACAGACTCCAGAGGGGGCCGCCTTATCCCAGGGTATCCCCAGAATCTGAACCTTGGCTGAGACTGGGAAGGACATGGTGCCTGGGGCAGGTCTGTTAAACAACAGCAAGAGTGACCTTTGCTGAGTGTCTGGCACAATTTTCTACACTGCCTGGCTCTAGATTCACCACTATGGCAGAACCAACTCCTCAGTGTAAGCCCCAAGGCCCCCACACTTGGCTCACCACCTGGTGACTGGCAGTGCCATGGTGACCTCAGAGTCTTCCCATGATGAAGGGTTCCTACTCAGTCAACAGCACTTACAACCTCCCTCAAACACACAAACACTGATTGAATCCTTGTTTTAAAAAATTAGGATAGGCAGGCACGATGGCTCATGCCTATAATCCCAGCACTTTGGGAGGCTTGAGTTCAGGAGTTCGAGACCAGCCTGGGCAACATGGTGAAACTCTGTCTCTACCAAAAATATAAAAAATTAGCCAAGCGTCATGGCGTGGGCCTGTAGTCCCAACTACTCGGGAGGCTGAGGTGAGAGGATAACTTGAGCCTGGGAGGTAGTAGTTGCAGTGAGCTGAGATCACGCCACTGCACTCCAACCTGGGTGACAGAGTGAGACCCCCCATCTCAAAAAAAAAGGAGATACACTTTATCAAGTTAGGAAAGATCCGCTTCTTTATATTTAAAAGAAAAAAAGGCTGGGTGTGGTGGCTCACACCTATAATCCCAGCACTTTGGGAGGCCAAGATGGGTGGTTCATCTGAAGTAGGAGTTTGAGACCAGCCTGGGCAACATGTTGAAACCCCATCTCTACTAAAAATACAAAAATGAGCAGGGCGTGGTGGCAGGCACGTGTAATCCCAGCTACTCGGGAGACTGAGGTGGAAGAATCACTTGAACCTGGGAGGCAGAGGTTGCAGTGAGCTGAGATCATGCCACTGCGCTCCAGCCTGGGCGACAGAGAGAGACTCCGACTCAAACCAAAAAAATTAGGATAACTGAGGAAATTTAAATATGAGCTGGATGTTAGAAAACGATCCGTGGGGCCAGGCACATTGGCTCACGCCTGTAATCCCAGCAGTTTAGGAGGCCGAGGCGGGTGGATCACCTGAGGTCAGGAGTTTGAGACCAGCCTGGCCAACATGGTGAAACCCTGTCTCTACTAATAATACAAAAATTAACCGGGCGTGATGGCGCATGCCTGTAATCCCGGCTACTTAGGAGGCTACGGCAGGAGAATGGCTTGAACCCAGGAGGCAGAGGTTGCAGTGAGCCAAGATTGCACCATTGCACTCCAGCCTGGGTGACAAGAGCGAAACTCTGTCTCCAAAAAAAGAAAAGAAAAAAAAACGATCCGTGGAATATTGGCCAATAGCTCAGTCTTAGGAGGTGCTGAAGTGTTTACGGGGGTCTACAATGTCTTAAGATTCAAATGGTTCAGAAACCATTACATAAATATGTATACACACACCCCATAAACAGGGTGTTGGGGCTCAGAAACCAATATCCCAAGATATGGCATTTGGATACGCTGAGCTGAAGAAGCCTCGTGGTCTCTCTGGCCCTCCCCACGGTCACCGTCTCTTCCAAAGCCTTTGTCTGCCTGAGATCCAGATCCACCAAAGGGAACAATGGTTTTTTTCTTCCCCTTTCTTAAGACCGAGAATGAGTCCCCACCTGAACAGACCCTCTCACAGGATAATGTACAAGTCCATTTCTGATCCCTGCCCTGTTCATTCTCCCTAGTAATCCTCCCACCAGAACTGCTGTTCTCCCCCTCCCATAACCTGCTTTGCCAGGATGGTATATAAGCTTCCAAACCCCAGTGTGGGGTGAGCAGTTCCTCTGTGATTCTCCCCATGTACGCATTCATGATAAATATGTATGCCTTTTCTCCACTTAATCAGCCTTTCTTGAGTTGATTTTTAAGTGAACCTTCATAGGGCCAAGCCCTTGGCCCCTACAAGAGCAAACATGGCAAAATATTAGCAATTGTTGTATCTGGGGGATATTGATGGATACTTATTGCACTTTTCTGCATGTTTATGCATATTCAAGTTTAAAAGTTGGGAAAACTCTACCTCAAAACTCACTTGTGCAAGAAGCCTTCCTGACTGACTCTACCTGACAGCCTGCGTTGTTCCTTGGGACCCCTGCCTGCAGTTCCTATTCTGCTCATTTCTGCCGCTGTGCCTTTCTTTACCCACGAGCCTGGGCATCGAGGCCTTGCACAGTGGCGTGTGAGGGGAGGGCCTAGGGCCTGGAGACTGAAGCGCAGGGCTGAGTTCTCATCCACTCACTCGCTCAGCAAACACAGGGGGAGTGTGTGACCTGCCTGTCACTGTGCTAGGTGCTGGGACTCCCTCAAGGAGTGTACACTCAAGAGATGGGGGAAAACAAGCAGACAAGCAATTGCGATGCCACCAAAGGCACAGCTCTCCTGATTGGAAGGGGACTCCTGGGCCTCGGCTGTGTAATCAGCACAGGGTGTGCCCAGGAAGTGCCTGCCCCCTATTCTCTGCATAACCGCTACAGCTCATTAACCAGCGAGGCCTTGGTTTCTGCATTTATAAAATGGTGTTCAGACGCCAGCTCAGCCCACTCCACAGGGTTCCTCTGAGACTCGGATGGGAGACAATATGTGAAAACATTCGGTAAACTATAAAAATCTTGTGCAGTGATTAGGGGTTGTAATTCTTAAGACACAATCAGGTGCCTAAAAAGTTCACCTGGAGGCTGGGAGCAGTGGCTCACAACTGTAATCCTAGCACTTTGGGAGGCCGAGGCAGGCAGATCACTTGAGGCCAGGAATTTGAGACCAGCCTGGCCAATATGGTGAAACCCCATCTCTACTAAAGATGCAAAAATTATCCAGGTGTGTGGTGGTGAGCACCTGCAATCCCAGCTACTCAGGAGGCTGAGGCATGAGAATTGCTTGAACCCGTGAGGTGGAGGCTGCAGTGAGCCAAGATGGTGCCACTGCACTCCAGCCTAGGCGACAGAACAAGACTCTGTCAAATAAAAAAATAAAAAAATAAAAAACCAGAAAAAAACCCACCTTGAAAGAGGTCTTGAAGGCTCTGTAGAGAGGAGACAGATGACCAAATCCAATGACGACACAAAACGAGAAGAAAAGAAATGAAAATCAGCTAGGAACATGGGCTGGGCCCTGCTTGTTAAGACCCCTATCCACCTTGGGGTCCTCGGCAAGAATCTTTGGGCTGCGTTTCCCTCTTTTGTCTGGGAGCCAGGGTGGGGACAGAGTTGCTGCTGTCCATTGACACATACATGTCTTCTGTTCCCTCTCCCCATATTCCCTCCGCGGAGTCTGGGGCCTGGGATCCAGTACCCTTCCCACTCTCACCCCCACTCACCACCTCCACTGCTTTTGACCTCAGATGCATGCTGGGCGGCCTGGCTGCGCCCCCACTCCGCCTCTGCTTGATCACCAGCTCAGGTGGAGCAGTCTGGGCTTGGGGAGACAGTGCAGCCTTCAGCAGAGAAAACCTGAATTCAGTTCCTACGCCCTTCCCCTCCCACATATGCTGCCTATGTCCAAGTCACCTTCATGGCCCCAAGCCTCAGTTTCCCCAATCTATAAGGGAATTATAAAGGTACCCACTTCAAGTTACTATGAAAGTCAAATGAGGTCATGTCTGTGTAAATGTTTTCTTTTTCTAAACTAACAATAAGCTGGTTCACCTAGATCAGTGGCTTCCATTGTCAGTTAGTACAGATTTTTGCCCTGGGGTCCTAGGGAAAATTCAGGGATTTATGAACTTGGGTGGGGAAAAAAGTCATCTCTATTTCTACTAACCTTTAACTGAAATGTGGTATTTCCTCTAGTTATGAATGAAGGCCATAGACCACAATAATATCATTAGCCCTGTGGATTTATCTCCAGCAGAAATCACAGATTTTTCACAAAACGCTTTAAAGTTGTTATTCTTGAATTATCAGGTATGCTCACACTACTATGAAATTGTGGCATTTATTAGACTTGCTACTAGGTTTTATTATTTCACATGTTGATAGGGAAGCACACATTTTACTGTATCATAAATCATTTTTTCTTTTCCTTTTTTTTTGATAGCTGCATTTCAATAGAGCTTGTTTCCTTTGTAACCCAATGAGTTTACTTTTATGCATTTAGAAGCATTTTTCTAAGAATGTGTCCACAGGCTTCACAGACTCCCAAAGGGGGCACAAAAAGTAAAGGATCCCCTGGCTTGGTGCAAGCTTGACCCCAACTTTGTTCCTGGCCTTCCCCAGCCCTGGCTTCTGGTCACTGTGTTGGGAGAGCTGAGCCTCCCTGTTTCAAGAGAAGGCCCAGGTGGTGCGGCCTCGAGTTTACAGAGCAGAGCGGATGATAGGCAAGCCCTCGCATGTTCTGTCTCTGCCTTTTGGCGTCACTCACCCACGCCTGTTATCTTCCATTCTCTGATCTTGTCTTTCCTCTTTCCTTTCCCCTTCATTACCCCTTCCACCCCCACACTCTCAGAGCCTTCCTTTCAGCCTATTTTTGAACATCCCTGAGGATAATGTCTTTTCTGCGGCTCCTGGGAGGCGCCATACCAGCTGTGGCTCGTTAGCTGTGCTGAAAGAACTCTCCCGTTGTGCCTCAAGGGCAAGAGGAGTCTCTGGTTCCAGTTGGCACTCAGAGGGGGACCAGGGATGTCTCAATGGTGGGAACAATGGGGAGTGTGACCTTGGAGCTGGAAACAGGGCTCTGACCCCCTGCAGGAGGCATGAGAGTGCCCTCACCTCTAGTGAGAACTGAGGACCTGCGCTGGCCCCAGCCAAACAGTGAGGGCATGCAGACCTTGCCCAGGAAGGCTAATTTCTCAGTGCAAAGGGAGCCATGGCCAGAGGACCCGGCCTGGGTCCTCCACGTCTGAAGCTGAGCTAGGCATCTGCAGGCCAGGGTGAGGGGCTGCCCTGTGTGACCCACCGGGCCCGGGCACGGAGCAGCACCTGAGTCAGGCTGTCCCAGAGCACCGGCAGCTTCACTGCATGGGCAGGCTGGCTCTGCTGACGCCAGACCCTCAGTCCGGGCAGAGACTTCTCAGTGGGGGCAAAGAGTAGGTGCTTCTCTAGCCAATCTTCCTCCCAGCCCTGTGTTTGTTAAGGCCCAAGTCCAACTTTACAGATTGCAAATTGACCTGATTTCTCTTTGGCATCACGGAAAAACAACCTGTAATCCACCAAGCCAGCTATGAGCGGGCCTGACCTGTGGATCCTCTGCCCACCTGACAGGTATCTGCTCATTTGTCAGGGACCCCTCAAGAGACAACTCCTCCCTGCAGCCAGCCCCTCACTGCCCCCGACCCATGGAGCACTGATCCCAGCCACCAGGGCCTGACACAAGGGCCCGACACAAGGGCCCATCACCACGGCATCTAGCAAACACGTTTCTCACGTTTTGGGTTGTACTTATCTCTCCCCCACCTAGCTATGAATTCTGCAAGGGCGAGAGGAATGTGGGTTGAATCTGCTGCACATGGTAGCACTTGATAAGCAGTTCCTGAATGAATGAGTGAATGGCAGCCAGTCCTTCCCATTCTGAGGCAGAGGTAAAGCCAGGAGAGGGCGTGTACCAGGTCTGACTGACCACAGTGGGAGGGGACTGACCCTCATCCCTTGGTTGCAGCTGGACTTTCCTTCTAGGCCCGATCTCCCTGGCGCCCCACCCTGCACCAATCTGCCTGGGCCCACTCTCCTGGGCGTGTTATCGGGGATGCACAGACTGTTCCATGGTCGAGGGGACTGAGGCATATCCATCACCCTCGTGCCCAGGGTGCTACTGCATCCCCAGAGCCTGACTCTCTGTCTTGGACTTAGTAGAGGCTTGAATCGCAGTTCGCAAACCCATGCAAGAGTCTCTGATTTGGGTTTCACTTTCCTTCCCCCTGCCTGTGTCCACTCTATAAAGGCAGAAGGGAACCTGCTGGAGCTGGGTCCTCCCCGAGAGGCTTGCAGTTCCAGAACAGGCAAAAACGATGGCTTCCCATAGGTTTACAAAACAAGGAGCAGGCGATAGCCCCGAGGATGCTGCAGGACCCTCATCGGTTCCAACTCCTGTGGAACTGATGAGGACTAAAGGGGCCTTCCTGTGGCCATCTGGGTCCCAGAGGTGGGCGGCTTTCTAGGCTCCCCAGCCTGCCACACTCCCTGAGGCCACCCCACCCAGCTCCAGGCCTCAGCCCTAACTTCCAAAGGTGCAGCTGTGCCAGGGTGCGGGCGGGGAAGACACTGTCTCCTGGGGAGACCTCCATCTTACCTCTGAGGTCAGCCTCTGCTCAGGTGCAGCGTCGCAGCAGGGGGCCTGCGTTCTGCTTCCCAGTCTGGGAGAAGAGAGTGTCTGGATATTTTCAGGAAAAAAAAGAAAGCTGAGCAGCCACAGCAGGGCAGGGCAATCTACATCGTCAAGTCTCCCTCAGGTTCTCTGCTGCTGCTGGCTGGCCTCAGGATTTTGCCTCTCTTTGGTTCTCTGACAAGTTTTACCAAGAGAAGAGACAGGAGGAGAGATCCAGCCTGGGCTGTTGTTTGTGGTGTGTGTGTGTGTGTGTGTGTGTGTGTGTGTGTGTGTGTGTGTATGTGTCCCGCGAGGCTGGAGCCACAGCTTCCCTGATGAACCATGGAGGCGGGCCAGCTCCTGAGCTGCAGTTGCCCTGGAGACCCACCTAAGCCTCTTTGCCTGGAGCAGCATTATCTGTAGAGGGAGTGGCTGATCTGACACAAAAGCCTGAGGCGACCCAGGCCCAGGCGGTGAGGGAGCACTTGTGTCCAGATGGCATTCTGGCCCCTTCCTCCTCCAGCCGGTGCTCAGTGTGGCACAAACTGGGCAAGACCATGCTCACCCAACCTTCTGCTGAGCCCTAGGTGTACCTGCTGTTGGCAAATGTTTCCAGCTGCCTGGTGGGTGGCTCCTGGATGGAGATTCCCTCTTTCTATCAGCTCCCTCCTACAGGAAAGGGGTGATTCTGGGTGCTGAGGACAGGGACCAGTGAAGATACATCTCCACCTTTGCCCCACCACATCCCTTGCCTGTCTTCCTCTCTGCTTATCTAAATTATTTCCTTCCCTCAAGGCAAGCTCAAGAGCAGACAGTTCTGACTTTCAGAAAGAGGGGCTATCCAGGGAGAAAAGGAACATGGAACATAAAGCATTGATGTTGAGGTATTTGAGATAACATTTGGGGATAGCAGAAGCATCCTGTTGCTGTTCTGCAGCATCCCACACTCATGTCTGGGCCTCCTTCCTGTCTCTGCTCTCTGGTCACGCTGTCACTTGTAGACTGTTCTGGCTAGGAGCCATGTGTGAGCCAGCTTGCACCTAATAGACATTCGGTAGCACTAAAACAGATGCACGCTGCCCTGTGAGGGGCATGGGAATACTGTAATGGGCATGAAGCTGCATTATGATAGATCTTAGGTAATCCTGTGCTGGATGATAGCGTGACTTTTGCACACATCTGGTTTTGATTGTGTTGGAAATAAAGCAGAAAGTACAGCCAAGAAGAAATTAAACAATGGCTGATGAAATGGACTCAGGTTGCCCACCTGCCTGCCTGCATGATTTCGTCCCTGGGTGATTTGTCACTTTGTGCTTGCTCTGTGGCTGGTTCCACTCAGCTGGTTCCATCTGCCTTCCCTCTTCATCCATCAAGCAGGCAAGAGTCTTGAGTCAGGAGTTGGATCATATACTCCTCTTGACCAGTTCACAGCACAACAGTCCCAAAGATTGAGTGGGTCACTTGGGGATGGAAGATCCCCACATTTGAGGGAGCTGAAGCTGACTTCCTCTGACCCACAGTTCCCAGGTGGCCTCCACCTCAGGGCCAGCTAAGGCCAGAGTCACCCAAAGCAGGTAACTGGGAGTCCCCACCTCTGAGCACCCCACCACTATCCTGGCACTTTCCCAAGGGGCGTGGCTTGGAGGTCCAAAGGCAGAAATTCCGAGGCATTTCCACACTGTAGGGGAGGGAGCAGGGAGATGACAAGACTTTATCTTCCCTTTAGGAAAGTTGCTGGAGGCAATGAGAAGGGGGCAGGGACTAAGTCACATGCTCATCTGTGCAGCACTTATTTCTAAAGCACCATTCTACAGGGGCACGAAGCTAGGAGCTGGCTGAGCCTGACTCTTCCCTCTGCACACATCCCAGCCAAGCCTGTGTGTGCTGGATCAGATGAGGAGGAGGTGAAGTCTGGCAGGCAGGTGGGGAGCAGGGACAGCATTAGGACCCAGAGTTAAAGACTTTTATCTCCAAGTAGTACAACCTTGGGTCTGCTACTGACCATTCTGTGTTTGAATTAAAAAAATTCATCCCTTTTCTATAGCCATGCTTTTGTATTAATATCTCCCCTTCTAATGCACACACAATGAATGTAAATGAGATCATAGAGGCCAGTGTCTTGAGCCATCAGAAAGATTTTGTCACAGCAGCTGCCAGATGAGCTTCAGGACTCCTGACACTGGGACGCCAGGGAACAAGCATACAGATGACTTATAGCAGTCTCCCTGGCAGACGCAACTAGCCCTCTCCTGCATTTTTCAAATGGTGCCTGTGATTAGAAGAGGGAGGCACTCCCTAACCCATGACCCTCCCTGACGGCTGCCCTGATACTGTAACTCACAGGCCTTGGTGGGTGTGTTGACTCCTCATTTATTCTGATTTGTTCACCTGTAGAGGATTTGTGATTATACTTGCTGAGTGTGAATTTGCTCTGGGGAGAAAAGGTGGCGGTTGTTTTTCTCTTGTTTGGCATGGATGGAAGTTGCTGAAGCATAGATATTCAGCAACCATCAAATGCAAAAACACCAGTGGGGCCCACAACATTGCCTCATAGATGGCATTTGATTAATAAATTGGAAATGTGGAGTTATGAGGTGATTGCATGCAAGACTGGATTAAAATCTGCATGGAGATTAGAGATAAGCCCTGGCTCTGTGTGTGTGTGTGTGTGTGTGTGTGTGTGTGTGTGTGTGTGTGTGTGTGTGTGTGTGTGTGTGTGTGTGTGTGTGTGTGTGTGTGTGTGTGTGTGTGTGTGTGTGTGTGCATGCGTTCCTCCCGTTCTCTCCTCCCTGGAGTCTTTCCAGGCTATTTCAAACCATTTCTAACCACTCAGTCATGCGTTGGGTTTTCCAAGTCCTGCAGAAGCTCTGTGTAGCCCAAATCCCAAATAAAGTTGAATTAAATGGACAGAATATTCATAGGTACAGACCAGACTTGCAGTTACTTAGACCTCTTCTCTCTGGGCATCCCTCTTTCTATTCCTGTGGTCACATTTCCTCTCCAGGCGCTACAGACTGAATGTTGTGTCCTCCCCAAAATTCAATATTGAATCTCCCAAGGTGATGGTTAGGAGGTGGCACCATTCGGATGTGATTAGGTCATAAAAGGCGAGCCCTCAGGAATGAGATTACTGTCCTTATGAAATGGTCTCAGAGAGCTTTTTGGCCCTTCTGTTGTGTGAGGACACTGTGAGAAGATGCCTCCATGAACTAGGAAGTGGGCTTTCAGCAGACACTGAATCTACTGGCACGTTGATCTTGGACTTCCAAGCCTCCAGAGCTGTGAGAAATAAATTTCTGTCATTTATAAGCCAGCAGTTTATGGTATTCTGTAATAGAAGCCTGAATGGACTCAGACATCAGGTACAGGAAGCAATGTGACAGCAGGAAAAACGAGAATGCTCCCTTCCCTGCCAGCTGGCTGGGAATGAGGCATAAAGCATTTCTCATTCATTCATTCATTCACCAAGCATTTATTGGCTATCTACTCTGTCTAGACAGCATCTTGACACTCCATTTCCATAGACTTCACTGACCACAGCTTCTTTTTTTTTTTTTTTTTTTTGAGACAGAGTTTTGCTCTTGTTGCCCAGGCTGGAGTGCAATGGCGTGATCTTGGCTCACCACAACCTCCGCCTCCCAGGTTCAAGCAATTCTCCTGCCTCAGTCTCCCGAATAGCTGGGATTACAGGCATGCACCACCACACCTGGCTAATTTTGTATTTTTAGTAGAGATGGGGTTTCTCCATATTGAGGTTGGTCTCGAACTCCTGACCTCAGGTGATCCGCCCGCCTCAGCTTCCCAAAGTGCTGGAATTACAGGCGTGAGCTACCGTGCCCGGCTAAGCTTCTTTTCAGTTCTGCCCTGTGGTCTGATGGACTAATGTGAGGGCCTGTGGCAGAAACAGCTAGCTGTCCACCAAGAGTCACATTTCTCCTCCAGAGTACGTGAACATGTAGTAGACATGTTCCTAGGAAGCAGCTGTCCAGCTGGGGACTTCATTCCCCATCCCTCCTCCCATCTAGGTGGGGCCATGTGATGATAGGGTGTAGATGGAAGGGATGTGAGTCACTTCAAGGTGCGGCAGGTAGACACCCCTGTGCAACTGTCCACCTTCCACCTTTCCCCTTTGCTGATTGTCAGCCAGGACTCTGAGGCCCTCGGGGGTGGGGGAGACACAGTTTTGAAGGAGTTTAGGTCCCTAAATCACTTCGTGAAAAGCTTCTTACCCATCATTCATGTTGAACTCTAATGTGTGCAAAAAATAATGTGCTTATTGGGTCAAAGCACTGAGTTGGGGTTTCTCCGTAATAGCAGTTGGCACCACCCAGCTCACACAAAACCCTGTGAGAAGGGGTGAGTGTGGAAGCGCTGCCCTTTCGTAGGTTCCTGGACATCAGGGCTCTTCCTGACATGTTCACCGCTGGTTTTTTCATCATCACCTTAAAAACATTACTTTATCCCCTGTTGTCTCATGCCTCTGTGCGTGGTCCCCACTCTACCCGGAGTCCCCTCCTACCTGGGGAAGTTAACTTACCCCTCAAAGTTTAGCTTCATGGTAACCCCTTTGTGAATTATCCTCTGTCTGCTGCTCCTTCCTCTCCACTCTGAAGCCTCATTCTTTTTTTTTTTTTTTTGAGATGGAGTTTTGCTCTTGTTGCCCGGGCTGGAGTGCAATGACACGATCTTGGCTCACTGTAACCTCTGCCTCCTGGGTTGAAGCTGTTCTCCTGCCTCAGCCTCCCAAGTAGCTGGGATTACAGGCATGTGCCAGCACACCCAGCTAATTTTTGTATTTTTAGTAGAGCCAAGGTTTCACCATGTTGGCCAAGCTGGTCTCAAACTCCTGACCTCAGGAGATCCACTCACCTTGGCCTCCCAAAGTGCTGGGATTGCAGGCGTGAGCCACTGTGCCTGGCCTAAAGCCTCATTCTTCCTTCTGTACACACAGTTGATCCTCATTACCTACCAAAGTACTGGTAAATTTGCCTACTCGCTAAAATTTATTTGTAATCTAAAAATCAATACTCACAGTACTTTTTTATTTTTTTATGCAGAGTCTCTTTCTGTTGCCCAGGCTGGATGGAGTGCAGTGCTGTGCCCTCAGCTCACTGCAACCTCTGCCTCCCAGGTTCAAGCGATTCTCCCACCTCAGCCTCCCAAGTAGCTGGAATTATGGGCACGTGCCACCACACCCAGCTAATTTTTTTTTTTTTTTTTTTTTTTTGAGACAAAGTCTCGCTCTGTCGCTCAGGCTGGAGTGCAGTGGTGCGATCTCGGCTCACTGCAAGCTCCGCCTCCCGGGTTCACGCCATTCTCCTGCCTCAGCCTCCCGAGTAGCTGGGACTACAGGCTCCCGCCACCACACCCAGCTAATTTTTTTGTATTTTTTTTTAGTAGAGACGGGGTTTCACCGTGTTAGCCAGGATGGTATTGATCTCCTGACCTCGTGATCCGCCCGCCTCGGCCTTCCAAAGTGCTGAGATTACAGGCGTGAGCCACCACGCGCCGCCTAATTTTTGTGTTTTTTAGTAGAGATGGGGTTTCGCCATGTTGGCCACGCTGGTCTTGAACTCTTGAGCTCAAGTGATCCCCTGCCTCAGCCTCCCAAAGTGCTGGGATTACAGGTGTGAGCCACTGCACCTGGCCTACTCATAGTATTAGGTTGCTGTAAGAGTAATTGCGGTTTTTCCCATTAAAAGTAATTACTTTTGCGCCAATCTAATACTTTTGTGGTCATTCTAGACATGTAGAAAAATGTTAGTGACCTGATGGACTTGTTCTCTGCTGAGCTTGAACAAGGTATGCTCTGCCTTCTTGTTTCAGCTCTCATGATCTTAAGTGTCCTTTTCACAGTCTATTTAGTGCCCCACTTTTCATACTTTGTGCTTTTTATAGGTGATTTTGACATTGAAAATGGCCCCAAGCATAGTGCTGAAGGGCCATCTAGTGTTCCTAAGTGCAAGGAGGCAGTGACGTGCTTTACTACATGAGTTAGATCAGCTTCCTTCAGGCCTGACTTAGCACTGCTGGCGGTGAGTTCAGTGCTAATGAGTCAACAACATAGAGTAAATAAGGTGTCTTTCAATAGAAATGCACATAAAACAAGATTATGTATTGGTCAGCTGACAAAAATGTCATGACCAGAGGCTTCAGGAACCTCGTCCAGGATTAGGACTGAACCTCACCCTGTATTTCCCCTAGGAGCAATGGTTCAGTGTTTGCTAATTCACATCTTTATAGATAATAACTACTGTGAATAACAAGAATTGGCTGTGCTTCACACCATTTCCTGAGCATTTAATCAGCATCCCTGCAGAAGAAGAGCTCCCCAAGGGCAAGGACATCAAGCCCCAGCACATGGTAAAAGCTAAGTTCATGTTTGCTGTACCCACAGAGAACGCATTAGCTAGAGTGACTGGGCTTGTTCTCTGTGTTAAACAAATGCCACAGAGGTGCTTCCCACTCTCCTGAACCTGAAAGAGCCCCAAGAGACATAATGTCACAGGCTCAAGGACCACAGACAACAGATGTAAGGAAGGCAGGAATGGACTGTGGGGTGCTGAGGTCACCTAGAAGTCCAAGGATGCACATTCCAGGGGAGGTGAGGAGGACATGGGACTATTAGAGGGCGATGGAGAGCCTGGGTATTCTCCATCCAGGTCCAAGCAGTGGAGGCTTAAGACAGTCAGAACCTCCCTTCTGCTCAACCTGGAAGTGCTTCTGGAACAAGGTAGAATAATGGGAAATCAATGGGAAGAGAGAGTCAGCCATGCGGTGTTGCATTAGAGCCAAGAAAACCTGAAGTGGCACAAGCTGCACTGGGCCCTTTTGGGAGGGCTGATGAGGCTGTAGAGGGGACATGCTGGGGCCTGGGAAGGAAAGAGACACTATTCGTGGATAATGTGGTAGAAGGAGCTACTCTGTGGGATTAAACACACACATGGCTCAGGTGAACCTGGATGTCGCATGTGGATCTTAACAGATTCTCACATCAGTTCCCAAAGAAGAAGGCTGGTGAGTCCAGAGCAATGAAGCAGCCTGGCAGAGTCCATCGCCTGGCTACCAGAGGCCACCTGGATTTTGTGTGGAGAATGAAGGAGAGAGGGGAATTGTCAGGAAATTCTGACTCTGGCAGCTGAGTTGACGGCAGTGAGAAATGGCGTCCAGGACTAGGACTGAGCCCATGGTGGTGAGACACAGCGTCCAGGAGGAGGACTGAGCCCATGGCGGTGAGACATGGCGTCTAGGAGGAGGACTAAGCCCATGGCAGTGAGACATGGCATCCAGGAGGAAGACTGAGCCAGTGGTGGTGAGACATGGTGTCCAGGAGGAAGACTGAGCCAATGGTGGTGAGACACAGTGTCCAGGAGGAAGACTGAGCCAATGGTGGTGAGACACAGCATCCAGGAGGAGGACTGAGCCAATGGTGGTGAGATGTGGTGTCCAGGAGGAGGACTGAACCCATGGCAGTGAGATATTGCATCCAGGAGGAGAAGTAGATAGGAGGGGAAGTAGAGTATGGCTTTGGCTTGGTGGAGGTGGAGGAGAAGACTTCATGGCTCCAGGGAGGAGGGGCTCCGGGACCAGCTCCATATGCAGAAGAAAGGGTTTGTCTAAAGCACAGACCTGGAGGCCATCGAGGTGGTGTTCTGATCCCTGGGCCCTGGCCAAATTCCAGACTCTGTTAAACAGGGAGCGTGTGAGCATTTAAGAAAGGATGTGGAGATCACGTGGCATTAGCAGATGTTCACTGTCAACAGGTCAGGGGAAGCCACCCCCAAAGACGCCATGAGAAAGCATGGCCAGGGACAGTCGCAATGCCTCTGTGCCCTCATCACATCCCCTCATCCCTCCTCTGCCTACAGGGCAGCTCTGGCGGGCTGTTCTGTTTGAGATCAGGGGTTCCTGTAATTGATAGCATCTCAGCTCAAGCTCACAGCCACCTTTTCACTCTCTGCCCTCTGAGGCCAGGGAAGCCCACTGGGCCCATGTGCAAGTGTGGTCCTGAAGTGTAGAGTGGTTCATATCACTGGGACAATCTTCAGTCAGGAACAGGAACCAGAAGATACATACTCCACACTCCTGTCCATCACATGGACAGTTCTGGAAGGCTGCTGTTACAGTTCTCGGGAGGTGCCACACAATCGGACCCTGTGGCTGTGTTGCCCCCATCAGTGACCTTGATAACACACCCTATGCTGACGTTCCTCCTTCCTGTCTCCCTCTCCTTGCACTCTCGTTTCTGCTTCCCGGACCGCCTCCCAAGTCCTGGAAGCTATACCCAAGTCCTTGTTCCGGCATCTGCTTCTGGGAAAAGCAGAGAGGAAATATGAAGAATATAGGGAGCCAAGCACCGTGGCTCATGCCTATAATCCTGGCACTTTGAGAGGCCAAGGTGGGCAGATCACCTGAGATCAGGAGTTTGAGACCAGCCTGGCAAACATGGTGAAACCCCATCCCTACAAAAAATACAAAGATCAGCTGGGTGTTGCAGTGCACGCCTGTAATCCCAGCTACTCCGGGAGGCTGAGGCAGGAGAATCACTTGAACCCAGGAAGTGGAGGAAGTTGCAGCGAGCCGAGATCGCATCACTGCTCACTGCAATCTAGCTTGGGCAACAGAGAAAGACTGTCTAAAAAAAAAAAAAAAAAAAAAAAAAAAAAGAATATAGGGTGATCTGCGATGTTAAATGCCAACAAGAGGTCCAGTAGAATGATGGCCCAGGAAGGGGCATTTGCAACAGGGAAGGGGGTGCAAGTTACTGGAGACACTGCCACTGGAGCTCAGGAGTGGGCCCAGTACTCCCAGGGCTACCCTACCGAGGACATAGAGTCTGCTCTTGCTTGTGTGACTCTTCACACAGTGCAGCACCTCCATCATTCTCCAGGAAGTATTCCTAAACCAGAAGATGCTGAAAGCTTTAGAGAAGAGCTGAACAGGGAGGTGTTCACCGCACCTGCATGGTAAACTCCACCAATTACCCTTGGACGTTGACTCTCTCCACAGTCTCTCCCTCCAGCCACCACCAGGTTCCCCCTTTACTGACACCACTTCCCTGTGGCTCCTGCCCCCCTACTCCTTGATCTGCCTTCTCCACACAGCCAGCAACCTCTCTCAGCAGCCACCTGTCTGAGGGCTGGGCTCGGACGTGAATGATGCTGAGACATGAGCCACAGCGGTGAGGCCCGAGGGAGGTCCTCAGTTCCCCTGTCCTCCGTGGGGTTCCCACTTCAGTAACCTGCCTCCTCCCATAGCGCCTTTCTACAGAGAAGACAGGCCAGGGACAAGAGTCTGGCTGCTCTAACGTAATCCTTCCCCAGAAGTCAGAGGGGAGACCTTGCTGCTGGCACAAGAAGGACTGAACAATTCTTTCTGGAAGATTTTCCCGCAGCTTATGGGTCTCTGATAGACCCATAAGCAGCTGGAATCCTACCCGCTAGGAACTCTGAGTGCTCTGTTTTTCATTGACCACATCCACCCTCCCTGCACACTAGCCCCACATTCATTTCCTCAACAAAGCTTTACTAGGCATGTACTTAGTGCCAGCCCCAGGGCCTGGCGCCAAGGGTGGAGCTGGAGAGGGCAGGCCTGTCTGTGACTGCATGGGGCTCCCAGCCAGAGGAGGAGGAGAGGCTGTGTGCAGCAGGGCTGGGAGCTGCGCAGAAACCCAGAGATGCCCCTGGAAGGTGGCCCCTGCCTCCTGGCTCCCATTCCCTCACCATACACCCCGTTCTTTCATCCCTGGGTGTTCTACTAAGAATCCTGAAATAGTAGAGCAACGGGGAGCTTCGATACTCTTTACTCCCACACCTGCTGAGATCACGGACTCAGAAGAGGCTAGCAACTTGCTCATTTAGTACAGCAAGTGAGTAACAAAGCCAGGACAATAGCCTATGTTCTTTTTGTTCCAAACCATTGCCCTGCCCACTGCTGACCTTGTGGCATCAGCAAATCAGATAGAAGCCTCTGGGCCCATACAGCCTAAGCCTCACTCATGAACACCAAACACATCTCATTTGCTGTGCTCAACAAGGGTAAGCGCTTTTATCTGGAGGAGATGATGAGGTAGACTCTGTGTGTGTGTGTGTGTGTGTGTGTAAGTGTGTGTGTGTGAGTGTGTGTTCATCTGCGTGCGCATTTTGGGTGGAATTCCATGTTATTTCTCTTCTCATAGTCCCGGAAGGCTGCTTAAAAGAGGAAGCATTTTGGCAGTCTTCCAAATGATAGCTTGTTCTTGGGGGGCTGAGCAAGGAGGGACCCCAGGGGATGTGGATGGGATGTCACTGCATGTCCCCGAGGCTGGGCACCTTCCTGTGTAAGACCCCATGCTGGCTGCTGGAAATTGCCAGAAGGCAGCAGCAGGTTCTCCAGGGTTCCTTTCACCAGTGTCCTTAGCTCTTTTCCTGGAAGATAAACTGAAGGCATCTTAACTTCCTTCTGTTTGCCAAACAACCTGTCAAGGAGGAAGAAAGAACAGAACCATCTGCTTAACCAGTGGTGACCCATGCTTCTCTCTGGGGCAAGAGGCTTCTTTTGCTTCTGGGCCAAAGCTAAGTGCTTGTGAAAGCTGCCAGTTGCTTGGTGTTCTGCGGTGGGCAGATCTGTGCAAACCCACCCCCAAAGACCCAGGAGAGAGGCCGACAAATCCAGTTTCTCAGGAAGAAACGTTTATTTCATTAGGGACTTGCCACATCACAGGCAGCGTTGAGAGCAACAGTGGATCCCTGCACCATTTTCCCCCAAAACCTGGACTTATCTACTGTAGGGAAGGAATGTGTAGGACAATTGAAGTTGACCCCTCAGGGAAAGGCGAGAATGCTAAGTGAGTCTGCCTAAGGGCAGGATTCATGGTTAAGGTTGCTTTGACCTAAGGGCAGGATTTAAGGTAACAGCAGATAAAGTAGAAATCTTAGAGTCATTCCTGAAACAGGGGTTAATCAGAAGTCAAGATAGCACGTCAGCTTCCAAGATGGAGCTGCTTTAGCCTCTACATGGAGTCACTGGAAAGCTCACGGGGAGGAAACCAGAAACAGAAATGGAAAAAACTAGATTTTGTCCAACAATGGAGGAACCACGTAGAAAGTACAGTGCATCAATATCCCAGACTATGCAGCCGCGAGACAATACTTGTGACTAAACTGGCTTCTAGCTTCCCATCCTGTGAAAAACAGCAGAACCCCCATGGTGCACCCACTGTGCGCAGGTGGACACAGCCAGGGAGGAAAGCGTCACAGAAGAAAACATTTGTGTCATGGTGGAATTAACTTATTACCCCAGGTGGAAAAATGACTGCATGTGTGCTGGGATTCTTTTCAAACGTTCCAATTATTATTTTTTAAATCCAGAGTATAATATAAAAAGGACTCTGCCAGGAATGGAGGAGTTTATTCATTTACCTTCTAGCTGTCAGCTTCTCCACTTCCAGAGTTCACCTAATTTCTTGACATATATGAAGCTCAGAGAAAATCACAGTTTCTTTTGAACTTGTACGTTTCTTCAAAGGGTAGAGCAATTTGAACTCCCTGCCTATTGTGGTTTTCTTAACAAGCCAAAAAGGACATAACACATAATGCTTAAATCTGCAAGTACAAAAGCCTCTTCTTGGATTTAAAGTTGGGAAACATCTCTTGGGGAAAGTGTAACTATTAATACAAAGTATTTGGTATTCACTGTACTGGAGGAGAAAAAGTTCTACACAGCCATACTTCTGGAACCTGACCAATCTGTTTAATTACTTCACCAAAGAAGTATTTAACCCTCTGCAAATCCAACTTCATAATTTATCAGTCCAGTCGCTGTGCCTGTGAGGAAACATAAATTGCAATCATCTTGCATTTGCACAGCAGCCACCAACTTACAGAGCACTTTCACATCTTTTGGTCCATTTCATTCACAAACACTCATCTTCCCACCCCAGAGCCCAGTGAGGAGGGCGGGGTAAATTCCTGTGGTGCTGGAGCTGTGAATAACTAATCTAATCTGTGGAACACAGCTCGTGCCCTCTCCTGGCTTACGCTCTGAGTTCAGGAAGCCTCAGGAACTGTTTGCTCTATGGTATCTGGGAAGTGTTGCACAGAGCAGTTCTCATCCTTGTGGGAGCCTGGCGTAGAGGCAGAGGGCCTTACAGATACAGAGTGGGGCTCTTCGAAGACCCATCTCTTTGAGTTCAAATCTAAACTTAGCACATGTTTGCCGTGTGATCCTAGGTTTGTGTCCCAACTTCTCTGAACCTCAGCTGTAATTTGGAGGTAATAATACCTTTCTTTGTAGGGTTGTTGTGAGCATTAAAGGAGATAGGTCTGGGAAGCATCTTGTCCAGTGCCCTGCTCAGAATATCCCCTAAATAAGCAGCAGCTAGGTGCAGATTTGGGTACCCCAGAATTAGTTCTTCGTGTGGCTGCATTGGGATGCTCAGGGACAGAACCCACAGCCTCTGTCTTCTTAGTTCTAACAAAAGCCACCCCAACAGTTCAGACCTTACCTCTAGGGGAGGCAGCAGGAAGAACGGCTCCCTCAGTCCCTCTCTATCCCTTTCCCCAGGATCTGCATGGGGTCTCGGAACAAGGTCCCCCTGGAGTAGAGCCAGATCTGTCCCCCAGGCAGGCTTCTGGCTGTGGAGAGGGGCTGAGTCAAGGTCCCCACCACCTACCAAACCCCCAGACCAAGCTCTGAGGTCTTGGACAGCGTATATCCAGAAAAAGGCTTTGCTCTCTGGCTGGAGAAATGTCGTGTTGTTGTTGTTGTTGTTGTTTGTTTGCTTAAGACAGAGTCTTGCTCTATCATCCAGGCTGGAGTGCAGTGGCGCGATCTCAGCTCACTGCAACCTCCACCTACTGGGCTCAAGTGACTCTCATGTCTCAGCCTCTTGAGTAGCTGGGGTTACAGGCACACACCACCACACACAGCTAATTTTTGTATTTTTAGTAGAGACGGGGTTTTGCCATGTTGGCCAGTCTGGTCTCGAACTCCTGGTCCCAAGTGATCCACCCACCTCGACCTCCCAAAGTGCTGGGATTACAGGTGTGAGCCACCACGCCTGACCTGAAATGCTATTTTAAGGGTCCAACCTGGGTGCACTGTGAGAAATGGGGCAGGAGAGGCTTGGACATATCCCCAGTATCCTCCCGAATATTGGGGAGCTATTCACCCTGGCTGTTATTTGCTTGTGCAAGCCCAGCAATGTGGGGATATAAATGTGGGGACACAGAGTAAAGCTGGCGGCCACTTCCTGGGCTGTTTGGCCAGCACAACTTTGAAGGTTTCTATTTTGGATGCCCTTGGGATGCTGTCTCTGCTTTGTCCCCTCCTTATCTTCTCATACCTACTACTTCACACATCTAGGAGTCTTGTGGCTCCTGACGGTAAGTCTACAACCTCTCCACAGACACTCATGTCATTTACATAGGTGCTCGGTTTCTCTAATGGGATGAGAGAAAAAAGGGCCAAATTCTTTCTGAGACCCTCTGCAAGGCCACTGGCACACACCAACCCATTTAGCTCTCACAGTAACCCCATTCTGGTGTTCTTACTATCTTCATTTTGTCAAGGTGGAAACTGAAGTTCAGGGAGTCACTGTTGGATATATTGGAGCTAGAACTGGCAAATCCTAAAGGCCAGGTCCTTGGTGTAACACCAGGGACCCGGAGCCATCACCTGTGACTCTGGTGCAGGTAGACAGACATCCCCAGGGGCTGATGGAACAGAGGAGAAAGCCTTGTTCTTATGGAGCCTGGACCTGTGGCCAGGGCTCCATTTGCATTCCTTTTGAGAAATGGAGCCATCCTTTGGCACACACTCACCCCCATGCACTCTGACCTGAAGCCCTGTTGTCCACAGAACTGCCCAGTGGGCACCTGAGTCAACCAAGAATGGATTCTGGGGGACAGCACCCACCTCACATCAGGATTCTATTGGTGCTTCACCTCCTACATCCATAGCTCTTCCTTGATCATAGCTCACTGGAGCAAACTCAACCATCCCCAGCTCCTGTGTTTGAGGACCTGGGGGCAGGGCAGGGTCAATTGCAGTGCTCAGATTGATCTGTTGACCCCTGAGACTCTTACCTGTTTATGTGGAAGTCAGGTGTCACGGAGCACACCTGAGGGAGAGCCTATCGCTGCTGTTCAGGAGGCTCAGCTGTGCGTCTCTTGCCAGGCTCTCAGTCCCCAAAGGCACCTGAGCTGGTAAACATGGCAACAGAAGTCACCTGCCTTCATTACCTGGCTCCATTTTCCACTCAAACATCTCTTCCTTGCCAGCCAAACAGATACAAAGATGCTCAAGCTTTGGGCTCCAACTGGGAGACCAGGTTACTCTACATATCACGTGCAGCAGCCCCTCTGACCCTCAGGATCCACTGAGGCCTCACTGCACAAGGGCCTGGCATGGACCCACAAGCCCTCCCTCACTTCTTTAGGGTCCTGAAATTGGTGGTATTAAATTATTCTAGTTTATAATCCACCTTCTTCTAAAAAACTCCCTGATGCCTAATAGTCATTATAATACATTAATGAAAGTACTGGCTACTCTGAACGCACTGCCTATGGGCTAGTTCTGCTCTCCAGGGAACAATCAAATAAAAAATGTTTTTAAAAGTATTTACTTACATTTAAAAATATGTGTAATACAAGATCAGATTAAAATGTTTTTAAATGGATGTGGCCAGGTGCGGTGGCTTACACCTGTAATGTCAGCACTTTGGAAGGCCGAGGTAGGCAGACCACTTGAGGTCAGGAGTTCGAGACCAGCCTGGCCAACATGGTGAAACCCCATCTCTACTGAAAATACAAAAATTAGGCCGGGCGCAGTGGCTCACAGCTGTAATCCCAGCACTTTGGGAGGCTGAGGTGGGCACATCACGAGGTCAGGAGATTGAGACCATCCTGACTAACACGGTGAAACCCCATCTCTACTAAAAAAAAATACAAAAAAAATTAGCCGGGCTTGGTGGCAGGCGCCTGTAGTCCCAGCAACTTGAGAGGCTGAGGCAGGAGAATGGCATGAACCCTGGAGTCAGAGCTTGCAGTGAGCCGAGATCGCGCCACTGCACTCCAGCCTGGGTGACAAAGCAAGACTCCGTCTCAAAAAAAAAAAAAAAAAAAAAAAAAAAACACAAAAATTAGCTGGGCGTGGTGGTGAATGCCTGTAATCCCAGCTACTTGGGAGGTTGAGGCAAGAGAAACGCTTGAACCTGGGAAGCAGAGATTGCAGTGAGCTGAGATAGCGCCACTGCACTCCAACCTAGGTGGCAGAGCAAGACTCCATCTCAAAAAAACAAAACAAAACAAAATAAAATAAAATAAAATAAAAGGAAGTTAAGGGCCCAGACTGAGGTCTTGAAATGCCATTTATTCCTAAAAGTCATGACAGTTTTTTGGGGAAGAGACTGACTTCAGTTATGGGCAGAAATGTACAAGGCAAACCTGGAACATCATCTATTACATAGCAAGGAAACCATCAAAGACTTCTAGGGTCTACAGATCAGATGATAATGCTGAATCACTGTTGATTTTTTAACTTGGAAGATTGCGTTGTGTATGGTCTTGCAGGAGAGTGCCCTTCTTTTGGGGAGAAGTACACACTTGAGTATTTAAGGGCTATGAGGTATTTTGTCTTCAGCTTGCTCTCAAATCATTCAGAAAAAGACTAATGACAATGGGATATATGTAGAAATAGAGTGAGGGTAGGAACCGTGACTTGCTTCTAACCAACAGAATATGGCAAAGGTGATAGATTGTCACTCCTTTAATTACATTGTTATATAAGATTCCATCTTGCTAGCCAGCTTGCTCTAGAGACTCTCCTTGCTGGTTCGATGAAGTAGTCAGTCATGTTGGGGAGACATACATAGCAAGGATCTGTGGGTAACCTCCCAAAAATGTGGCAGCCTCAAGGAGCTGATGGTGGCCTTCAGCTTCCAGCCAGCAAGAACCAGGACCCTCAGTCTATAACCTCAAAGAAATGAATTCTGCTAACAACCCAAGTGAGCTTCGAAGCAGATGCTTCCCCAGTATAGCTTCCAGATGAGAGCACCTCCCAGCTGACACCTTGATGTTAGCTTTGTGAGATTCAAAGGAGAGGACCCAGTTAAGCTGTGTCTAGATTGTTGACCACAGAAACCATGAGATAATGACATGTGTAGTTTTTTGTTTGTTTGTTTGTTTGTTTTTGAGACGGAGTTTTGCTCTTTTTGCCCAGGCTGGAGCATAATGGTGCAATCTCAGCTCACTGCAACCTCCGCCTCCTGGGTTCAAGTGATTCTCCTGCCTCAGCCTCCTGAGTTGCTGGGATTACAGGCACCCAACACCACACCTGGCTAATTTTGTATTTTTAGTAGAGACGGGGTTTCACCATGTTGAACTAGGCTGGTCTCAAACTCCTGATCTCAGGTGATACTGTTGCCTTAGCCTCCCAAAGTGCTGGGATTACAGACATGAGCCACTGCACCTGGCCACATGTGTAGTTTTAAACTGCTAAGTTTGTGATACTCTTGTTATGCAACAACAGAGGACTAACACAGTTGGGGACATTCATTATTTAGTCTCAGGCTACAGGGCAGGGAAAGCAGCACTCCCCTCTACTCCATCCTCACCCCAACACACGTACTCCCAGCTGAGCAGATGCTGAGGGCATGGCTTGGACCCAGGGACTGTGGGAGAAGAGAAGACACTCTTGTCTCTTCAAGCCCCCCTTTCCCAGGAGCCTGCCCCATCTGCCACAGTCTTTCTAGAAATAGAAAGTACAATTGTTCCTTGTTGGGCAGGAAGATGCTGGGGGCTGCCTGGAGATGAGCCAGGCCAGAGCTGACAGTAGGTCTGTGATATAGGTCAGCTCACTCCCCTCCTCTTGACTGGGCCACCCACTCATAACTTTCCTGGGGAAATTGGGGCCTAGTTCCCAGAGGAGGGATTATAGGGTTGGAGCCTGGAAATGTACAGAATCATCCCCAAAGCAGGAGGAGGTGAAGGGCAAGGAGGGTGAGGGAGGAGTTTGCTTTATTTTTGGCAGGCAGGGAGAGGAGACCCCTTGGAGGCCCCCTGGCTGCTGGCTCTCCTGTTGGCTCCGCCCAGCCTCACTGGTCCCTTCTTGTCCCTGGGATGTGCCAGCACCAGTTCCACCTTGGGGCTGGTGGAAAGTATTGAAATTAATGAAAGTATTGTCTATTCTTGGCTGGGTGCGGTGGCTCACGCCTGTAATCCCAACACTTTGGGAGGCCGAGGGGGGCAGATCACAAGGTCAAGAGATCGAGACCATCCTGGCCAACATGGTGAAACCCCATCTCTACTAAAAATACAAAAATTAGCTGGGTGTGGTGGTGCATGTCTGCAGTCCCAGCTACTTGGGACGCTGAGGCAGGAGAATCACTTGAAGCCGGGAGGCGGAGGTTACAGTGAGCCGAGATTGTGCCACTGCACCCCAGCCTGAGCGACAGAGCGAGACTCTGTCTCAAAAAAAAAAAGTATTGTCTGTTCTTGACACATTGCCTGTGGGCTTCCCCTCTTGTTGTGCCTGTAGCCTGGGCATTCTTCCTCCAGACCTGCCGAATGCGGCCTCAGTCTCTCTGCTCAAAAAAGAGAGAAAAAGCCACTTCCTCAGAGAGGCATCCTCTGACTCCCCCAACTCAGGTATCCATCTGCCGTCCCCATATCCCTATGATGTTTTATTTTCTTCATAACTCCACCATCTGAAGTTGCTATTTATTTGTTTGTTTTTATTAATTTTTTCGAGACAGAGTCTTGCTCTGTCGCCCAGGCTGGAGTGAAGTGGCTTGATCTCAGCTCACTGCAACTTCCACCTCCAGGGTGCAAGCGATTCTCCTGCCTAAACCTCCCGAGTAGCTGGGACTACAGGTTCATACTACCTTGCCTGGCTAATTTTTGTATTTTTAATAGAGGTGGGGTTTTACCATGTTGGCCAGGCTGGTCTCAAACTCCTGACCTCAAGTGATCCACCCACCTCGGCCTCCCAAAGTGCTGGGATTACAGTGTGAGCCACCACGCCCGGCCTGAATTTGCTATTTATTCTTGTCTTTATTATCTCTATTTATTATATTTGTCTCTATTTGCACTAGAATGCAAACTTGAGCGGTATCTGTCTTACAATTGTTTTCTGAGCACCTATGGCAGTGCCTGGCCCTCAGCAAGCCCCCAGTAACTGTTGAATTAATGAGTTCTCAGTTGGTGCCGTCCTGCTTCTAGGTGCTTCTCCTGTGTCATGGCATCTCACCAGAAGCACAACAATGACGCATAGGGTCACCTATCAGCCCCACCCATCAGCTCAGGATAATATTACAGGCTCAGAACCCAACTGCTGTGCTTCAAAACCCAGTTCTCCTTCCTAGCTGTGAGACCTTGCACAAGTCCTTTAACCTTTCTACATCTTAGTTTCCTCATCTGTAAACCACAACAGTAATAAAAATACCTACCTTGTAGGCTACTATGAGAATTAAAGGAGATTTGCACAACATGCTTAGTACCCAACATTCAATAAATTCAATATATATGATTTTTTTTTTTTTTTAAGATGGAGTTTTGCTCTGTTGCCCAGGCTGGAGTATAGTGGCATGATCTCAGCTCACTGCAACCTCTGTCCCCGGGGTTCAAGTGATTCTCCTGCCTCAGCCTCCCGAGTAGCTGGGATAACATGTGCCCACCACCATGCCTGGCTAATTTTTGTATTTTTGGTAGAGATGGGGTTTCACCATGTTGGCCAGGCTGCTCTCGAATTCCTGTTTCAAGTGATCCACCCACCTCAGCCTCCCAAAGTGCTGGGATTACAGGTGTGAGCCACCATGCCTGGCCTCTGTTATTATCTTTTTACATTCAACGTTATCCACAGGGATGCACTTTTTCATTTCTGATATTGGCTGTTAGATATTAGACAGTTTTTTCTTGATCAAAATCAACCGAGGTTTGACATTTTTCCTGGTCTCTTCAAGGACTAATTTCTAGCTTTGTTTAGCTTCTCTTGTATTTCCCACAGGTCCTTTTTAATCAAAGCGTAATTTACACATAATCAAATGCACAGATTTTTAAGTGTACGGTTCTCTCAGTTATAATAATTATATACACTGTGTAACCAACATTTTTGTATTTTTAGTGGAGACAGGGTTTCACTATGTTGGCCAGGCTAGTCTCGAACTCTTGACCTCAGGGGACCCACCCGCCTCGGCCTGCCAAAGTGCTGGAATCACAGGCGTGAGTCACCATGCCAGGCCTCAATACATTGTGGTTTTTTTTTTAATTTCAAATTTTTTTTTAAAATAATTTCAAATTAAAAGTGGCAAAAATAGTAAAAGAACTCCCATATCTTTTTCATTCAGATTCCCCAGCTGTTACATTTCATTTGCACACTCCCTCTTTCATTCTAGTTTTACATATATTCTGTTATCATAGGTCTTTACTCTGAATGATTTGAGAGCAAGCTGCAGACAAAATGCTCTATTGCGCCTAAATGCTCCACCATGCACTTCCACCAGAACGAGGGCACTCGCCTACAGAGTCCAGATGTGACAACCAGCTGGGGGATAACGGGTTCCACCCTTGCAAGTGTGATTGCCCCTCTGCCCTGAGGTCTGGTCCTGTCTTTTCTTTTCTCTTCTCTTCTCTTTTCTTTTCTTTTCTCTTCTCTTCTCTTCTCTTTTCTTTTCTTTTCGAGACAGGGTCTCTCTCTGTTGCCCATGCTGAGTACAGTGGCACGATCACAGCTCACTGGAGTCTCCACTTCCCAGGCTCAAACGATCCTCTCACCTCAGACTCCTAAGTAGCTGGTCCTACAGACACGCACCACCACACCCAGCTAATTTTTTTATTTTTTTGTAGAGACGAGGTCTCACTATGTTGTCCAGGCTGGTCTTGAACTCCTGGACTCAAGTGATCCCACCTCAGACTCCCAAAATGCTGGGATTACAAGTGTGAGCCACCACCCCTGGCCCAGGTGTACTTTTCTAAAATTATTATTATTCTGGATTTATTTTCTCTTGGAGAATTACTTCTTTCCCCTGTGTATACAGTCTTGATACTCTAGTCAATGAGGTGTCCTGTTCCTTACTAGCCAAGGGTGGGTGTGAAGCCAAGCCTGGGCAAGTGAACACACTCTCCCAGAGTTTGTGGATCTTGGACAGAGTGATGCGGAAAACCACATTGTTGGTACAAGGATGAGCATGATGACTCTGCCCCTTCCTGGGAAGCTGGAACACGTTAGTCACTTACACACTTCTACAAGAGGGTTTGGAAGGAAAGGTGTAGGGGCTTCCTCTAGGTAAACAGGCTCCAGGACAGAGTTGAAATAGAATTTTTAAAAAAGCCCAATTGTGAAGGGGGTGGATAGGAATCCAAATGATTTTTCTGCATTTTGGAGGGTAGAAAAATGTTTAAAAAAGAAAAAAAGGGCTGGGCACAGTGGCTTGTGCCTATAATCCCAGCACCTTGGGAGGCCAAGGCAGGTGGATTGCTTGAGCTCAGGAGTTCAAGACCAACCTGGGCAACATGGCGAGACTCCCATTTCTGTAAAAAAAAGAAAAAAGAAAAAAAGCTTTCCAAAGAATAGATGAGAAAAAGGAGGCATGTCAAAGGGACTTATTCAAGTTAAATATCTAGTAAGAAACAGAACTAGGATTCAAACTTAGATCTGCAGTGTCTCCACATTGCACACTCACCTGGCTATCCCACCTTACTCCAGCAAGAGCTTAAGAGTCAATGGACTGAGTAAGGGGTAGGGGGCTTGGCCAAGTTTCGGAAGGAGAGCTGGAGAAAGCCAGCCAGCTACTAGGCATGGCAGAGCCTCCCTGACCAACTCCATGCATTCCCTGGACAGCTGTAGGTTCAGGGCCATCGAAGGGGGAAACGGGAGAGCAGCCGAATAACAATGACCCCATGTTGGCAGGCAGGGCAGCTGGGGAGACTGCCGTGAGCAAGGGCCAGGATTGGATCCTGTCTCCTGGCCCTGACTCCAGCCTCATCATGTGCCTTTCAGGGACATGATGGGGAAAGAGGGCATACATTTTGTCCCTCTGGATCCCAGAATCATCTTTGCCTGATTGAGGGAGGGGACACTGAGGAAAGAGGAGGCTGTTGGACACAGTAAATATATGAAGCACCTACTTTATACCAGACACTCTGTTGTGTGATACATAATGTAACCCTCCCAAGGCTCTGCTTCAGAAAGGTTAAGTGATTCACTCATCATCACAGAGCTAGAAAATGGCAAAACCAGGACCCTGAATCCCAACCCAGTGCTCTTTCCGCAGTTCCATGCTGCTTCTCACCATGCAGGGTTTGGGAAACAAGCTTTTGTTTCCCATGTCACTGTGGAGCCATTGACAGCATGAATGTATGCTGGGCTGCCCAAGTTCAAATCCAGCCCTATTGCTTGCTGGCCACATGACTTTAGGCAAATTATCTAATCTCTGTGTTTTATCAGTTGCCTTATCAGCATCCTTTGTAGTGTCAACCTCATAGGGCTGTGTAAGGATTAAATAAAATAACACACTTAAAGCATTCCACTCAAGGTCTAGAACATGACAAGTACTAGATGAAAGTTAAGCTGTTTCTGTGCTGCAAGCTGGTGCATTGAACATGCCTCTCCCTGGGTGGCTGAAAGGTGATTCTAGGTGGGGAGAGAAATAGGAGCATTGGAGAGAAGACAAGAGAGAGGATGGAACCTTCAGAATCAGCTGCCTTCAACTCGCTTTAGAGCTTGTCACTCCAAATAAAAGCAACAGTCACAACATATCCGTACTATGTAGGGTTTTACCCTTCGCAAATGCATTCTCAGACACTCATTTTAGCCTCGTGACAGCCCTGTCTGGTGGGTACTACTATCCCCATTTTGCAATTGAAAAAACTGAAGCTCTGAGATCCTAGGTCCTGCCCCAGTTGGGCACTAGGGTGGGACCCCAAGTGGGTAACAGATTGAGTTGCCTTGACCACCTAGCAGAAGGGGTAGACGTTAGAGGCAGTGAGACCTGCAGGATGACTTTTACCAATGGTTCTCAAATTTGAGCATGTTTCAGAATCCCCTGGACGGCTTGTGAAAAACACGAATTGCTGGGCCCCAACCCCAGAGTTTCTGACTCAGAGTCTGGGGTTGGGAGTTGGTCTTGCTGAGAGCCCTCTAACCATTAGCAGCGGCGACATCTTGTGGTGAGAGACAGAATGTACCTTGGGCTCCCTCAGCCCTGATTACCCGCGCCTCCAGGATGATGCCGGACCAGGCTCCACCGCCCAGAGGCCAGACGGCGTCGCTGGGGCAGTCCCAGAGACTCTCACACGCCTTGTCCTTGCCCGGAGGGTGCAGGCGCCTGCATGCCTCATTTACCCTAGAGAGGACAGGAAAACCTAATCTTGTTGTGCAGAACCTCCAGCTTCGTTTTAGAATACTATTTCCTTCCCCCCCCCCCCCCCCCCCCCCGCTTTTTGCTAGAGACAATATCTCTGTTGTCCAGGCTGGAGTACCAGTGGTGCTCTCATAGCTCGCTGCAGCCTCCAACTCCTGGGCTCAAGTGATCCTCTCGCCTTGGCCTCCCAGAGCGCTGGAATTATAAGCATGGCTCATCGCACCCGGCCCAGAATATTTTTTATTCTCATTTTTGTAAATAAGTTTCTTCCCTGGTCTTTTCCACCGGAGCCTGTGAATCGCAGCCTCGTGGCACCGCCACAGTTGGCTTCTCAAGTCGGGAGGCTGACTCCTTAAACCGGGCGCCTCACTTCACGATTGCTTTCAGCTCAAAGGAGCATTTTACAACAGGAACCATTATCCCTGGTAGCTTGACATCCAGCCCTGACACGATTTTCTGATTGACTAAAATTAGAGTAATGAGTTATGAGGGAGAGAATGGAGCCGCGATCTCTGTAGGTGAGGGCAGTACCGCCTCTTATTTCCTCTGCCCAGGTGGTTAAGTTGGTAGATTGGGCTATAGGTGTCTGGAGTTGGGCAGCAATGGGTGGGGTAGTAGAAGGACACCTGGTCTGTGTCCGGGGCCTGGGTTCGAATCCCCACTCTGCCTGTGAGCTGGAAGCCCATGGGCACCTCACCTGAGCTTTCTGAGTTTATCTGTAAAATGGGCAAGAGGCAATCAGTCATTTATGTGAAAGCGGCCTGCAGTGCCTGGCACCGAGGCGGGCACGGATGGGCATTTGGTAAGGCAGGGAGGAGGAGCGCGGCGCCTGGAGGCCCCCGGGGCAGGGGAGAAGGGCATCGAGAACGGGCGCGGTGTGCGGGTGGGGAAGAGAAGAGAGTTCAAGGCTTGCTCCTTCCCCTGCCCCCAGCCGCCTCAGCCCAGGCCTGAGTCTCTCCCCGTCCGGGCCTCTGCTTCCTGCAGGCACAGCCAGGGCCAAGACGCGCCCCTGAGCCTCCCTCCCCTTCGACGTCTCCATCCGGGATGGAACATTAATCATTAACCGTCCTGTGGCCAGGCCCAGCTGGGCGCCCGCTCCAGCTCTCCCGGTGCCACCGCGCTGAGTCACCGCGGTCTGGGCAGCTCTCCGCAGCCAGGACCTACCTCTGGGCCGAGGGTCGCGGGGTTCGAGCCGCGGCGAGGTGTTGGGCTTCCCAGGGGCCGCTCCTCGGTGCGCCGCCGCCCACAGTCAGCAGGGGGCGCCCGTCCCGACCGCGGGAAGCCGGCGGGGCCACCGAGCGGCGGGCTGGCCTGGCGGGGCGGTGTCAGGGGGGCGAGGCGGCGCCTCCTCAAAGCCGTAAACCTTCCCGCCCGGCTGACTAGGCCGGCCCAGCCACGCTCGCGCACCCCGCATGCCCAGTGGCCTGTGAGGTTATTCAAGAAGCCAAGGTCGGGAGTGGGGAAGGTCAGCCTCTAGCCCGGCACTGTCTGGAAAAGATCGAACCAATTAATTGACTGTAAGAAGCATGTAACCAATACAGTGGAGGGCATTGCTACCCTTCCTCCACCAGGTTCAGGACCTCATGCCCAAGGAACGGCGCCCAGGAATTGGTAGTAGGTTTTGAAGGGTCAGGGGCTCTCCCAGCATCCTGAGGCTGTCTCCTGTGAAGGCCACTCCAGAAGTTAAAGCTTTCCCGGGTGCCAGGAGAGCTCTCCTAATTCAGCTATAGGGATCACCAAAATGCTCAAAAATCCCAGCTCAAAAATCCCAGCATCTCCCACTTGCAACCCCCAGGGGATTCTATTCTACCTTCTCTAATTCCCCATGGCCACATAGTTGAGGTCACTTAACAATTTTTTTTTAAAGACAGAGTTTCGCTCTTGTTGCCCAGGCTGGAGTGCAATGGCGCTATCTCGTTCACCACAGCCTCCGCTTCCCGGGTTCCAGCTATTCTCCTGCCTCAGCCTCCCCAATAGCTGGGATTATAGGCATGCACCACCACGCCTGGCTAATTTCGTATTTTTTGTATAGACGGGGTTTCTCCATGTTGGTCAGGCTGATCTTGAACTCCCGACCTCAAGTGATCCGTCCGCCTCGGCCTCCCAAAGTGCTGGGATTACAGGCATGAGCCACCGTGCCCGGCCGGTCACTTAACATTTAACCTAACACCGACCTGCCAGCAGGTCAAAGGTTATTGCCCATGACTGGCCAGGTTTCACTTCGGCTGCCGTGGTGCTCCTGATGTGACTGCACTGGGCAGGCGGACCTGAAGTACTGTCCCTGTATTAAGTGGAGTGGCCCCGGGAATGAAACCATAACAGCAGCCAGAGACAGCAGCTCAGATTGGCTGTCTCGACAGCCCAGAGCCAGTGTGGTCAAATCTGCCCGCATGATGCCTGTGTCCTTGCTATTCCCGCCCCAGTCATCCCCCTCTGAACTCCAAGGAGTAGCTGTGAGGGTGCAGGTGGGTGAAAGAGACAGGCAGTGGACATTAGTGCAGGAACTAGGGTCAAGGGTTCTGAGTCCATTTGGTCACTGCATACCTATGTGATGACATGTAATTCCTCTGAGTCTCAGTTTCCCCAGCTGTAAACAGCACTGATAGGAACTGTGTGGACTACCTCAAAGGGTTGGCAAAGGGTTCAAATTAGATAACGAATATTCGTCACTAACCCATTCGTTCGTTAAATGTTTATTACAAACTTGCCTGAAAGATGATGATCTGTCTTCTCAGTGGCAGCAGAAAAATCATAAAAGACCCCGCCCATGATGCCACCTGTGGTGCACACAGGCTTAGCACCAGCCTTTCTTAAACTGTGTAAGCAGGAGGGCTGCTGCTGCGGAGGAGGAGGGATGCAAGGCGAAGGGGGAGGAGAGGCAGGAACTCTATGGTGGAGGAAGCAGGAAGAAGGGCGAGGCCTCACCCATATGGCCTCAGCAGGCCCTGTGATCTCACTGCTGAGCCCAGGTTCTCCCAGAAGCTCCCTGAGAATTACTGAGCTGGGTGTGGCTTCCTAGCCCCACACCTGCCCAGCCAGCTCAGGGCCCCTCCATGCTGTCTTCTCAGGATCCTGCTTCAACCTGCTGCCACTTCCCCATGCCTAGCTCAATGTCACTTTCTCCCTTACCTGCCCTCTCAGCCTCATACGGAGAATTTGGAAAAAGAGGCGCCTGGAAAAAACCACTTCTGGGGTACAGCAGGAACCAGCCTCACTCTTCTTTCTCTCTTTTAAAAATTATTACGATTTTTACTGAGATGGGTTCCAAGTATCACTCTCCACCACCTCATCACCTTCTGGGACCTGGATGGACTCCAAATCCCTATGTTGCCTAGGCTGGTCTCAAACTCCTGAGCTCAAGTAATCCTCCGGCCTCGGCCTCCCAAAGTGTTGGGATCACAGGCGTGAGCCACTGTTGCCTGGTCTGGCCTCGTTTTTAATTTTGGCTTCCTGGAGACTTTTGCTGTGGTAGAGATGCAGGCCACCCTTGCCTGACAATGCCTTCCAGGCAACTGAGTGGCTGAGCCAGTGGGAGAAGGTGGGCGTCTCTCACTCCCAGGTGTGGTGATAGTGAACCAGCCCAGGTGGTCAACATGAACTGGGAACATGGAAGACAAAGGTAAAAGAGCTGGTAAGGGAAGCAAAGCGGGTTTGGGAATAAAGCTTAAAATCTGGTATAGAGTGAGTTACCATGCCGTCCCTCTGAGGCTGACACATCAGGCTGAAGCCCCCAAATACAGGGTTAGTCTTGTCATGTTACAGTTCTCCCACTGGGCTGAGAACTTCCCAAAGACACAAGCCGTGTTTCCTCTTCATCTTATACCTTGTGGAAGAGGATGGATCCCTTGGAGTACAATCTGCTCACAGGGCACCTGCTGGCCATAGGCCAGCCTGCAGAGAGCAGGGCATGGGTACCCATGTGCCCCTAAGTGGCTCTCTTAGCCAGGCTGGGCCAAGGTTCACCCATTTCCAAGCTTAGCCTCTGGGCATACCATGTTTGGAGCCCAAGGGCAGTTTTCCATGCAACTAGGCACTTATCACTCTCTACCAGCTTGTCACCTTCTGGGACCTGCGTGGACTCCAAATCCCTCTCTCTAGATGTAAAATTGAGCCTGGTGGAGGCTTTGCAGCTGATGTGAAACCACCACTTCCTCTCTTCCCAGATGGTTCCAGCCAGAGGCCAGCCACTCAGCCCTGTGGGGTGAGCACCTACTGTGTGCAGAGCCAAGTGCTCAGTGTATGATACTCACCTTTTGTTTTGCCTGCCTATTATCCCTTCCCCTTATTCTGGCAAAAGCTTTCCAATTCTGAACCTTCCACTTGTAGTCAGTAAGATTCCCGCAGGGCCCATTGCCAGAAAGAAGCCCCTGGGCCAGGCCTGGCCACAAGATATTTTACCCCAGCCTCTGACACTGGCCGCGGAGATCATTAGCACCAGGGCTTTAGCTGGAAATAGTGGGAGGAGAAACTCTCTCTACTGGTGGATTACATGAGCCTGGGACTGCTGGTGGGCATCTTGCATCACCAGGGGAGAGCCACGCCAAGGAACAGAGAAAGACCAATTCCTGAGGACATCGCTTAGGCTCCTGGAGCCATCGTGGCTGGAATGGCCAAGCTATGAGTGCCTACATTTCCTAAGTTACTTTGAATTGGGTTTTCTGTCACTTGAAACTAATAATGGTGACCAAAATGAGGAGAGGAGGGTGCTTGGAGAAATAAAGAGAGGAAGTGAAATGATTTCTACTTTCAGAAAGGTCCCAGGCTGAGGGGAAATATGATTTTCATCCTTGGGTGTCTGAACACATGATCTTCCACTTGTTTTAACTGTGTGTGTGTGTGTGTATGTGAGACAGAGAGAGAGAGAGAGAGATTGTGAGATATATATATACACATACATATATGTATATATACATATACACATTGAGGAAAATTCTTATACTTTTTATTTCTTTGTCAAAAAATACATATCCAGAATGGAAAACTTATTTAAAAAAGAAAAGAAAGAAAGAAAAAAGGAAGGAAGGTAGCCTGTATGCCACCCTCCACTGTTACTCTTTTTCAGTGGATTCATGTGTGCATATACCTTTAACAAACTACAGAGGGTCATCTGGTAGTGATTACTTCAATTTGTTTTTCTCCCCACTTACCAACACGTGGGGATCTTCTTTGCAAAAACATAGAGGAAACTTTTAGGAGGCAAGTCTCATGGCCCTACCATGTTCACATGCATCTCGCCACCCAGCCTGTCATCTTGTTTCCGAAAAGAGGCACAGGAGGCCATCTGTGGATGAAAAGTGCCAATTATTCTCCATAGTGTCACTGCTAGAGAAAGTCTTAAAAAACACAGCATTCATTCACTCACTTGTTCAATAAGTAAATATTTAAGTGCCTCTCACGTGCAGGGCACTGAACTATGCGCTTAGGGTATGATGAACAAAACCAGACATTGTCTCTGCTCCTTGGAGCTTAGAGCATAGTGAGGCAAAGTCATTCATCAAACACTTGCCAAACACATGTAAACCACTGGCTGGCACAGACGCCGAAAGGGCATAGCATAGGCAGGTTTGGCCCACTCAGGAGGGCTTTCCTGAGGAAGTGAGGTGTGGGCTGGAATCTAAAGGACGAAAGGTGCTAAGCAGGCCAAGAGAGCAATGTGAGCATTTCAGGGAAAGGCACTGTAGTTGGAGAGAGTATGGCTGGAGTGGAAAGAGGGGGAGCGAGTGTCCCCTGCCGTGAGAGTGGGTGGCAGAGAGAGAAAGGAGCCGGGTGATGCAGGGCTTTTGAAGTCACATTGCTAAGTTTTGTCATGGTCCTAAGAACAACGGGAATTGGCTGGGTGTGGTGGCTCACACCTGTAATCCCAGCACTTTGGGAGGCTGAGGTGGGCAGGTCACTTGAGGTCAGGAGTTAGAGACCAGCCTGGCCAACATGGTGAAACCCCATCTCTACTAAAAATACAAAAAATTAGCCGGTTGTGGTGGCATGTGCCTGTAATCTCAGCTACTCGGGAGGCTGAGGCAGGAGAATCGCTTGAACCTGGGAGGCGGAGGTTGTAGTGAGCTGAGATTGTGCCACTGTACCACTGCATTCCAGCCTGGGTGACAGAGCGAGACTCTGTCTCCAAAAAAAAAAAAAAAAAAAAAAAAAAAGCGGTGGGGGGAGGAGGGGAAGAAAAGGAAAAAGGGGAGCCACTGAAGTTTCCCCAAGCAGATGTGTGTATGACATGACTAGTTGCGTGTTCTGTAAAGATTCTGAGGCTGCGTCGTGAGGAATGGGCCGGACAGATCCTAAACAGACTGGAGTATAGTCGGCAGACAGCTATTGCAGTAGTCGAGGGATGAGACGGCAGGGTAGCTTGCCATAGGGTGATGGTACAGGAAGTGGAGAAAAGAGGAGGGCCTGGAGGTGCATTTAGAAGATAAATCAGAACTTGGTAATCAATTGGCTATGCAGGGTGAGAGAGAGGAAGAGAGAGAGTGTGTCGGGAGACTCCTATTTTATTCCTGGCTTGCTCAACTGGGTAGGTGGTGCCACCAGTCATGGAACTAGGAAACACTGTAAGAGAACTAACCAGGCTAAGGAGAAGATTAAGTGTTTCACCTTAGCCATGTCAAATTGGGGGAACCTTCGAGGCCTCCAAACAGAGATGTCACCTAGGCAGTTGGATGTCTCAGTGAAGAGCTCGGAGATCACTTGTATGAGTGTGCACTACCCACGAATCAACCAGCTGGTGTGGATTGTGATCCCAGCTCACTGTGTTTCATTGGTGAAATCACTGCCCCACTCTGGGACTCACAGTCTTCAAGTGTCCAATGAGGGGTTGGACCACAATTCTGTCCAGCTCTAACATTCTCCGAATCTGTGAGCACATGAGGATGGAGTATTGCCCAAACTTCCCTAAATTCCTCCCAAAACCAGGGAAAGAGATTCTCCAATTTTAGGAGTGTTTCTGGCTCTGTTAGACTGGTCTTCGGGATGTTCTTGTTGTGACCCTGGCTGTCTCTCTCCTAGTCAGGTCGTGGACCAGCCTGAGACCCCCTGAGAGCCCTATTCTTGCATGGGAAACCCTAGGCCCCTCATCCTTGTTTTAAGAGAAGAGAGAATCGCATGTGCCACTGTAGCTCATGGGGAGGCAGGTTGAGAGTCAAAGGCATGGACTGTGAAACAAAGGTGTTTCTTGCCACAGACTTTCCAGGACACTTCCCCCAAGGTTTTCCCTTTGCAAAATGACTCCTCCCCTTCTCTGCTGCTAGCCTGCTCTCCCCTGAACTTTCTGCTTTCTGCACTCTTTCCAAAAATGTGTTATCAGATGTCCATGCAGTGTTTGATTATTTCACAAATGACCCAGTTCTTGATGATGTCCCAGGTCCCACTGACCTTTCTTGGCCAGAGTAAGTAGCCCATGGAATAATATCTTCCTGGAACTGTTTGACACCTAGTCCCTCTCCTGGGTCCTGGTCAAGAGCTAAGAACCATTCATCCAGGGCTCATTATTAATGACCTATTATGTGCTAGACACTGGAGATGTAAAATGAACAAAACCCAATCCCAGCCCTTGAGAAACCTTTCTGCCAATGATTTTGAAGTGTGAACTGGACCATTTCCCCCTAAATTCATTACCACCCTCTTCACCATATTAAAACCTCTTTCCTGCTCACTTGGCTTTTGAGTTGTCTCAAAGATCATTGGCCGGGCGCGGTGGCTCAAACCTGTAATCCCAGCACTTTGGGAGGCTGAGGCGGGTGGATCATGAGGTCAGGAGATCAAGACCATCCTGGCTAACTTGGTGAAACCCCGTCTCTACTAAAAATACAAAAAAGTTAGCCGGGCGTGGTGGCGGGCGCCTGTAGTCCCAGCTACTCCGGAGGCTGAGGCAGGAGAATGGCGTGAACCCGGGAGGCGGAGCTCGCAGTGAGCCGAGATCGCACCACTGCACTCCAGCCTGGGCAACAGAGCAAGACTCCATCTCAAAAAAAAGATTATTAATGCCAGTGGCTATCATTTACTGAGGGCTTATGATGTATCTATCGGTCTTAGTAGAAAGCACTTCACATCCTTCATCTCATTTAATCTTCAAAACACTCTGTGAAGTAGGTTCTGTTTCTCCCACTTCAATCTTGAGAGCCTGAAAGAGATTAAGTCACTTGCCTGAGTTTAGACAGCTGGGATTCAAAACCAGATTTAATCTGACTTGAAAATACCTGGCTCTTAACCATATGCTGTTGCCACCTTTGATGGGAAGGATGGCTGCTTGTTTCCTGAGAAGTTGGTGTTAGCTACAAAATTCCAAGTTTATTAGAAGGCAGACCCCAGGAGTACAGGAATCTTCTCTTGTTTAGCCCTTATTGCAAAACACCTGGGATGGTGCCTAGTAAATATTTGTTGAATGAATTTCAATAACTGAAACACTTTGCAAATCCCCCTCCCCACTCACCACCACCAACCACAACCTTGAGAACTATCAAAGGCAATGTGTTCAATACATTAACATAATGAGGAGAATCTCTAGCTGGAATACTTGGAGTCCCCTCCAGGCTATAGGCCCAAAGAAGTAGTTTGTTAAACCATTAGCAAATGGATAGCTATTTCCGTTGCTCAGGTGTGTTTGAATTCCTTCCTTTTATACCAAGGAGCCTAATTCTAAGCCACTGCTTTCATCTACCAGTGACCTTTAATAAAGCCAAGGTTTGTTTGTTTGTTTTTAGCAAACAATGACGCAATTACTTTTGAGAAAAAAAGAGTAAGTTGAAGAAAAGTTTATTTTCAGGCTGGGCAGGATGGATGGCTCACTTCTGTAATCCCAACACTCTGGGAGGGAGAGGTGGGCAGATCACTTGAGGTTAGGAGTTTGAGACCAGCCTGGGCAACATGGTGAGACCCCCCCCCCCCACCACTGCCACCCCCGCCCTCCGCCCCCCCACCCCCCTCATTTATTCTCCCCCTCACCCCCCCATTCTCCCTCCCTGCCCCCTATCTCTACTAAAAACACAAAAATTAGCCAGGCGTGGTGGCGGGCACCTGTAGACCCAACTACCTGGGAGACTGAGGTGGGAGAATCGCTTGAACTCAGGAGGCAGAGGTTGCAGTGAGCCGAGGTCACGCCATTGCACTCCAGCCTGGGTGACAGAGTGAGACCCTGTCTCAAACAAATAAAAAAACACCAAAGTTCATTATTTTCTGAATTGGCTTATCTGCTGAGAATTTAGGTGTTGGCCTGGCTGTAGTCAAAGGCTCCTAGCCCTTCAGGTAAAGATGGAGTTCTTCTCACACCACTCACACTCCTCTTCACCCTCCAGTCCCCTCTCCACATCCACTGCCTAGGACTTTCTCTGGCTCTGGGTCTTTGTCCTTGCAGTTCCCTCAGCTCCAATCTCCTTTCCCTTCCTCTTTGCCTGGGTGAATTTTATTCATTCTTCAAATTCTAGGAAGTCTTCCTGAGTTTTCCGCTGCCCCCTAGGCTGACCCCCCAACCCTCTACAGCATCTGGGTTTGGTGCCTCTCCTGTATTCCCTATAGCACCAGGCACACAGCTCAGCAGTATTTTCTTGTCTTTCTCCTACATTCCACCCACCCAATTTGTCCAGACACCCAATTTGTCTTAGTGTCCCCAGCTCCAAGCCTAGAACCTGGCCCATGATAGGTGCCATTTAAATAGCATTGTGGTTGATTGTTTTACCACCTTATCAAACCCCATAGTTGTAGAAACACTTATTGAGTACCTACTATGTGCCAGGCTTCTAATGTATGTGATTACTAAGCCCTGCAACAACCTTGCAGAGTAGATTTGATCACTCCTGCTTCCAAGATAAGGGAGCTGGAGCTCAGAGAGGTTTGGTAGCTTGTCAAAAGACTCACATTCAGAAAGAGACTAAGCATGGATGTGACTCAGGCCGTTAGGACTCTAAACTCTGTCTCCTGTTTCTCCTAGCTCTGGATTTCAAGTCACCCAAATTTGTGTCATCTCTATAACTCAAAAAACAATTACGTATCAGCTGTTTGACCTTAGATAAGTCACTTGACCGCACTTGGTCTGTTTTGTTAAGTGTAAAATGCCCAGAGTGGGCCACATGAACTACAAGGCCCATGAGCTCCAAGGTGGGTAAGTTTACAAATTAGGACAAGACGGAGCTTTGCCCAAAGGAAAGCAACACTGCAGAATAAATCCACTGGGGCCTGTTGGTGGACCCGAATCTGTGGACTTGCATGGCGCCCGCGTGGCCTCAGCCTGGGAGGGTCCCTACACGTGCTCCCACTTCCATGCTGTGCACTGGGCTTGTCAGTGTTCCGGACAGTGCGTGTGCAAAGGCCCCTTGGTATGCTGAGCCCGTGCCGGTGGCAGGCAGCTGGCTGGTTCATCTTCTGGCTCTGGAAATGGCCTCCTGCCTCATCTGGGCCAGCCTTTCCTCAGGGAAGATGAACTTCAGCCATTCCCTGGGAATTGGGTCAACAGACCATGGGCTGCTCTCCCAGCGGCTTGCCCTGGCTAGTCCTGCTTTCTGAGGCCAGAGGAGGCCTTGCCAGTGCGCTGAGACTTCCCCAGCGCTCCACACTTGTGTCTGGTTTTGTTTCTGCTCCCAGCAGGAGGTAAGCCCCAGCTCCTCGAGCTCCCTCCCCGCCGCCCAACCACCCCGCTCTGCTCCTCAGGTGGAGAAGCCCATTGCCAGGAGGATAAAGCGGAAGACCTGAGCCCCTCCCAGAACAGAATGAGCCTTGGCGGCAGCAGCAATGAGGCAGGCTGGGGATGTCAGGGGAAGTGCCCTGGAAAGGGCTAAGGGGTAATAATTATGTATCCATAAAAAATAAAAATAAAAAGGCCAGGCCTGACAGCTCACACCCGTAATCCCCGTGCTTTGGGAGGCTGCAGTGGAAGGATTGCTTGAGCCCAGGAGTTGAAGACTAGTCTGGGCAACATAGAGATCTCCGTCTCTACCAAAAATTAAAAAAACAAACAAACAAACAAACAAAAAAACCTGGATGTGAAGGCACACATCTGTAATCCCAGTGCTTGGGAAGGCTGAGATGGGAGCGTCAGAGGCATTTGAACTAGACAGACTCCTTCTTGAATAGCGGCTGGGTAAAATAAGGCTGAGGCCTACTGGGCTGCATTCCCAGGAGGTTAGGCATTCTTAGTCACAGGATGAGATAGGAGGACAATACAAGATACAGGTCACAAAGACCCCACTGATAAAACAGGATGCGGTAACAAAGCTGGCTAAAACCCATGAAAACCAAGATGGCGGTGAAAGTGACCTTTGGTCATTCTCACTTCTCCTTACCTGCTAATTATGATGCATTAGCGTGCTGAAAGACACTCCCCCAGCACCATGACAATTTACAAATGCCATGGCAACATCTGGAAGTTATCCTATATGGTCTAAAAAAGGGAGGAACCCTCAGTTCTGGGAACTGCCCACCCCTATCCCAGAAAACTCATGAATAATCCACCCCTTGTTTAGCATATAATCAACAAGTAACTAACTCTACTCAGTAGAGCAGCCCATGCCACTGCTCTGTCTGTGGAGTAGCCATTCTTTATTCTTTTGCTTTTTTTTTTTTTTTTTTTTTGAGGCAGAGTCTCTGTCACCCAGGCTGGAGTGCAGTGGTACAATCTCAGCTCACTGCAACCTCCACCTCCTGAGTTCAAGCGATTCTCCTGCCTCAGCCTCCCGAGTAGCTGAGATTACAGGTGTGCACCACCACGCATGGCTAATTTTTGTATTTTTAGTGGAGACGGGGTTTCACCATGTTGACTATGCTGGTCTTGAACTCCTGACCTCAAGTAATCCATCTGCCTTGGTCTCCCAAAGTGCTGGGATTACAGTCGTGAGCCCCCATGCCTGGCCCCTTTGCTTTCTTAATTAACTCACTTTCACCCTGAATTTTCTTGCCCGAGGTCCAAGAACCCTCTCTTGAGGTCTGAATCAGGTCCCCTTTCTGGTAATAGGAGGATCACTTGAGGCCAGGAGTTCGGGGCTGCAGTGAGCCATGATTGTGCCACTGCACTCCAACCTGGGTGACAGAGCAAGATCTTGTCTCAGAAAAAAAAAAAAAGGTACATATATGGCAAGAGAGTGAGCAAAGAAAAATAAGAGTCAGAAAAAAAGGCACAAAGAAGTGGGACCTCCGCAGACCAGGGTGGGGACAAATTTTTTACAGGTGACCCAGGGTCTGTGCCCAGGACACCCTGGGATTAGTCACTCTTGACCAACCAGAAACCAGCTGAGACCTGGCATGGGCACCCCAGGCATGCCCGAGGGCCCATCCAAGAGCCTTGAGACAAAGGGGTCCCAGGACCCCTGCTTTGCCTGATCGTGAGCCCAGCCAGCCACCGTGATGCAAGACAGAGGGACACAGGCCTTGGCCCTGATGGACTTCCCGCTTCTGCCCAGAACCCCCAAGGTACCTATGAGACGGGCCAGGGCTGGGGCTGAGGAAGGGTGGGCAGGGTCGGAATGCAGGGCCATTGGAAAAGAAAGGCATTTGATGTCAAAAACCTGCTTTCCAACAGGAAACAAAACTTCGCAAGGATTCAGGAGGAGGCACCTCATCTGGCTTCCTTCCTTCCAGGCCCTGAATCAGAGAGAAGCCTGGAGCCAGAAAGCTCCTCATCCCCAGACACCTTGCCCCCTCCACCCCCATCCTCCTAGTAGGAGGGTTCCCTCCTCTCACACACCTTCCTCTAGCCCTGGCTTCCCTACTGGGGGTGAAAGGGAGCATCCTTTCCTCAGATTCAGGGAATGCAGCCTCCACCCCTGCAGCCCCCACCCAGATAGGGCCATGGTGGAGGGGGAACCCCATCCACTTCTTCCCAACCTAAGCTCGCCCTGCCCTGGCACATCAGAGAAGGAGGATGGGGAGAGAGTGGGGCCTGGGGGAATTCCCTGCACTGTTCTCTAGACAGTACATGAAAAGCATGCAAATGTCCTGCAAAAATAGCACGCCAATCAGCACATCTTCCTCCTTGGCATCCTCTGTCCATCCCCCCTCCACAGGGTCCCCGGATCCTTTAGGTCCATGCCCCACACAGCATGAAGGGGGAGGCTTTATTATCCTCCCCTCCGATGGAACCTCTTCTCTCCCTTCCTCCCCAGCCCCTCACCCAATCTTTCCTCGTCCTCACCCTGCCCCCTCAGTGTCTGACCTTCAACAGTTTGAGAAACACTGTGATTTGTATTTTAAGTGTGAGAATGCATTTCAAGCCCTAGAACCCTTGGCGTGTTGCTGGAAGGTCCAGATACTCTCCTAGCAGGACGTGGCAAGGGTGATCTCTACCTCCTAGTAGAGTCCTAGCAGGTCGCCTGCTGAACCCAAATTTTGAATGCTATTACTGATACTGTTTTTACCATTAGGACAGGAACCCCTAGAGCCCAGAGGGTGAGATTCATAATAAAGAGCTGCATGGCTATCAGCCCTGAGCTGAAATAGCAGGCAGTTTAGAATTTAGCATTGGGAGAGTTGCATGTAAAGCAATGGCCTGAAGTTACCTAGAGTAGTTTCACTGACGCTGGTTCTTTTAGTGAACTGCCTTGGGCCCTGCTCAACCTCAGGCTGCCTTAGGGGGACAGAAATGGAGCTTTATTCCCCCTGTCCTCAAAGTGCCAGGCTGGGTGCCTCTGCCCCCTGCACGTGGTCCATGACTGATCCCAGCAGCACCAGCTCAGCCTGGTCCTGCCTCCTCCCCAGCCCCTTCCCTGAATTGGAAGGAAGGCCCCCACACCCACTGCCGTCTTGAGCTTGGCCCAGACTCAAACAGGTCTGGCTACAGCTCCTGGAATAGAAAGGAAACCCAGCGACCCATGAGCCTCACTCTGCCTTGGACAGGAAATGCTTCAGCAGGTTTCAAAGGCACAGGAGCCAAGGGAAGGAAGCTACTTGGGGAGGGTACCCAGGGCAGGCCAGGGCCTCCAGAGGGTGGAAGAAGTGAGAATGCCAGGCCTTGAGCCCTGCAGCAAGGTCAGAAACCTTGTCCATGACTGAGCTATGGAGTCCACAGGGAGCGGGGAGCAGTGCCCAGATCCGCCACTGAATCCAGTGCCCACGGACAACTGAGCTTGCAGCCACTTCCACACTAGCCATGCCTTCTTTTTTTCTTTTTTTCTTTTTTTTTTTTTCTGAGCTGGGGTCTTGCTGTATCACCCAAGCTAGAGTGCAGTGGCAGGATCTCAACTCACTGCCGTCTCAACTTCCCAGGTGTCTCACGTGTCCATGTGAACAGATCACCAAACAGGCTTTGTGTGAGCAACATAGCTGTTTATTTCACGTGGGTGCAGGCGGGCTGAGTCCAAAAAAGGAGGCAGCAAAGGGTGGTGGGATTATCATTGGTTCTTATAGGTTTTGGGATAGGCGGTGGAGTTAAGAGCAATGTTTTGGGGGCAGGGGGTGGATCTCACAAAGTACATTCAAGGGTGGGGAGAATTATAAAGAAACTTCTTCAGGGTTGGGGAAATTATAAAGAACATTGATCAGTTAGGGTGGGGCAGAAACAAATCACAATGGTGAAATGTCATCAGTCAAGGCTATTTTCACTTCAGTGGATCTTCAGTTGCTTCAGGCCATCTGGATATATACGTGCAGGTCACTGGGGATATGATGGCTTAGCTTAGGCTCTGAGGTCTGACACCAGGTTCAAGCGATCCTCCCACCTCAGCCTCCTGCTGTTGCTGGGATCACAGGTGCATACCACCTGGCTAATGTTTGTATTTTTTATAGAGATGGGGTTTTGCCATGATGCCCAGGCTGGTCTTAAACTCCTAAGCTCAAGAAATCAGCCTACCTCGGCCTCCCAAATTGCTGGAATTACAGGTGTGAGCCACTGTGCCAGCCGAGCCATGCCTTCTTCGTGGCCCCGCCTCAAGGGGTGGCAGACGCATGGTTCTAAGTGACCACCGCGCAGTACATCATTCTCCTATTGACCACAGTTATGTTGCCAGTCAGTGCCTGCAAACCACTTGGATTTAACCAATGTGTCCCCAGAGCAGTCAGTGAAAATCCTAGGATATCAGGTCACCAGGAAGGCAAGTGTGATGGAAGGTTGAGGCACTATATACAGAGAGGACAAATTTTTGATCCCTGGTTCCACCACATCTTCTCCGTGTTGCTGCGGGCAGGTCACTTAATCCTCTGAGCCTCCTTTGTCTCATCTGTAAAATAGGATGGTCATATCTATCTCAAACAGCTATTTATGGGTTGAATGAAATAGATCAGTGTTTGCTTGGCACACAGTGGTTGTGAAATAAATAGTAGTTCTTAAAATTAATTGGAGAGACAGAACGTACACATCCAAATCGAGTCATTCAGCCACCCCCACACCAACCCAAAGTAGTCTCGCTCCCACTTCCTCAGCCTTGCACACAGCTCTTCCAACTCCTACACCCTCTGCCAAAACCCCCAGACACGCCTTCTGCAGCAAGCCTTCCAGAACGAACTTGTCTATTCATGGCAACTGTCCCTTCACGCCAGACTTCCACGACATCCCTGCTGCTCATGGAATGCCACTCCCGTGGTTAAACTTGGTCATCTTCTCCATCAGACATGAGCAGGAGCTGCCTCTCCCAATCAGCCTAGTATCCAGATGCCAGCCACTCTGGAGCCCTTCATGTAGAACCTACAGAAGCCACACTCCTTTCTATCTCAAGGTCTTCGCATGCTCCCCTTCCTGGGCCTGCAATGCTTGATGCTCAGCCCCCTCACCCACTCTGCTCAGCAAGTGGCCAGAAGAACTCTTAGACTGCCTCCAGGACTCAGCATAAATACTACTTCCTCCAGGAAGGCTTCCTTGACTCCCAAACTGAAACAGGTTTCTTATGTTACCTTTTCATGCAATCCAGGAATCTCTTTCAGAGCACTGGCAGCTAAAAATAATTAATCAACAGCAACACTCCTTTAATGCTTGTCCCACATTAAGCTGCAAGTTTAATGAGGACAGGAGCAGGTATATTGTGTTCCCTGGTATATTCTCAACACTTAGCTCAGTACTCGGTGTATAGAAGTGCAATAAATACTTGTCAAATGAATGAATGCATAAATGAATGAATACAACCTCTCCCCACCACACTCAGGTTCCAGCATAAATCTGTTCATATAACACCCTCAGGGTCCAAGAAGGACAGACAGAAAGACCTTCTGGTTCCAGCTGTGATATATTTCTTCCTGGGAACATGTGGCCTTTTCTTGGTTGAGCCATGAGTCTCCACGTTTTCTGTACCTTGCAAACAACCCTTTCCCCTCCCTGAGGAACACATTCCCCAGTAAGAAGAAGACACCCCAAAGGCTTCCCCCACTGGGAAAGGCTGGGTGCTAACCACATCAGGTTAAATAATATGGTTTGCATCCTGTTTGCTTTGAAGCACGTCTGGCAGACATGCATCACAGGCTGGAAATAGCCCCCTCACCCACTTGCTTGCTCCAGCCCCACTGGGCAGTCCCCACAAACCATGGCTGAAACAGCCTGTCTAGATCCTCAAGTCCCCTCCCACCCCCAGTGCCCCTCTCAATGCTTATATTTGGCCTTTGCCCAGTTCTAACAGGGGATGGTCTCACCAAAGCCTTGGGCAGCAGCCAGAACCCATGGGGCTATGTAGTGTGGACTGTGGGCTGTGGCCAGGTGAGCACTGAACCAGGAGACCCAGGGTCTGGCCACTGCCCGCCTCTTCCAGCCTCTCAGCACTTAGCTCAGTACTCGGTGTAATAGAAGTGCAATAAATACTTGTCAAATGAATGAAAGACTTCACTTCTCTGAGCTTGTTTCCCTGCTGATAAAATGGGGGCAATGGAGTGATGATACCTGTGCTTCCCACCTCACCAGGTGAGTGTAAATGCCAACTAGGAAAACGGAGGGGAGTCTCTGCAATGGGCAGGACACCATGCAAGGCACTGGGGAAATCAAAATGAAGGAGACCAGTCCCTGCCCTCAAAGAAATTGAGTCAACAGTAAACAAGCGAAGAGGCCCTCATAATACAGCGTGTTAGGGGGGTGAGAGGGTGTTGCCAAGGAGGCCATGTCACCCACGAAAAGAGCTGATGCCAAGGGTCACAGACAGCCTCGGAGTGAGTAAAACATCACCAACGGGGAACTCAGACTAACCTGCTCGTCGCTCTTGCACACTTGCTCTGTGACCTTGAGCAAATTACTTGCCCACTCTGTGCCTCATTGAGATGGGAGGAATTCATGAATGAGCACATACGAGGTGCTTGGAACAGTTCTAGGGCAAAAAGTAGAGGCTAAGGCAGTGTCAGCTATGATTATGGTTATTCTGTTTTTAATCCATTCAACAAATATGTACAAGGCTCTGTGCTGGGCACGGGGAGTGTGTCAGTAAACCAAAAGGACTGAAAACCCTGCTCTCGTAGAGCTTACATTCTGGAAGGGAAAGAAGCAAACCAAATAAGCACAGTAGTTAGTGTATTTGAGTAGGAGTGCTTTGTAAAAAAAAAAAAAAAAGAAAGCAGAAAGCAGGTATAAGGCGCTCCATCGCTGTGGGACGGTTTCCCCAGGGAGGGTTCCGATGGGAGGCACCCAGTCAGGGAAGAGGCTGGGGTGAGCAAAGGCCTGGAGGAGGTGAGAGGAACCATGGATTCGGCTGGAGAAAGTGGTCCAAACAGGAACAGCCGGGCCTTATCCTGTGTTGCTATTAATACATCTTCAGCTGCAAAATGGAAATGAGAAGTTGCTGTGAGGATTAAATTGGTAACAAATGCCCGGCACATGGTGCGCACAGAATAAATGCTAGCGCCTCCGCCACTCCCTTCTCATCCCGCGGGGCTCCTTGCAGTTATTAGAAGTTTGGGTTCCCCCGGCCAGATTGTGCTTCCTCTCTAGTGCAGGGCATCTTCTGCTGGTCTCCCAGTGGCCCCTTGAGCACTGCATGGGCTGGGATCTGGAGGAGGGGCAGCAGGTTGCTGAAGGCCCTTGGGATGACCCAGGGATCTCAGACCAGAGTGTGGAGGGCAGACACTGGCTCGTTGCCTTCTAGCTGTGGTATCTTGGCCAGGGACAGTAATAACGGTTGTCACCTACGCCAGCACATTTTATCGCTTAATCCTTCTCCTGCCCTGGGAGGCAGATACGGAACGTGAGCCTCAGAGAGTTTCACACAGTGAGAAGATAGAAAAGCTGAGATCTGAGGCTAAGGTATGAGACTCCAAAGCCCCTGCTCTCAGCAGGGTTGCCAGATTTACCAACAACAAACAAAAACAAAAGCAGTACACCAGCTTAAATTTGAATTTCAGATAAACAAGAGATAATTTTTAGAAGTACAGCTATCCCTTGGTATCCCTGGGAGATTGGTTCCAGGACCCCACGGATAACTAAAATCTGAGGATGCTCAAGTCTCTCATATAAACTGACATAGTGTTTGCATATAACCATATAACCGCCCATATACTTTAGCTCATCTCTAGGTTATCTACAATACCTAACACAATGTAAATGCTTTGTAAATAGTTGTTAGTTATAAGGTATTTTTTATTTGTATTATTTTTATTGTTTTTAAAAAAATATTTTCTATCTGCAGTTGGTTGACTCCATGGATGAAGAACCCACAGATATGGAGGGTCAACTGTAGATCCCAAATACTACATGACATGTTGATAGTAAAAAAGTGTTCGTTGGCTGGGCGTGGTGGCTCATGCCTATAATCCCAGCACTTTGGGAGGCCCAGGCAGGTGGATCTCTCGGTCAGGAGTTCGGGACCAGCCTGACCAACATGACAAAGCCCCATCTCTACTAAAAATACAAAAATTAGCCAGGTGTGGTGGTACATGCCTGTTATCCTAGCTACTCAGGAGGCTGAGGCATGAAAATTGCTTGAACCTGGGAGGTGGCAGTTGCAGTGAGCCGAGATTGTGCCACTGCACTCCAGCCTGGGTGACAGAGTAAGACTCTATCTCAAAAAAAAAAAAAAAAAAAAAAAAAGGCCAGGCACGGTGGCTCACGCCTGTAATCCCAGCACTTTGGGAGGCAGAGGCGGGCGGATCACAAGGTCAGGAGATCGAGACCATCTTGGCTAACACGATGAAACCCCATCTCTACTAAAAATACACAAAATTAGCCGGGCGTGGCGGCGGGCGCCTGTAGTCCCAGCTACTCAGGAGGCTGAGGCCGGAGAATGGTGTGAACCTGGGAGGCAGAGCTTGCAATGAGCCAAGATGGCACCACTGCACTCACTCCAGCCTGGGTGACAGAGCCAGACTCCATCTCAAAAAAAAAAAAAAAAAAAAAAAAAAAAAAAAAAAGCTGGGTGTTGTGGCTCATGCCTGTAATTCAAGCACTTTGGGATGCTGAGGCGGGTGGATCACCTGAGGTCAGGAGTTCGAGGCTAGCCTGGCCAATATGGCGAAACCCTGTCTCTACTAAAAATACAAAAATTAGCTGGGCATGGTGGCAGGCACCAGTAATCCCAGCTACACAGGAGGCTGAGGCAGGAGAATCGCTTGAACCAGGAGGTGGAGGTTGCAGTGAGCCGAGATTGCACCATCGCACTCCAGCCTGGGCGACAAAAGCAAAACTCCATCTCAAAAAAAAAAAAATGAGTATTCATTGTTTATCTGAAATTCAAATCTAACTGGTCATCTTGTATTTTTATCTGGCAACCCTAGCTCTCAGCCACTCTGCAGTACTGTCTCCCAGAATCAGAGGACACTGCCTGTGGGGATGTTAGAAAAATTAGAGATGCCAAGCACAGTGGCTCACAGGTATATCCCCAGCACTTTGGGAGACCAAGGCAAGAGAATGGCTTGAGGCCAGGAGTTTGAGACTAGCCTAGGCAACACAGCAAGACCCCACCTCTACAAAAAATACAAAAATTAGCTGAGCTGAGCATGGTGGTGCTCGGCTATAGTCCCACCTACTTGTGAGGCTGAGGTTGGAGGACTGCTTGAGCCTGGGAGGTTGAGGCTGCAGTGAGCCATGATCGCACCATTGCGCTCCAGCCTGGGCAACAGAATGAGACTCTGTCTCAGAAAAGAAAAAGAAAAAGAAAAAAAAGGTGAAGACATCAAGGGTGCCAATCAATTTTCCAACGATGCCCCTTGCTTGAGATTAGTTCTCACTTGAAGATGGACTGAGGCCCACCCCAGAAAGTAGGCAAAGGGCCCCCTGCTGTAGGTCCTGAGCTTTTTGGGGACACAATCTGACCCTCTTCTGGCCAACCCCCTCTTCACAAAGAGGAGTCTGCAGGGCCAAGATACACCCACCCAGAACCTGCCTCCCTCACTGCCCCCTAGACCTGGGATCTCGGAAGGCCCTGCCTAGCAGGCCCTGAGCCCACTTGCAGGGTTTTGAGGGCCTCCTGAGGGCTGATTATACTACTGGTGGAGGCACCACTGGCTGGGGCTGCAGATAAAACACAGGATTCCCAGTTACATTGGAGTTTCACATACATAAGGAATACTTTTTTAGTATAAGTATGTCCCAAATATTACAACCTCTCCCTGGGCCCAAGAAGTGGCCAGGGACTGCTGTTTGGTGGTGTGTAGTTGTGCAGGCTGGGTGTCCCCACAGAGATTGATGGCACTGGTGACCTCTTGTGGTTCAGAATGGTGCCAAGAGTGGGAAGAGAAGCGGGCATGGGCTGTGATCTGAGAATATCATTTGGTCTCTCCTGGGCCCACCAAAGCTAGGGCAGCCTGCTTATTCCAATTTCTCTGCCTTCTCTTACCACCTCGAAGTTACCAGACTGCGTTTCCCACAGGGAGTGCTCTGAGCTGGGCAGTAAATGGCTGGCTGGCTTCTCCCTCCATGTGGGGAGACTCCAGTTGCCCAGCCTGGGACACTCAGCTCCACGGCCCCCAGCCCAGCCCAGGACCACCTCCTGCCCTCTGTTCCCCACTTATCCCCATGGCTTCCTCTACTCTCTCTCTTTCTTTCTTTCTTTTGTGTGTGTGAGACAGGGTCTCCCTCTGTCACCCAGGCTGGAGTGCAGTGGTACGATCGCAGCTCACTGTAGCCTCAACATCTTGGACTCAAGAAATCCTCCCACCTCAGCCTACTGAGTAGCTGAGACTACAGGCACACACCACCACACCTGGCTAATTTTTTAATTTTTTTGTAGAAACAGAGCCTCACTTTGTTGCTCAGGCTGGTCTCCAACTCCTGGCCTCAAGCAATTCTCCTGCCTTGGCCTCCCAAAGTGTTGGGATTACAGGTGTGAGCCACTGCATGCGGCCCTCTCTTAATGTTTGCTTTCCCCAGGAGGGCCAGAGGGCATCAGCCCCGGAGATGGGCTGGAGAGATTGGTTCATGATTGCTCTGGTGCAGACAAGTCTGATCTGGCCAGTTCTCAGCTGACAGAGAAGGGAGCGAAGGCTGCAGGGACTTCCACTGGCCTCTTGACCTATTCTAGAACCGTGTGGAAAATACACTGCTCTCCTCTGGAAGAACTTCCCAATGACTGAAGTGCGCTGGGGCCGTACTCCATGCCTTGTGTGTGCCTCGATCTTGTGCATACAGGCACATATATGTAAAGTGCTTAGAACAGTGCCCAGCACATGTGAGCACTAAATATGTTGGCTATTATCATTATCATTACTTACAAATGACACATAGTCACCAACTTTTTTTTTTTTTTTTTTGAGACGGAGTTTTGCTCTTGTTGCCCAGGCTGGAGTGCAATGGCATGATCTTGGCTCACTGCAGCCTCTGCCTCCCAGGTTCAAGCGATTCTCCTGCCTCAGCCTCGGGAAAGTAGCTGGGATTACAGGTGTCCACCACACCCAGCTAATTTTTGTATTTTTAATAGAGATGGGGTTTCACCATGTTGGCCAGCCTGGTCTTGAACTCCTGACCTCAGGTGATCCACCCACCTCTGCCTCCCAAAGTGCTGGGATTATAGGCGTCAGCCACCGTGCCTGGCCAGTCACCCACTTTTATGTTCCTCTTACTGACTGGACAGTGAATTCCATAAGGGCTGGGGCTGTGTTTGGTTTAGTAGTCTTAGTCTCTGGTACAAACACATATGTGCTCAATAAATGTTTCTCTGATGAAAACAATGGACAGGGATAGGCTCAGTGCCTCATGCCTGTAATCCCAGCACTGTGGGAGGCCAACAAGGGAGGATCGCTTGAGGACAGGAGTTCAAGACAAGCCTGGGTAACACAGCAAGACCCCATCTCTATAAAAATTGTTTTAAAAATTAAAATAATGAAAAAAGGAAAATAATAGTCTTTAGTTATTCTGGCTTTGTGTACCTGAATTTTCTCTCCACGCTATAGGTGCAGATTGGGTCACAATCAAATGCCACTGTCTCTTGTGCCCCCTTTCACGGGGCCTCAGACCCCTGCCACCTCCTTGCTCCCTTGCCCCCACCCCTAGACAACTTTGCCTGGGTCTCTGCCCTCCCAGTGGGCCCTGCGGTGCATCACCAGCCACTGCCGCAGGTTGCTTGGCCCTCGGGTGTCAGGGACTTTAGACTGTGAGGGTAGACGAGTCTCCCCTTGGCGTTATGCATGCTAGGAGAGGCCAGAACCCCATTTGTGGGAATGGTGATCCCATTTTGTGTCAAGTCCTCTTCATAGGGCTCAGACCAGCACTGGGCTGGAAAGACCCCTCCTCCGATGGGCTGCAGGTCGCTCTGCCCCGCTGATGGCAGGCTTGGTTACCCATCTCCTTCCTGGGGTGAGTCTGCTCCCTGGAAGCTGGAGGCTCTGGGAACTTGGAGTGAAACTTCTTTTTTTTTTTTTTTTTTTTTTTTTGAGACAGAGTTTCGCCCTTTTTGCCCAAGCTAGAGTGCAGTGGCACAATCTTGGCTCACTGCAACCTCCACCTCCTGGATTCAATCAGTTCTTCTGCCTCAGCCTCCCAAGTAGCTGGGATTACAGGAGTGTGCCACCATGCCTGGCTTATTTTTGTATTTTTAGTAGAGGCGTGGTTTCACCATGTTGGCCAGGCTAGTGTCGAACTCCTGACCTTAGGTGATCCACCCACCTTCACCTCCCAAAGTGCTGAGATTACAGGCGTGAGCCACTGTGCCCGACCTGGAGCAAAACTTCTGTAGGTTGGCCCCGCCAGCCAGACATGTCTGAATCCTACCTTAGGCCCATGTTATCCTGGAGAGCCATAGGCACACACACCTCCACATACATGATCACACCCACTCACACCCTCCCATACACACTCACACCCTCTCTCCCCTGATTCACTCTACTGACAGCAGCTCACGGATAAGTCACAATGTGACTAACCCACAAAGCACACACTGCACTGAGTTGTTTACTGCCTAGGAGCACCAGTTTAGGAGGAGCATGGCAGATTTAAAATCTCTTTTCACCCTTTTTCAAACTCAGCACTGTTTCCTCTTATTCTAGACCCCTGCATCCCTCCTGCTCCCCCCAACCTAGAGCCCCTGCTTTTTGCAAGTGGAACCCCCATACCAATACCTCCAGAGACCCAGAGCTAGGAAGGCCCAACCCCTTCCCAGGGCAGGCTGGGGAGGACAGAAAGGCTCCACATGCCTCCTGCCGTCTCTGGATGCTCTGCTGGATCCGTGAGCCCGGGGGCACCTGGGAGAGAGCTCAGGCTGGGCATGGTGGCTCACGTCTGTAATCCCAACACTTTGGTAGGCCGAGGCGGGCAAATCACTTGAGGTCAGGAATTCGAAACCAGCCTGGCCAATAATGGTGAAACCCTGTCTGCTAAAAATACACAAATTAGCCAGGTGTGGTGACTTGCACCTGTAGTCCCAGCTACTCAGGAGGCTGAGGCAGGAGAATCGCTTGAACCTGGGAGACAGAGGTTGCAGTGAGCCGAGATCATGCCACTGCACTCCAGCCTGGGCAACAGAGCAGGACTGTCTCAAAAAAAAAAAAGAAAGAAGGACACAAGCTCAGAAGCAGGGGTCTAAGGCTCCGTTTGCTCCGGGCATCTGGGTACATCTGTGGGGCCCAGGCCTGAGCTGCCTACTTCCACCTGCAGTGACTTCTCAGCCCCAGGCCCAGCACTACGCACTGCCCTGTGGCTCCGTCTCTTTGTCTGTTTCTCAGCTCTCCTCCGTCCTCCCCCATCCTTATCCAGTCTCCCTCCTCCCCTGCCCACCGCACCTGGTCCTTCCTGTTCCTCTCTGGCCTTCTTGCAGGCTTCGTCACTTGCTTCCTGGCTGTCCTCTCTTTGCCCAGCAGCTGGTGGCCCCATCCATGTCCCCTGAAGGGCAGGGCCTTTCAGGATTCCACTTCTGAGAAGGAGCCACGCGCAATCCTGGGGGACAGAAGGGGCAGATGGGGGAGGGGGAGATGACAAAAATAGCTCCTTGGCTGAGCAGGGAAGAGAGCGGGAGCATCAGGAATGGGAGCAGATGGGGAGAAGAAGGGGGGCCAGAGCTGGGAGGTCAGCAAGGCAGGAACAAGCAGATGAAGAAACTGCCACCTGACAGTGATGATGTCTGGGCCTGGAGTGGAGCTGGGGAGGAGAAGACCCTCTCCAGGTCTCTGCAGGGAGTCCCCTGGCTTTCCCATGTCTGGAATCTCTCTTCAGATCAGTGACAGGCAATGAGGCCTCCCAGGTACCTGGATTCGGGACTCACCCCGGGGCTTCTCGAGAGCAGATGGTGGGCCCTACAGACGCTGCAGTCGGCCTTAGAACAGTCACCCCTGGGCACATGTGTCCATTCCATTCGCATTTACCAAGTGCCCATAGGGAGCTGCGCATGGTGCTGCGGTAGGGGCTCACTGTCTGGAGGTCCTGAAGAGACCCTCTCCTTCAGCCTCTAGGCACACCACATGTGCCTCCCTCAAACACAGCACTAATTTTGGGCTCAGCAGCAAACAGGGCTTAATCACTGTCTCACTCCCAGAGCACTCAGTCCAGGGGAGACAGAGGGCAAAGCAGGCCATTGCAACCAGAGAATGGAGGGTACAGGGTATGGTGGGGCCTGGGGCTCAGCACCTATCCCAGGCTCTGGTGGACTGATTGTTAGTTCAGACCAGATTTTGATCACTATGTAATCTGATCCCTACCTCCCTTGCCAACCTGTTTCCCACTGGGCCTGTCCTGGAAACACACACACCAATACAACCCCTCCTAACAATCAAGTCCCATTCAGTCCTCAAGCAAAGTTCAGCTCCTACTCTGCACCTCTGCGACACCCTTGCCTTCATGTGAATGTCCCTTCCCTTCAGCCTGCCCAGATCTCCACGTCCTTCTGAACCCAGCTTGCGTGCTCACACCTGTGAAGTCCCTGACTGTGAAAAGCCATTCCTTGCCCTGGCCCATCAGTCATAGCCTGTGCCCGGCAGGCATGGATTGCCGCCCGTTATTCCATGTAGGTCCTCCCCGGTGACGGCTGTGCTGCCCAAGGACAAGGGCGTGTCTTATACAGTTTTTCCTGAGGTATAAATAAGCATCATAATCATAGTTATCATCTTATTTTTACCATCATTCATATGCATGAAATTTCCCACAGAAAGAAGGACATTGAGTGTGACTTGAATATACCATATTGCTCCTTGTACATGATTTCATTTAATCTCCATCACATCTCTTGGATGGACACTGTAACTCCTTTTTTTTTTTTTTCTGCGACAGAGTCTTGCTCTGTCACCCAGGCTGGAGTGCAGTGGTGCAGTCTTGGCCCACTGCAACCTCCACCTCCCGGGTTCAAGCGATTCTCCTGCCTCAAGCCTCCCAAGTAGCTGGGACTACAGGCATGCATCACCAAGCCCAGCTAGCTTTTGTATTTTTAGTAGAGACAGGGTTTCACCATGTTGGCCAGGCTGCTCTTGAACTACTGACCTCATGTGATCCAGCCACCTTTGGCCTCCTAAACTGCTGGGATTAAAGGTGTGAGCCACCGCACCCGGACCCTGTAACTCCTATTTTAAAGAGGAGGGAATGGCAGCTTGGGGCCCAGCAAAAGCAGCAAGGCTAGATTAAGCACCATTTGATACAGTTGGTCCTCTCTCTCTTGCTTGAAGCTATCTCTTCTGGGATAAGCCTTTCCTGGCTTCCCTCCTACCTCCCTGATTGTGCCTTCCTTTCTCTTGGGCTTCTGAAGAGTGTGGTGCTCAAGGCTCAGCCCTCGTCCTTTTCCCCATCTGCATTCCCACTCTCATGACCTCATTCACCATCTGCAGAATGACACCCCAAACTTACATTTCTAGTGCAGACCTTTCTCCCATAATCCTGACTCGTATACCTAACTGCCTGCTAGGCTCACCCAGCTAGAGTCTGGCAGACATCTCCAGTGGACCAGACGGAAGGCAGTGCTCCTGAGCTCCCTGTATTAGTCTGTTTTCTTTTCTCTTTTACTTTTTCTTTTTTTTTTTTCTGAGACGGAGTTTCACTCTTGTTGCCCAGGCTGGAGTGCAATGGTGCAATCTTGGCTCACCACAATCTCTGCCTCCTGGGTTCAAGTGATTCTCCTGCCTCAGCCTCCCAAGTAGCTGGGATTACAGGGATGCGCCACCATGCCTGGCTAATTTTGTATTTTTAGTAGAGACAGGGTTTCTCCATGTTGGTCAGACTGGTCTCGAACTCCCGACCTCAGGTGATCTGCCCACCTTGGCCTCCCAAAGTGCTGGGATTACAGGCATGAGCCACCACGCCACCACGCCTGGCCTGTATTAGTCTATTTTCTTACTGCTGATAAAGACATACCCAAGACTGGGCAATTTACAAAAGAAAGACAAGTTTGATGGACTTACAGTTTCATTAAACTGGGGAGGACTCACAATCATAGCAGAAGGCAAGGAGGAGCAAGTCACGTCTTACATGGATGGCAGCAGGCAAAGAGAGAGAGAGCCTGTGCAGGGAAACTCCCTTTTTAAAACCATAAGATCTCATGAGACTTATTCACATCATGAGAACAGCACGGGAAAGACATGCCCCCATGATTCAATTATCTCCCACCAGGTCCCTCCCACAACACATGGGAATTTTGGGAGCTACAAGATGAGATTTGGGTGGCGACACAGAGCCAAACCATATCATCCCCCACCCCTCCAAAGCCTGCCTCCAGCCCCTGCCTGAGCCCCCATAGCCTCCCATCTGGGTATCACGCTGGGCTCCGAGAGCTGCTCTCCCATTTCCCACCTTCTTGCTCAGCAGTGGGAGGGATCCTTTACAAAGAGAAGACAGGCCACTGTCACACCCTAAGTGATGTAGCCCCCACCCTTTGACAATCCCTCAGTCTCCTACTCTCCACATCACCCCCTCCACTCAAGCTTCCTGGTCTCCAGCTGTTGCTCAAATACACAGTCCTGTTCCCTCTGCCTCAGCTCTGGAGACATGGTGTTCTCTCTGCCTGCCACATGGGCAGCTCCTTCACTTCCCTGACCACTCTCTTAAGATTGCAACCCCAACCTCAGCCATACATGTGCTCCTGATCCCCCTTTCCCTGCTCTATTTTGCCTTTATTCCACAGCCTTAGGACCTAATTTACTCACTTTTTAGGGTTATTATGATCTCCCCATCTCCTACCAGAAGCAACCCATGGTCAAGGATCTTTGTCTTTTTGGTTCACTGCTGTATTCCAAGCACCTGTAACCATACTAGCACATAGTAGGTGCTCAGTAAATATTGAACAAAAGAATGAACAGATTATTCCATTCTCCCCTTTCACTTCTCTGTGTGCTGGAACTTCGTGAGGCTCTATCTGGGAAGCTAGCCAGATGGACATGCTGTATTTTCTTAGCTTAGTGACCTGGGAACAAAGAAGGGAAAGCCTTAGAAAGCCAGGAAGCTGCTGGGACAAGTTTGGCTGGTCCTGCTTTAAAAACAAAACAAAAAACAAAACAAACAAACAAAAAAAACCAAAAACAACAACAGCCACTCAGATTGGGCTGAGCTCTGATGGGCCCAGCTGTGTCCTCTGCACGCAGCAACACCTCCCTTATCACCCTCCTGTCTTAAACCCGAGGGGCCCAGCTGAGCTTGTCACCCAACCTGCTTGTGTCACCTAGCCTGCAGCATGCCCCACCTACTGCCCCAACCTGTTTCCTCCCATTCATTCCACCCGCAGCTTCTCCAAACACCTCCCTGCGAGGAGCTGCCTCCCAGTTCCACTCACACTCACAGATCAAAGGAGGCCTGCTTTGATCTGAACTAGCACTGGGTACAGGCAACTGAAACACCCACCCCACGCACACACACACACACACACACACACCCTTTAAGGGTTCTATCACAGGAATTGCTATGAAGGCAGGCTGATTCCATTCAAATTCTAGCTCCACTCCTAACTAGCTTTGTGAGTGAGGACAAGTGTACTGTGCTCCCAGGGCTTTAATTTCCTCATCTGTAAGGAGGGAAATAAAGCTGCCTTTGGGGTTATTGTGAGGATTAAAAGAGATTGTATTTGCAGAGAATCCAGCAGTGCACCCGGCACCCAAGGGTGCTAAATAATGGTCAGTAGCCTCACACACCCCCACCTCTTGAGAGTCCACCATGTGCCAAACACTGTTAATGGTGCTGGTGAGCAGCCAGCCCCATGGTGGGTGGGGGCGGGGGCACCCCTCTTAATGGACAGCATCTAGATGAAGGGCTGCAACGCAGAATGGCTACTGGAATTCAGCCTCTGGGTGGCAAGCAAATAGAGGAGACAATGTGGGTGACGGGGTTGGGGGCACCCTGGAAGCTATCTTAACTTCTTGCTGAGAAATGAGTGACATTTATCAAGGAGAAATTATCAGTTGGTGTTCTAAAAAGACTTGAGGATCATTTGCAAAACCCATGGAGAGAGGGAGGGTTTGGGGATCAGGTAACCCTGGGTTCAACTCTGAGTTCCATAGAAAAAGTCTGGAAGGATAGACACTTCTCTGCATAGGACTCGCTTTTCTCCCCAGACCTTTCATCAACATCCTGTTGGCAATGGGTATCACAATAGGGCCTCTGGGCTCCCTGCACCTCTGGCACCTGTGGGCAGTGAGGATGAATGGCTGTTCACCCATGAGTGGCTGCATTTTGAGGGTTTCGTCTCTAGAGGTGCTTTTGTGCTGTGTCTGTGCTCACTGGCACTGCACCACATACTTTTGCTATGCTATAAGCTATAAAACTTCTGACCTCACAGGTAGCTGAGCTAGGTGAGCTCTACCAGAGGAAGGCTGACATTTCCAAATGTCTTTTTTTTTTTTTTTTTTAGAGACAGAGTCTTGCCCTGTTGCCCAGTCTGGAGTGCAGTGGCGTGATCTCAGCTCACTGCAACCTCTGCCTTCTGGGCTCATGTGACCCTCCCACTTCAACCTCCACAGTAGCTGGGACTATAGGCACGCACAACCATGCCCAGCTAATTTTTGTATTTTTTCCTAGAGATGGGGTTTTATCATGTTGCCCAGGCTGGTCTCAAACTCCTGGCCTCAAGTGATCCTCCTGCTTCGGCCTCCCAAAGTGCTGGGATTACAGACAGAGCCGCTGCACCTGGCCCCAAATGTCTTTTTAAAACACTGTGTAACAGTCAACACTTTCAAATGTCTTTGAAACAACAAAAAAAGGAAAACCAGAGCAGCCTGTGCCGCTGTAAAGCTCCAGGCAAAGTCAGGGAGGCTAAGCTGCCTTTCCCCACACCTGCCTGGCTTCCATACTCTGCTCCCCACTCTCCTCGTGCCCAAGTTCCACATTTAAATCACATATTTATACTGCAGAATGAAGATGGGCAAAATTTTTAAAATTACGTATTTAAATATTCAGTTTTGCATAAAATAGACTACGATAATAAAGCTTGTAATGTTTCCAATGGATTATCAAAATTCCTTAATCTCCTTCTTTCCTCTAATATTTTATAGGGAAACTGATTTTTATTTTTATTCTTTGGAGACAGAGTCTCAGTCTGTTGCCCAGGCTGGAGTGCAGTGGCACGACCACAGGTTACTACAGCCTCTATCTCCTGGGCCTCCTGCCTGAGCGTCCCGAGTAGCTAGGTCTACAGGCACATACCACTGTGCTCAGCTAATTTTAAATTTTTTGTAGAGACGGTCTTGCTATGTTGCCCAGGCTGGTCTCCAACTCCTGGCCTCAAGTGATCCTCCTGCTTTGTCCTCCCAGAATGCTGGGATTACAAGTGTGAGCTACTGTGCCCAGCTGATAAATGCATTTTAAAATTACACAAGTGTTTTTTAAAACATGGCACTAGAGTCCTTTTGCACCAAATTTTGTGTGTGTATGGGTATGTGTCTAATCCCACTTCCTCACTTACCCGTGATCCAGAACAAGGTGCTTAATTCCCTGAGCCTCACCCTTAACACCCACTGGACATTCCTTCCATAAGAATCCATTGGGCATCTTCTAGATCAGGCATTCTTCTAGGCCCTGGGTATGGAGTGACAAAATGAATGAGACTTAACCAGGTATGTGGGGAAGCCAGACAATAAATCATGTATCTCCCATCATTTTAAACATTCAGAAGAAAAAGAAAGCAAAGTAAAGGCAGACTGACCTGCATTTCGAGCTGCTATGTGGATAGTGCTACATGCAATGCCTGTTTACTCCTCTGGTCGCCTTGGCTTACCTCATCATCCTCCACAGTTCCCCGACCACAGGTGGAACACCCCACCCACACTCCCTACATTATTATGTATTTTTCCTTTTTATCTTTTTCAGCAGAAACCCAGGATAGGAATGGCAGGGGACATGGGGAGTGGGAATGGGAGAGGACCTCAGGGATACTTTGTTTTTTGAGACAGGGTCTTGCTCTGCTGCCCAGGCAGGGGCACAGTGGCACATCTAGCTCCCCAGCCCCTCTGGTTCTTGACCACCTTGCTTCTAGTGGGCTTGTCCTTCATCTCACCTCAGCCACTCACTCTTGCAGCCATGCCTTAGATATGTTATTACCAAGAACTCCATAATCTCAATTTCATGCCTCCCACTCTGACCATCGCCTCCCATCTTCCCAGTTTACTCCCTCTGGGACACCAGCTCCAATAATTCTTCAGTCCCTCAAGACTTACCCACCTTCCCTTTTTCCTTCATGTCCCCACTTTTCTTCTCATCCAGTTTAGATGATCTGATCATCATTATAATCACTCATCTCCATACATCCTCAACTCCCTTGATCCCTCTTCCTTCACTCTGCTCTTCTGGAAAAACACCAGCTTTGATTGAATCTAGCTCTCTACCTATTTATTTATTCAGAAACAGAGTCTCACTCTGTATCCCAGGCTGGAGTACAGTGGCATGATCTCAGTTCACTCCAACCTCCACCTCCTGGGTTCAAGCAATTCTCGTGCATCAGCCTCCCAAGTAGCTGGGATTACAGGCGCACACCATCATGCCAGGCTAATTTTTGTATTTTTAGTAGAGACGGGGTTTCGTCATGTTGGCCAGGGTCTCAGGTGATCTGCCTGCCTCGGCCTCCCAAAGTGCTAGGATTACAGGTGTGAGCCACTGCACCTGGCCTCTCTACCTATGTAACACCTGCATCACAATAGCTAAATGTGTCTAGAAAATATCAACCATGGCCAGGCATGGTGGCTTACGCCTGTAATCCCAGCTACTAGGGAGGCTGAAGCATAAAAAGTGCTTGAACCAGAGAGGCAGAGGTTGTGGTGAGCCGAGATTGCCACTGCACTCCAACCTGGGTGACTGAGCAAGACTCTGTCTCAAAATATTTTTTCAAAAATAGAAAATATTGGCCAGGAGCAGTGGCTCACACCTGTAATCCCAACACTTTGGGAGGCCAAGGTGGGTGGATTACTTGAGGTCAGGAGTTCAAGAGCAGCCTGGCCAACATAGTGAAAGCTCGTCTCTACTAAAAATGCAAAAATTAGCTGGGCTTGGTGGCACGTGCCTGTAATCCCAGCTACTAGGGAGGCTGAGGCAGAAGAATTGCTTGAACCCAGGAGGCAGAGGTTGCAGTGAGCCAAGATTGCACCATTGCACTCCAGCCTGGGTGAATAAGCAAGACTCCGTCTAAAAAAATATATATCAACCATGCTAACTGGCTTTTTTTTGAGACAGGGTCTCATTCTGTCACCCAGGCTAGAGTGCAGTGGCCTGATCTCAGCTCACTGCAACCTCCACCTTCCAGGCTCAAGTGATCCTCCCACCTCAGCCTCCCAAGTAACTGGGAATATAGGTCTGCGCCACTAAGCCTGGCTAATTTTTGTACTTTTTATAGAGACAGGCTTTCACCATGTTGCCCAGGCTGGTCTTGAACACCTGGGCTCAAGCCATCTGCCTTCCTCAGCCTCCCAGAGTGCTGGGATTACAGGTGTGAGCCACTGTGCCCAACCTAGCCTTGCTTTAAATCATAGTCAACTAATGTCAAAAATCCTTCACTTAGAAACTAAAGTCCATCCTCTCTTACCTATCCAAGATCTTACTCCAGCAGTTTTCCTTTCTTTCTCCTTCATCATCAAATTTTCACCCTCTATCAGATCACTCTCATTATCCTACAAATACGTTATTTCTCCTATCTGAAAAATAGCCCTCTCCTAATCTCACATCCCCTACTGGCTACTGCCCCATTTCTCGCTCCACTGTCTTCAGTTCGTACCCTCCTGTTCTCTCCAAGCCCCACTTCAATCAGGCTTTTCCCTTCATATCTCCACAAAACGGGCCTTCTCAAGGTCACCAATTACTTACCAAATACTCAGCTCTTCGTTTCTGTCTGACTTCATCTCAGAATGTTTCAACCCAGTCAATTGTTCATTCATTGGGACACTGCCCTCCCCTCTCCTGGCTTGCCTCCTACCTCACTGGCTGCCCCCTTCGTGGTGTCCTTTGCTGGCTCCTCTTCATTTTCCTGACCCTCAAACATTGGAGTGTTCCAGGGTTCTGTCTTTGGACTTCCTATCTTCTCAAGAGCCCATGTTGGTGGTTGTGAATTTAAAATAAGGCCAATTTCAACCAGGTTTATGGCTTTAAATACCTCCTCTAGGCCAGGCATGGTGGCTCATGCCTGTAACCCCAGCACTTTGGGAGGCTGAGGGAGGTGGATCACCTGAGGTCAGGAGTTTGAGACCAGCCTGGCCAACATGGTGAAACCTCGCCTCTACTAAAAATGTAAAAATTAGCCCGGCATGGTAGCACACGCCTGTAGTCCCTGCTACTCAGGAGGCTGAGGCAGGAGAATTGCTTGAACACAGGAGGTGGAGGTTGCAGTGAGCTGAGATCATGCCACTGCACCCCAGCCTGGGCAACAGAGTGAGACTCCATCTCAAAATAAACAAACAAATAAGTACCTCCTCTAGCTGACGACTCCTAAATTGGCCTTTCCAGCCAGATCATTCCCCTGAATTCTAGGTTTGAACATCCAAATGTCTATTTAACATCTCTCCTGGCATGTTCAATAGTCATCTCAAATCTAACATACTGAACACAGAACTCCCGATCTTTCTCCCCAAAATCCGCTTTTCCTGTAGTCTCCCCATCTCTGTAAGTGGCGAATCCATCCTTCCAACTGTTTGGGCCAAAAAGCTTAGAGTCATCTCTGCCTCCTTAGTTTCTTTCATATGCACATCTAATCTGTCAGGAAACCCTGACAATTCTCCGAGTGCATCTTGAATCTGGCGACTTCTTGCCATCTACACCACTGGGACTAGTCTGAACCTGACCTTGCCCTTGCCAGCCTTCATTCTGTCCTCAACAATGCAGTCAGAGGATCCACTTCAAACATGTCAGATTAGGTCATTACTCAGTTCAAAGCCCTTGAATGGCAGCTCAAAAGCCTTCATCTCTTTCAGAATAAAAGCCAGCGTGCAAACGCTCTAGTGTTTCTTTGATTCTACCTTTATCTCCCACTCTGTTTCAGCCACACTGGCCTCCTTGTTCCTGATCATGGACTTCTGCAGGGCTCTTCACCTGGCATGTGCTTCCCCCAGATGTGTGGCTTGCCCTTTCTCTTCTTTTAGGCCTTTGCTCAAATAGCACATCACCAGTGATGCTTTCTTTGCTCATCCTTATAAAATGGGAACCACTTCCCCTCCCAGCTTTATTTTTCTCCGTAGCACTTCTTGCTGTCTGACTTACTATAAATTTTGCCCATCTCCCCCTTCCAGAATGTAAGTGCCACAAGGGTAGGGCCTGTATGTGGTTCACTGGAGTATCCTCAATGCCTAGAGTGATGCCTAGCCCACAGCAGGCATTCAACACTATTTGTTGCATTCAGGGGCTAGGTGTGGAGGTCACAGGTGTGAGGTGAGGCTGAGAGGCGGGCAGGAGCCAGACCGGCAGGCCTGGTAGGTCTTGCTAAAGATCTGAGGAGGTTGAAATGATCATGGCTGTGTTTGGGAAAGTCCCCTGGGCTCCAGGAGAGAGAATACTTTCTAGAAAGGTGATTCTTGCCTTTGTGGGGTTTTGCGTGGGCAGGTCTGAAGATTCGTTTTCTGGAAAGGCAGCTCCTACTTAGAAGGGGGAGGGGGAGGAGCTCTGGGACTAAGGAGGTCTCTGCATTTTGACAAGACTACCACATGGGGCTGTAATTATGGGTAATCAGCCCTGTGCTTCTGAGTCAGCAGCTCAATCAAGCCCTTTAAGGTGACAGGTTGCAGCACCGCCTCCTCCCTCCAAGCCTCCGCACTGGGAGCCTGCTCCGCCCTGCTGAGGGCTCACTTCTCAAGAGCATCAGGATGTGCCAGATGCAGCATTCTCCCACCTCCCCGCCACCCATTCTCATCCCTCCCTTTCCTCCTGCACTCCTCAGTCTGAGGAGACTTTAGTGGAGATCAAGTCCTAGGGGCAAGAGGCCAGCTGAGCTTCTCAGTCTTGCAGACAGTGGGGGAGGAGCCACCTAGGCATAGGAAGAGATAGGCGCTGAGCAGATAGCAGGCGTCACATGCAGACCCTCTCAGGGTGGGGCCACTGGGAGCCACAAGGCACAACCTGGGGGCAGCTTTCAGTGAAAAGCTGCCTCTCCCCAACATTCCAGCTATCCAAACAACTAGACTCTTTATTCAGTGTCTCCTAGGCCTACTGGGCTCCTCAGACTAAATTTGCCTTCTGCACATTCCTTGAGGGTTTTAATAACCTACCAGTAAGAACAACAAGTCCATTTCTACTAATCTAATAAGTCAAGCCAAGGTGGAAATACCTTTCAAGGGCCTCTCCCTTCCCAACTCAGCTGGATTTTCATTGCAGAAGGAAGCAAAGTTAAATTTGGGTTTGCTGTCGAGATGCACTTAACTATTTAGTTTTGCTAAGGAAGGGGGTGGGGGGATCACAGCTGGCAAGGCAGAATGTTCCATTCCCAGGCACTCAAGGGTTCAGAATTCTTTCCTATCCTCTCACGTGCTGGCTTGTAGGATTCCTGCCAGCTGCTGACCTCCTGGGACCTGCTCCGGTGGCCTTGCCAGGCACGTACCACCTCATGAGATGGCAGGTCCTTGAGGAGGACACCAGGGCCTGCTTGGGCTTGCTCTGTCACCAACTACAGGTTACAGGGGCAATCCCACATGGGGCATCCTCCAAGTACAGGGATACTGGTAACAAAGGAGACCAGATAGGAGGGAGCTCCCAGAAGATCACAGTCCAGACAAGATAATCAGCGGTTCAGACAGAAGCAAGTCTCTCTCTGGCCCCTCTGTCTCCACTCCCAGCCCAGCAGTCATGTCCATCCAGCCTTTCCATTCTCTCCTGGCCCAAGAAAAGTTTCTCTTTCCCCAGTTTCTACTCATGAAAACCTAAATACAGTGAACTTGATTCACTGGCTGATAGATTCACCTGTGGGGAAAAAAATTTGTGTTCATTTTTGGGGAACGGAAAGAAGGGGAAGACAGGGCAGAAACAGCATTTTGAGTTCCTTCTATCCTGTGTTAGTTATCCTGGTGTTTGGAAGGTACCCCAGTACCTGAACTTGCAACTGGAAGGACTTGGGTTTGAATCCCAACTTGCCTTGTGTTGACTGTTTAGCTCTGGGCAAGCTATTTAGCATCCCCAGGCCTCTGTAGCTACAACTGTAAAGCGGGGACAAGGGTTCCTTCCTTCAAGGGCTTCTGCAAAGACTAAGGTGACTGCAAAAGTAATTGTGATGTTCTTATTACTGAAATTTGCTGTTTGATTTTGGAATACATTCTTTTATAAATGTGGTTATGTTATACATCATTTTAATGGGAATTTCTTGCTTTTTTTGCTAATGACTTTTTACTTGCTGTTTATTTTAGACTACGGAAATGTTATTAGACAAAAAGCAGATTTGAGTAATTTTCTTATTCGAGTTCAAAATGGGTCGTAAAGCAACAGAGACAACTCACAACATCAACAACACATTTGGCCCAGGAACTGCTAACAAACGAACGTACAATGCAGTGGTGGTTCAAGAAGTTTCACAAAGGAGACGAGAGGCTTGAAGATGAGGAAAGTAGGGGCTGGCCTTCAGAAGCTGACAATGACCAATTAAGAGCAATCATCAAAGCTGATCCTTTTCTAACTACACGAGAAGTTGCCCAAGAACTCAACTTCGATCATTCTACAGTCATTCGGCATTTGAAGCAAATTGGAAAGGTGAAAAAGCCTGATAAGTGGGTGCCTCATGAGCTAAGCGAAAATCAAAAAATCGTCATTTTGAAGTGTCGTCTTCTCTTATTCTGTGCAACAACAAGGAACCGTTTCTAGATTGGATTGTGATGTGTGAGGAAAACGATTTTATACAACTGGTGACGACTGGCTCAATGGGTGGACTGAGAAGAAGCTCCAAAACACTTCCCAAAAACAAACTTGTGCCAAAAAAAGGTCATGGATTTTTAGTGGTCTGCTGCTCTGGTCTGACCCACTACAGCTTTCTGAATCCCAATGAAACCATCACATCTGAGAAGTATGCTCAGCACATCGATGAGACGCACCGAAAACTGCAATGCCTGCAGCCAGCATTGGTCAACAGAAAGGGCCCAATTCTTTCACAACAATGCCCGATTGCACGTCGCACAACCAACTCTTCAAAAGTTGAACAAATAGGGCTATGAAGTTTTGCCTCATCCGCCAGATTCACCTGACTTCTTGCCAACCGACTACCACTTCTTCAAGCATCTTGACAACTTTTTGCAGGGAAAACGCTTCCACAACCAGTAGGATGCAGAAAATGCTTTCCGAGAGTCCATCGAATCCTGAAGCATGGATTTTTATGCTACAAGAATAAACAAACTTATTTCTCATTAGCAAAATGGTTTTTATTCTAACCAACTTCTAATGGTTTCTATTTTGATTAATAAAGATGTGTTTGAGCCTAGTTATAATGATTTAAAATTCACCACCCAAAGTCACAATTTACTTTTGCACCAACCTTCATAAATAAGATGCAGGCAAACTTAACCCTTACAATCTCGGTAGTAAGCTGTTAACAGGACAAAATTCCTTTCCCTTCCTCAAAAGGTGGATATTGTGATCTGTATTTTAACAGATGAAGAAACTGAACTATTCCAGCCTGGACATTATGGCAAAATCCTGTCTCTACAAAAACGTACAAAAATTAGCTTGGCATGGTGGCACATGCCTGTAGTCCCAGCTACTTGGGAGACTGAGGCGGGAGGATTGCTTGAGCAGGGGAGGCAAAGGTTGCAGTGAGCCGAGATTGCGACACTGCATTCCAGCTTGGGTGACGGAGCAAGACCCTGTCTCAGAAAAAGAAACGTAACTACGAAGAGATTAAATCATATTATGCCAACAGAGGAAATGTCTAAGAGATGTTGCAAGCCTGAAAGCTGAGCCCTGGCGGAAGGGTGAGTCTCCAGCGATGTCTAGGAATTTGGAGTTTGTCGAGGTGGGTCTTCACTCTTGGTAACCCTTGGGCCATTCAGCTTGGTTACTTGCAACCCTAGTTACAAGCAGGTTAAACCTCTCTATGCCAACAAGTTTGTGCCCGTTCCTCTGCTAGATATCATAGGAGAATTTAAAAAGGAGTCCCAAACAGTTCCAGGCTGGCTGGCCCCCAGGCCGGGCAAACAAGACCAGCCGATCACTTTAGTTCTCATATTCACAGAATACAATCTTACTAGAAAACAAGACTGACACTAGTTGCTCAGAGAGGACCACTGAATGGGGCTTCTGAAAAAGGAACTAATACTTAAGTGCTGTTTACAAATCTTGGGCTGAGTGCCATTTCAGGATGACCCACTGAACACAAGCTACAGCTTTCTCTTTTGGCTCAAGTCCTTCAAATCACAGTGGGGAGAAACACATTTTTAGTGTCAGAATTTATTGAGGCATAACTTACCTATAAAAATTCACTCCTTTTATTAGCTTATGGCTTTTGACAAATGCATACAGTTATATAATCCCCACAATAGAGATAAAACATTTCCATCACACCCGCAAGTTCTCTCCTGCCCCTTTGCAGTCAGTTCCCTCCCCGCAGCTCCCAGCCCCTGGCAACCACAAATCTGATTTCTGTCCTTACAGTTTTGCCTTTTCCAAAATGCCGTTTGGCAGGATTTATATAAGGGAACTTTTTGAGTCTGGCTTCTTTTACTTAGCATAATGCTTTTGAGATTCATCTATGTTGTGTATATCTGAAGCTTTTTTTTCCTAAGTCGTGTTCCATTGTATCAAAGTGTGATGATTGTTGCCAGGTGCAGTGGCTCACACCTATAATCCCAGCATTTTGGGAGGCTGAGGTAGGAGGATCACCTTGAGGCTAGGAGTTGGAGGCCAGCCTGGGCAACATAGACTTTCTCTCTACAAAAATAAAAGTGTGTATATATACACAGTTTTTTAAAGGTGTCATGATTTGTTTATCCATTCACCGATTAATGGGCATGGGGATTGTTTCTAGTTTCTGGTGATTATAAATACAATAACTACAAACATTCACAAACAGATCTTTGTGTGGACATAAGTTTTCATTTCCTATGTAAATGCGTAAGAGCAGAATTGCTGGTTTATAAGGCACGCATATATTGAACTTTGTTAAAAAGTGCCAAATTTATTTTCAAAGAGGCTGTACAATTTTGCATTCTCATCAGTAATGAATGAGAGTTCCAGTTGCCCTAGCTCCTCACCAGCACCTTTTAATTTTGGTCATTCTAGTGGATGGGTAGTGGTATCTCATTCTGGTTTTAATTTGCATTTCCCTAAAGCTAATGATGGCCAGGTGCAGTGGCACATGCCTGTAATCCCAGCATTTTGGGAAGCAAAGGCAGGAAGATCGCTTGAACCTGGGAGTTTGAGACCAGCCTGGGCAACATAGGGAGACCCCACCTCTACAAAAAAATTAAAATAAAAGAATTGGCTGGGACCACAAGCATGCGTGGTGGTGCACACCCATGGTCCCAGTTAGTTGGGGTCCCAGGCTAAGGTGGGAGGATTGCTTGAGCCTGGAAAGTCAAGGCTTCAGTAGGTTGTGATTGCACCACTGCACTCTAGCCTGGGTGACAGAGTGAGACTCTGGGGGGGGAAAAAAATAAGGAAGAATGACGTTGAACAGCTTTTCATGTACTTATTTGTCATGCATACCCTTTATTTGAGGAAGAGTCTGTTTAAATATTTTCCTCACTTAAAAAATGAATTATTTAAGGCTAGATGTGGTGGCTCAAGCCTGTAATCTCAGCTCTTTGTGAGGCTGAGGCAAGGCAGGAGGATGGCTTGAGACCAGCAGTTCAAGACCAGCCTGGGCAACATAGTGAGATCCCATCTCTCCAAAAATTTAAAAATTAGCCAGGCATGGTAGCTCGTGCCTGTGGTCTCAGCTACTTGGGAGGCTGAGGCAGGAGCCTTGAACTCAGAGGTTCAATGCTGCAGTGAACTCTGATCATGCCGCTGTATTCCACCCTGGGCAACAGGGTGAGATCCTGTCTCTTAAAAGAAAAGAAATTGATTCTTTGGTTCTAGTTATTATATTTTAAGAGTTTTTTTAAACATATTCTTCCAAGTCCTTTATCAGATATGTGTTTTGCAAATATCTCTTCCTAGTGTATAGATTATCTTTTCATTTTCTTGACAGTGTCTTCTGAAGAACAGATTTGCATTTTAATGAAGCCAAATTTATCCATTTTTTTCTTTTGTGGTTCATGCTTTTGTAAGAAATCTTTGCTTAATCTAAGATACTAGAGATACTGTGTTTTCTTGCAAATGTTTCATAGTTTTAGCTTTAGCATTTGAAAATACAACTCAAAAATAAAATAAATCTGCAATCAAGCTCAAAACAAGAAGAGAAACCCCTACTGGGTCAGAAATTGTATTAGATCCCTGAAGGGCAGAAAGCATATGGGATTGGAAAGAAGTTCACTGTTCTCACAAGAAGGTGGGACTAAGAAGGCTCCACCCTGGAGGAGGTAGAGTAGGTAGAGTGCAAGAGAGCCGGAGGCTTGAACCTCCACAGACCCTCTCAGCTACTCCTCCCTCTCTGCTCATCTCCATCTAGACACATGGTAGCAAATTACAGAACACCAAAGAGAAAATTCTATATCCTTCTCTGGAGGTAAAAAAGTATTATCTATAAAGGAAAGAAAGGCAGATTGAGATGAGCTCTCATCAGCTATGTTAGATGTAAGAAGACAAACACAGAGCTGGGCTACTGAAAGAGGCTGAGGTGGGAGGATCACTTGAGCTCACGAATTTGAGGCTGTAGTGTGCCCGTGACTAGCCACTACACTCCAGCCTGGGCAACACAGTGAATTCTCTAAAAAAAAAAAATTTTTTTAGCTACTCAGCCTCCAGAGTAGCTAGGATTACAGGTGCACGTCACCATGTCCAGCTAATTTGTGTATTTTTACTAGAGACGTGTTTTCACCATGTTGGCCAGGCTGGTCTCGAACTCCTGACCTCAGGTGATCCGCCTGCCTTGGCCTGTCGAAGTGCTGGGATTACAGGCGTGAGCCACCGCGCCCGGCCAAAAAAATTTTTTTTTAAGAAAGACAAACAATACCTCTTCAGACATTAAAGGGAAATAAACCTAGACTTTCATGTCCAGCCAAACTAGACTCTTTCTGAAATAAAGATATATTCCAATAAGAAGAAAAATGTATCTGTGAGGAATAAGTGAGTTTCAAGAAGTAGTGAGATGAGGCTGGGCATGGTGGCTCCTGCCTGTAATCCCAGCACTTTGGGAGGCTGAGGTGTGCGGATCACCTGAAGTCAGGAGTTCAAGACCAGCCTGGCCAACATGGTGAAACTCCATCTCTACTAAAAATATAAAGTTGGCCTTTTGTACTAAAAGTACAAAAGGTGTGGTGCTGGGCACCTGTAATCCCAGCTACTCAGGAGGCTGAGGCAGAAGAATCGCTTGAACCCGGGAGGTGGAGGTTGCAGTGAGCAGAGATCACGCCACTGCACTCCAGCCTGGGTGACAGAGGGAGATAGAAAAAAAAAGATCCAAAAAAAAAAAGAAGTAGTGAGGTGAAATACATGTGTATATGTGTACATACACAAAAACATATGTATGTGTGTATATTTATTTATATATATGTGTATTTATTTGTATATATAGGTTTTGTGTTGTTATCTATATGTAGGAATATATAAATGCTTATTGTGAAAAAAAAAACAAAAACTTCTAAAACTAAATCTGTGATAAATTGGTAATTACCCTTGGTAATATCAATATGGATGAAATGGAATGACATCTGTGTTCATGGATTGGAAGATGTGTTTGTTTATTTGTTTGAGACATATTCTCACTTTGTCTCCCGAGCTGGAGTGCAGTGGGGCTATCTCAGCTCACTGCAACCTCTGCCTCCCGGGTTCAAGTGATTCTCCTACCTCAGCCTCCCGAGTAGCTGGAATTACAGGTGCACACCACCACGCCTGGCTAATTTTTGTATTTTTAGTAGAGACGGGGTTTTGCCATGTTGGCCAGGCTAGTCTCAAACTCCTGACCTCAAGCGATCCACCCATCTCAGCCTTCCAAAGTGCTGGGAATACAGGTGTCAGCCATCGCGCCCAGCTGCTGGGAAGACTTTAATTTTTAAATTTGGTTTCATTTTCCCTGAGGCCTCTTCCCTTGGTTGCAGGCGGACATCTCATTGTGTTCTCATATGGCCTTTTCTCTGTGGCTGTGCATCCCTAGTGTCTTTCTTTCTCTCTCTTTTTCTTTTTTTTTTTTAAAGACAGGGTCTCCTTATGTTGCCCAGACTGGTCCAGAACTCCTGGGCTCAAGGGATCCTCCTGCCTTGGCCTCCCAAAGTGGTAGGATTACAGGCATGAGCCACCACACCTGGCTGTTTCTCTTTTTATAAGGACACTAGTCATATTGGATTAGGGTCCTATACTATGGGTCTCATTTTAACTTAGTCACTTCTGTAAAGACATCTCCAAAGACAGTCACATGGATTAGGGACCCAACCTACTCCCCTATGACCTAATTTAACCTTAACTACCTTTTTAAATGTTCTGTCTCCAAATACGGTTACATTCTGAGGTGTTGGGTGTCAGGACTTCAACATATGAATTATTGGGGGACAAAAATTCAGCCCATAACACTATTCAGTGGGGGAAAGAACACTCTTTTCAACAAATAGTTTTGGGAAAACTGAATATCCACAGACAAAATGAAGTTGGACCTTTATCTTATGCCACATACAAAAATTAACTAAAATGGATCAAAGACCTACGTGTAGGAACTAAAAATAAAACTATAAAAGTCTTAGAAGAAAACATAGGGAAAAACCTTTGTGACACCGGATTTGGTGACGATTTCTTATGACACCAAAAGCACAGGCAACCAAAAAAATATATATAACTTGGACTTCATCAAAATTTAACTTACACATCAAAAGGCACTGCTATGGTTTGAATGTGTCTCCTCCAAAATTCAGGTGTTGCCAATGTGATAGTATTAAGACATGGGACCTAAGAGGTGAGTAGGTCATGCGAGTTCCTCCCTCAGGAATGGGCTTAAGGCCTTTATAAAAGAGGCTTCAGGGCCGGGCGTGGTGGCTCACGCCTGTAATCCCAGCACTTTGGGAGGCCGAGGCGGGTGGATCACCTGAGGTCAGGAGTTCGAGACCAACCTGGCTAACATGGTGAAATCCTGTCTGTACTAAAAATACAAAAATTAGCCGGGCATGGTAGTGGGCACCTGTAATCCCAGCTGCTCAGGAGGCTGAGGCAGGAGAATCACTTGAGCTCAGGAGGCAGAGGTTGCAGTGAGATGAGATTATGCCACTGCACTCCAGCCTGGGTGACAGAGCGAGATAACTTCTTAAAAAAAAAAAAAAAAAAAAAGAGGCTTCATACAGCATTGGGCTCTGTCGCCCTTCTGCCTTGGGCCAAGTTCTTCTGATGCACTCCATTCTTCCCTTAACCTACCCTTAGGACCACATGGGAAGTTCTGCATGACCTGAGAAAGAAAAAAATTCAAGTCTGCATAAGGATGGTTCCTCACGGTATGTGGCATGAGCTGGAAGTGGACTGGCTTCCAAAGCATCACAGCTTTTTGCTCAGGGTGGGTTAGAAAAGACAGGAGTTACTGAAAAACAGCATTACTCCTCCCCTCTGGAGGAGGAGCAACATGGCACCCTCCTGGAAAAAGAGAGCTGCCCTCACCAGACACCAAACCTGGCAGTGCCTTCATTTAGGACTTAGAAGCCTACAGAACTGTAAGAAAATAAATTTCTGTTTTTTATAAATTATCCAGTCTCAGACATTTTGCTATAGCAGCACAAACAAACAAAGACAGGCAATATCAAGATAATAAAAAGACAACCCAAAGAATGGGAGAAAATATTTGCAAATCATATAGCTGGTAAGGGATTAATGTCCAGATTGTAGAAAGAATTTCTAAAACTCAAACAAAAAACAAACAACTCAATTAAAAAATGGGCAAAGGGCCAGGTGTGGTGGCTCATGACTTTAATCTCAGCCCTCTGGGAGGCCAAGGCAGGAGGATCTTGTGAGCCCAGTAGTTGGAGATGGCAAAACCCTTTCTCTACGAAAAATACAAAAAAATTAGCCAGTCATGGTGGTGCGTGCTTGAAGTCCCAGCTACCTGAGAGACTGAGCTGGGAGGATCACCTGAGCCCAGGGAGATCAAGGCTGCAGTGAGCTGTGATCATGTCACTGCAATCCAACCTGGGCGATAGAGTGAGACCTCATCTGAAAAAAAGTGGGCAAAGGATTTGAACAGCATTTCTCTAAGGAAGATATACCAATGTCCAATAAGCACATGAAAAGATACTCAACATCACTAGTTACTAACAAGCTGCAGATCAAAACCACAATGAGACACCACTTCACCCACACATTGAGATGGCTATCAGCTATGACTCCATGGATATCCACAGAAGCATTTGATAGGGAGCAAATGATTCTGCAAACACAAAACGCACATGTCAAAATCTGGATTCGCAAACCAAACCATCAGGAGTTATGTGAATCTGCATTCTTAAAACACATACAATGCAGATTTTCTTGAAACGGTGATCTCTTTTGCCACATTTAAAACAGATTTCTGGCCAGGTGTGCAGGTTCACACCTGTAGTCCCAGCACTTTGGGAGGCTGAGGCGGGCAGATCACTTGAGGCCAGGAGTTTGAGACTAGCCCAGGTGACATGGTGAAACCCGTCTCTACTAAAAATACAAAATGTTAGCTGGGTGTGGTGGCACATGCCTGTAGTCCCAGCTACTTAGGAGGCTGAGGCATGAGAATAGCTTGAACCCGGGAGGCAGAGGTTGCAGAGGGCCAAGATGGCACCACTGCACTCCAGGCCTGGTTGACAGAGCAAGACCCTGTCTCAAAAAAAGAAAAAAAAAAAAAAAAAAAGAAAGGAAAGGAAATAAAATGAAACAGGTTTCCGTTCATCGGACTCCATCTGCAAATGACCTCCCTAAGGAATGGCACAAAGAGAATGGGAAGCACTACTGTAACAGCACAATAAATCAGAAGTTGATTAATTTAACTGGCTTATCTGATATGGCTTCACCCCTACACCCAACCTAGTTCCTCCAATGCATATGGACATCAAGCTGCCCATTTTCAGTTGCGATTCTGGATGTCCACAGACCACAACTTCATCAACATGAAATTCTACTGGCACGCAAGTTCTCAAGAGGGTAAAAATAATCGTAGCGATTATCTACTGAGCTTCCACTAAGTGTGAGCTCTGTGCTAGGCACGCCCTCCCCATCACCATACTCTTAGTCACCTAAGATGTAAGTGTGAATGTCTTCCTTTTGCAGGTCAGTAACTTGCTCAAAGTAGCGTAACTCATAAACGCCAGGGTGAGCACTTAAACCAGTTCTCTGGTTCCAAAGTCCCTGTTCTCACTCGCTGCATTCAGCAGGCTCTCATTTTTCCAGGAAGGCAAAAATCAAGCTGGAAGATCCCTACTCCTGGGATCAAAGCATTTGCTCAAAGCTCCAAGAGTCCAGGAAATGATATATTGACATCAAGGTCAGGCTTTGAGAAATAGCCCCTTCTTTTACCCTGCAGAGCATCCGAGGGATGTGGAAAACCTTGAGGCTAGAGCTTGTCAACCCACAGAATGCACTGAGTTATAAGCGCAATCGCCATCATTACACAACAAATCAGAACTTCACAAAGCCAGCCCTGCTCCTCGGGGTTGCTTCAACCCCAGGCATTAGTGACCCAGCAAAGGACTGGTGCCTGCTTAAGGGGAAGTCCAAATGTTAGAAATATTTGCTTTGGGCAAGACAGAGGCTTCACAGTCTAATCAAAAGATGAAGAAATTGTTTCCAGAAACTCAGACTTTCCTCCAGGGCATCTCCTTCTGTCCTGCAAGAGCTGATTGGCTCCCACCCCAGGGCCTTTGCCCCTGCTATTCCCTCTGCCTGGAAGGCTCTTACCCCAGAAATCTGGAGGAGCGTGCCTCCCCACTTTAGCTCTCTACTCAAATGTCTCTTTCTTATTCATTGAGGCTTTCCTGGATATTACATCTAAAATGATAACAACCCATCCCCATCCACACACACTCACTTATTCTCTTTTCCTGCTGTGTTTTTTTCTCCTTAGAATTTACCACTATCAAATCTAATCTACATTTCACTTCTTTATCTTATTATCTCTATACCCTACTAGAATGTACATTTCACAAAGGCAGGGATTTGTGTCTGTGTTCACTGCTTTTTTCCCCAGCACTTAGAACAGTGCCTGTTGCCTAATAGGGGTTCAATAAATATATGGTGAATGCATATATCAATCTGTGCTTCAGAGGAGAGCAGCGACATCCTGGAAAACCCCCTCAATTTTTAATTGTGGCATGAAGGGAAACATCAAGAGATTTTGAAGCCTGGGTTTGCATCTAGGCCTAGCCAGGTGAACAATACTTAATCTCACTAGGCCTCATTTTGTGGTTGGTTAGGAGAAAATAATATTTGCCTCCTGGGATTATAGTGGAGGGACCATTAATAATATTTCTAGGGAAAGGAAATGGGGAAAATACTTGTGACATTTCCATGGAAGCAATAAGAGAATTTTGTTACCATGTGTGGGTCAAAATTTATTGAGCATTTATTTAATATTGGGTCCCATGCCAAGACCGTACATGCATTTCTTTAATCCTTATGACAATCCTGTGTAACATGTACATGATCTCTTTAGGGATATTTATCAAAGTGATTTGCCCAGGGTGATAAAGTTAGAAAGCAGGACAGGACTCCCAACCCTAATCTGTCTCTAAAATCCGTGCCCTAACCACCGCACCAGATGTAGAGTTAACTTGTGTGCATAAAATGCTGGACCCTGGTGGGAAAATGGTGCTCTACCAATGTCCCTTTACTTTCCCTCCCAGCCTTCAGCCAAGTGGCTTCTGACCAATAATACCAAGGTGCTGCCCCTGCCACTGAAAAAGACAAGAGGCAACCAGGAGCCCTATGGATGACCACCTCCTTTGCCCCTCCCTGCCTGGTGACTTGCCGTAGCCTTCAGCATTAAGGTATACTTTCATCACCCCATCCCTACCCCAGGATCTTATTTGGTACCAGTACTGGGTATCTTGTCACTTTTCTGGGATTTTGTTTGTTTGTTTTTGCTGTTGTTGTTGTTTTGAGACAGGGTCTCACTCTGTCACCCAGGCTGGAGTGCAGTGGCACAATTATGTCTTACTACAGCCTCCACCTTCTGGGTTCAAGTGATCCTCCTGCCTTAGCCTCCTGAGTAGCTGGGACTACAGGTATGCACCACCATACCCAGCTAATTTTCGTATTTTTTTTTTTGTAGAGATGGGGTCCCACTATGTTGCCTAGGCTGGTCTCTCAAACTCTTGGGCTCAAGCGGTCTTCCCACCTTAGCCTCGAAAAGTGCTGGGATTACAGGCATGAGCCACTGTGCCCAGCCCCCTGTCACTTTTGCATTGAGTAAGTGATTTATAACGGAACAATATTTTTACTTTAGAGCAATCTATCATTAAAATTGTTCTGTATGCTCTTTCTAAATGTAAACTTTTCAACTTTTTGATATTAACAAGTATTAAAAGTTATTCAACTGACTTTCATTTATTTGAACAAAAAAAATATGTAGACTCATACATACACATTTAATATGTGTGTATATATATATGTATATGTGTGTATATATATATAATTTTAAAATGTAGGTTGGCCATGTGTCCCAGCATCACAAATAGACAAAAAGGCTGAGTGCAGTGGCTCACGCCTGTAAACCCAGCACTTTGGGAGGCCGAGGCAGGCGGATCACCTGAGGTCAGGAGTTCGAGACCAGCCTGACCAACATGGTGAAACCCTGCCTCTACTAAAAATACAAAAATTAGCCAGGCAAGGTGGTGGGCGCCCATAATCCCAGCTACTCGGAAGGCTGAGGCAGGAGAATCACTTGAATCCGGGAGGCGGATATTGCAGTGAGCTGAGATTACGCCACTGCACTCCAGCCTAGGCAACAGAGAGACTCTGTCTCAAAAAAAGACAAAAAGTGCTTTTAAGACCTATTTATACACTTGATAAAATTAGCTATTTTTTTTAAATACATACAAAATGGTAGTACTTTGCTTTCTTTTTTCTTTCTTTTTCTTTTCTTTTTTTTCTTTTTTTTTTTTTTTTTGTTGAGACGGAGTCTCACTCTGTTGCCCAGGCTGCAGTGCAGTGGCGTGATCTCGGCTCACTGCAACCTCCGCCTCCTGGGTTCAAGCGATTCTCCTGCTTCAGCCTCCTGAGTAGCTGGGACTACAGGTGCCCACCACCACGCCTGGCTAATTTTTGTATTTCTAGTAGAGACAGGGTTTCACCATATTGGCCAGGATGGTCTCGATCTCCTGACCTCGTGATCCACCCATCTCGGCCTCCCAAAGTGCTGGGATTACAGGCGTGAGCCACTGCACTCTGCCATATTTTCTTTCAATGATGAGGCAAGAGAGAAGGTTTCACATTGCCCTGTGCAAGCCCTCCTCCACAAATCCCACACAAGGCAAGAGCAGTCTACTCCAGTAAATAAAAAGCCACATTGGATAGAATGAGCACCATCTTTTCTGTTTTGTGCATTGAATGTTGAATGAGTGTAGACATTTTCATGTCCTACAAAATAAGAGTTATCAAATGAATGTCACATGGTGATCAAATAGGTGTTCCTTTTGTGACTTGTCCCAAAGTTATAATGAAGACAGGGAAAAAACAATTTAAGACTTGAAGATGGCTGGGTGTGGTGGCTCACACCTGTCATCCCAACACTTTGGGAGGCTGAGGTGGGCAGATAACTTGAGGTCAGGAGTTCGAGAACAGCCTGGCCAACATGGCGAAACCCCATCTCTACAAAAAATACAAATATTAGCCAGGTGTGGTGGTGCACACCTGTAATCCCAGCTACTTGGGAGACTGAGACACGAGAATTGCTCGAACCCGGGAGGCAGAGGTTGCAGTGAGCTGAGATTGTGCCACTGCACCCAAAGCTAGGTGACAGAGGGAGACCCTGTCTCAAAAAAAAAAAAAAAAAAAAAAAAAGACTCTAAGACAATCAAAGCCCCCAGAGCATCTAGCGGTGTTCCGGAATGCCTGAGCTGCTGACTTGGAATTGTTCACTTGTTTCACCCACTCCACAGCATGCTCACTCCGTGCACACTCAAGAGGTTCTCAGGCAGCTCAGTTTTCAAGAAAAACATTGCTGAAAATTATCCATTGATTACAAAAACAACAACAAAATCAGTGGAAGTGGATGTCTTCCATTGGGTGCCACATACCTAAACACTATGGCAACACCTAACCACCCATTCCTTCTATAGCCCACACACAGTCCTTGGGAACTGCTTCCCTGGAATTACAGGTAGATGGGGCCAGGCCTGCAGGGTCAGTGCAGTGGAAAACCACATGTCTTCCCAGACAGCCCTTCCTTTCTAGGTAAACCCTCCTCTTTCATCCTGGTCCATCCCTTGGGCCACTCTGCTGGGGTGAGAGTGGGGGACGACAGATCCCTGGAGGAGAAAAGAGCTGGCAGGGAGGGTGAGCTGCAGGTCACTTCATCAGGAGTCTCTCTGAGGGAGGGACATATAGACATCCCTGCTTGGAAGCTCTCCTGGAGTTTCCACTCGGCCAAAAACTCTAAGAAGGCAGAGGCTATGTCTATTTTATATATTATATACCCAGTGCTTAGCATAAGATACTCAGTAAATATCTAAGAAGGAAGGAAGAGGCTGGGCACAGTGGCTCATGCCTGTAATCCCAGCACTTTGGAAGGTCAAGGTAGGAGGATCACTTGAGCCCGGGAGCTCAAGACCAGCCTGGGAAATATAGCAAGAGTCCTGTCTCAAAAAAATATTTTAAATTAAAATTTAAAAAATAAAAGAAGAAAGGAAGGGAGGGACGAAGTAGAAGAGAGAGAGAGAGGGAAGCAGAAAGATGAGGAGAAGAAAGGGAACTTACAAGGAGGAGGTATAGACCACAAGTTGGACATGTGGTAGAATGTCCCAAATAGGAGAGAGGCTCCCACTATTGTTCCAAAGGGAAAGGAAATGGAGGACGTGTTTGTGACATTTCAATGGAAGCAATAAGAGAATTTTCCAACTCAGGGTTGGCTATAGGAAAAGCAGTATAGATAGTATATGTATGATATGATTGGAGGAAGCCCCTGCCCTCCCATGTTTTGTCCCCTGGTGTGCCCTGTCATCACTTCTCTGGCACTACCAATGAGTGTGTGTAGACCTTAGCTGCAGAGACCTCAGGCCCTATCAATAATTCCTGGGAGCTACCATCTTGGTCTCGCCCAGTTTCACTCATTTGTTGGATGTGACTGAGTGATGGATGGACTGGAGAGTCTGTCAGGGTGAATCATGGGCAGGGGAGGGAAATATGAGTTCCACCCCTCATTTTACAGATGGGTAAACTGGCCCAGAGAGGAAAACCAACTTGCCCATGGTTACAGTTAGGGGAAGAGCAAGGACCAGGACCCAAGCATCTGGGCGCCTTGTCCAGGATTCTTTCCTCTGTGCCACACCACTGCCCCTTAAAAGGACTTCTCATAAAATCTCCCATTTCAGCTGGAAGGGTCTCAAGAGGTTATCAGGTCCAAGCTCTGCCCTTAGCAGAAATCACGACCAAGGATTCCAGCGACAAGAGGGCAGGCAGCATGTGCCCAAACACTATTGGTGATGGGAACACCTAACCACCCATTCCTTCCACAGCCCACACAAATTGCTGCAATTGTTCTTCTTGTTTTGAGCTGCAACCATTTCTCTAAAGGAAAAAGCTACTGCTTTTCCTCCCCAAGTTCTTTCCTCATAAAAGTACAAATCCTATAATAGATCACTAGGTAAACACCTGTTTGCCCTCAAGACACCCCTATCTTCTGCAGGTAGTGTTTGTAACTCGAGTTACCTGGGAGTAAAAGAAGACTAATGATTTTTTAAAAGAGAGAGAAGTGTGGTACCATTGAAGGGAAATGGATTAATCAAGGTCTTAAGGATCACTAATTGAGCTTAGGACGAGAGAGAGGAGAAGAAGGAGAAAAGAGAAGAGAGGAAATAAGGGGGATAGAAAGAAATAGGAAGGGAATAAAATAGATGGCTAATACATATTGAGCACTTAATAAGGAGCAGGCACTGTTCAAAGTGCTTTATTTATATTGATTCATTTAATCTTTAGGATAACCCTCTAAGAGAATTACTATTATTATCCTCATTTTTCAAATAAGGAAATAAGGCAGAAAGTTTAAGTACCTTACCCAAGGTCACAGTCAGTGAGCCTGGAATTTGAACCCGGGCAGTCTGACTCTAGGACTACACACTTCGCTATGTTGCTGAATGTGTGGTGCCCCCATTGATTGGGGCCTGTGCCAGGTACTCTACAGAGTTAATGCCAGAGCTCAGAGCACAGACCGTGTGCAGACAGAACTGGGTTCAAATCCTGGTTCTCCACTTACCTGTTGTACGGAAGTCACTCAGTTATCTTATCCTCAATTTCCTTACCTGTAAATTGGAGTTAATAATACCATTTAAAAGAAAAAAAAATAGGCTGGGGGTGGTGGCTCACACCTATAATCCTAGCACTTTGGGAGGCTGAGGCAGGTGGATCACCTGAGGTCAGGGGTTTGAGAACAGCCTGGCCAATATGGCGAAACCTCGCCTCTACTAAAAAAAGAAAAATACAAAAATTAGCCGGGCGTGGTGGCAGGTGCCTATAATCCCAGCTACTCAGGAGGCTGAGGCAGGAGAATTGCTTGAACCTGGTGGCCCGAGGTTGCAGTGAGCCAAGATCGTGCCATTGCACTCCAGCCTGGGCAAAAGAGCGAAACTCCATCTCAAAAAATAAAATAAAATAAAAAGTAAAAAAATAACAAAGAAGCCAGGCGCAGTGGCTCACACCTGTAATCCCAGCACTTTGGGAGGCTGAGGCGGGTGGATCGCCTTAGGTCAGGAATTCGAGACCAACCTGACCAATATGGAGAAACCCTGTCCCTACTAAAAATACAAAATTAGCTGGGCGTGGTGACGCACATCTGTAATCCCAGCTACTTGGGAGGCTGAGATAGGAGAATCACTTGAACCCGGGAGGTGGAGGTTGTGGTGAGCCGAGATCGTGCCACTGCACTCCAGCCTGGGCGACAAGAGTGAAACTCCATCTCAAAACAAAAAACAAAAAAACAAAAAACAAAAAGAGAAAAAAATAATAATAATAGTATTTAATTCACAGAGGGATTGTGAGGATTACATGGGCTAAAACATTTAGCATAGTTCTGGGACACATTATGTGGTAGATAAATTTTAGTTTTTTGTCTCATGTAATCCTCACAAGGGGATTGGAAGATTTTTTGGTTTCATGTAATCCTTGCAATGCATTCTATAAAGAATGCATTTTCCCTATTTCACAGACTTGAAAACTGAGAGTCCAAGAGATAACCAACTTGCCAAGGTCTTATGCCTAATAGGCGTGGGGATTGGAAGAACAGGATAAAGGACAAAGGAGGAAAGGAGGAGGCGGCAGACTTGAAATGGGACAAAAAAGAAAATCTAAGAAGAGCCTGCTATGGTGAATGCCACTTCACAGAGATCTCAGGAGGCCTCAGGGGGTTTCAGGATGACTGTCTCTAATACAGAGGATGAGGGAGTTCTCACAGGAGCTCTGAATTCAGACTGGGGCTCATTGAGGAAGCTTGGGCTCCCACCAAATCCCTTAAGGATTTGCCCCTTAAGCTTGGTATCTCACCACACGACCACACATATAAAGAAAATTGCTTGTTGTATTTCACTATTTAACCTTAACCTCTCCTTCCTACCTTAAAACCACAAATCAATGTTTCATGAACTTACTTATGCAACATAAATTGTTGCACAAGCATTAAACAAAATGTTATACCACCAGAGCAGTGGCTCCTGCCTGTAATCCCAGCACTTTGGGAGGCTGAGGCAGGAGGACCATTTGAGATCAGGAGTTCAAGACCAGCCTGGGCAACATGGTGAAACCCCATCTCTACCAAAAAAATGTAAAAATGAGCCGTGCATGGTGGTGCATGCCTGTGGTCCCGGCTAGTCAGGAGACTAGAGGTGGGAGAATCGCTTAAACCCGGGAGGTAAGGCTGCAGTGAGAGGAGATCGCACCAGTGCACTCCTGCCTGGACTACAGATTTAGACCCTATCTCAAACAACAACAACAAAAAAAAAAAAACTGTTATACCACCATTTACAATTGAACTCTAAAGAGAGAAGTCATCGTAATAATAATATAAAAATTTAGTGTTTAAGCTAGAATATATGTATATCAGTTTCTTATTGCTGTTGTAACAAATTACCACAACTTTAGTGGCTTAAAACAGGACAAATTTATTATTTTAAAGTGCTGGAGATCTAAGTCCAAAATGAGTCTATGGAATAAACATATGCATCAGCAGAGCTGTGTTCCTCGGGAGGCTCTAACTGGGACAAAAAGAGAAAACATAAAGAGAAGAAAGAAGAGCCCAGGCCAGTCTCAAACTTCAGGGCTCAAGTGATCCACCTGCCTTTGCTTCCCAAAGTGCTAGGATTATGGGCATGAGCCACTGCGTCTGGCCCTAAGTTTTGATGCAAATATTTAAATTTGTATTTTAATAGAAGGCCCTGGTTTTGAACCTCTTTTATAAAGCCAGAAACCCATTTTTACTTTATATTTCAATAGAGCTAACCCAGGGTTTCCATGGCCAATTCAGAAGGCCATATCTGCACTGTTTTCTGGGGCAGAACAATCTTCCTAACAGATCAGAGGAGCTCCTGGCTACCTTGTGCTATAGTGATCATTGTATCAAAGGTTATGAACCTCAGAAGTCAAAACTTCAGATTTTCAATTTCACTATCAAGGCATGGAATCACAGTTCCTGGACTTAAAGATGGAACTGATGTTCATGCAAAACACAAATATCTATGTAAAAGGAGGGGACTAGATGTAGTGTCTGGTTCCTGTGGGAGAGACTGAAAGAGGACCCGCTGGATTAGCCATCTATGGTTTCTGGCAGGGCAATACTGCCTCTCTAGGACACATTTGAAACAGTTGGGGTGTCTTGATAATGGGGAGGGAAAAACGATAGCTACAGGCATTCATGTGGAAGTAAGCCAGAGCTGTTAAACTCAATGCATGGGCCATTTCTGCACTGATGAATGGTTTCACGCAAATGCTAATAGCACCCCTGTTGAAAAGCGGATGGTCTTCTCCCTTTGTGTCCTCATGCACATTTACCTCAATCACCTCTGCTCCCAAAGACTCACTGTTTTCAGTGTAACCCTAAAGATATTTAAGCCAGCCAGACAATATTAGGTGAAAACAATACTAGTTTGTAAAGAATGGTACTTGTCCACAAGGCTGGATTAAAACCAAGAGAGGCCCTAAATCCTTAAAAAAAATTGTAATTTCTCTCCCTTATGTAATTAAAAATAAATGATACTAAACCATAACTTAAGAAGGTCTAATTTAGGTAAGAAATTTCTGATTTCTGACTATTTTGTTGTTTTTTTTAAGTAAATATTAAATGCTCTGAAAATTATTTTATTTTATTTATGTACTTATTTATTTATTAGACAAAGTCTTGCTCTGTCGCCCAGGCTGGAGTGCGGTGGCACAATCTCAGCTCACTGAAACCTCCACCTCCCGGTTCAAGGGATCCTCTCGCCTCAGCCTCCTGAGTGGCTGGGATTACAGGTGCCTACCACCACACCCGGCTCACTTTTGTATAAAAATTACTTTTCTTATTTCTTTTGATGCCCCTCCTTTGCTAGTAGTCAGTGCCTACGCTTTGTCTATTGCTGCTCATTGGATGAAAATTAGAAAGAACTCTTCATTCTGAATTTACTTAAGTGGGTTGTTGAAAAGTCCAAAGTGGTGGGAATGCAAGTGACTTGCAGAGGCCTAGATCTTTTGCTGAGTTCCAGTTCTGGCTCCATCACTGACTATGTGACTTGGGGTAAGGTGCTTTAATATCTGTTTGTCTGTAAAATAAAGGGAATAAAGGAATACACCTAATGGTTTGTAAGGATACATGAAAACATATGTGCCTGATATGTAGTAAGTGCTCAGTAATAAGTGATCAGAAGTGCCCAGTATATTTGCGAAACCTCATCTCTACAGAAAAAAAAAATACTAAAATTAGCCAGGCATGGTGGTGGGTACCTGTAGTCCCAGCTACTCAGGAGACCGAGGTGAGAGGATTGCTTGCACCCAGGAGGCAGAGCTTGCAGTGAGCCAAGATCCCGCCACTGCACCCCACCCTGGGCGACAGGGTCAGACCCTCTCTCAAAAAAATAAAAATTAAAAAAAAAATTAGTGCTCAGTGTATCTTATCTATTAATAGTGTAACTACTGTGTATCTTTTTCCATTCCTGCCATTCCTCAATATTCCAAACAACTTTGAATACCTACAATGTACTGGTCCCTGTGCTATATCCTTAGGAAATAAATATGGAAAAGACATAGTCTCGACCGAATAGAGTTTATAATCTAGAAGTGAAACTGGTTTTAAAATAAGAACAAAGTGCCACAAACTACTTGTTTTAAAAGAAAAAAGGCTGAGCTGGGTGTGGTGGCTCACGCCTGAAATCCTAGCACTTTGGGAGGCTGTAGGGGGCGGATCATCTGAGCTCAGGAGTTCGAGACCAGCCTGGGCAACATGGTGAAACCCTGTCTCTACTAAAAATACAAAAAATTAGCTGGGTGTAGTGGCGTGAACCTGTAGTCCAGCTACTTGGGAGGCTGAGGCATGAGAATCCCTTGAACCCAGGAGGTGGAGGTTGCAGTGAGCTGAGATGGCGCCACAGCAGGTCGACAGAGCGAAACTCAACAACAAAAAAGGCTGAATAGAGTAGTGGGGGGGAAAATGATGGTCAATTCTGAAGGCTCAGAAATGTCTATGAAATTTATTTAAAAGCAATGTTACTTGACTTTCTTTTTTTATTATTTTTATCCAATTCAAGGAATGGCTTTCATCTAAATGAGCAATGCATAGTACATGAAATTTCAGGGAATATTGTCATACAATCTTTTGAAAGATCATATTGCCTGGGAAGATAATTGTTTTCTGAACCCTGAACAATAGACACATCGAGATAAGAAAAAAGTTTGGCCAACGGCAATCGTAAGATACCACTGATTGTACTATGCATTCTGATTTCAGAAATGTTAAAATGTAAGAAGAATGTGTGTGTGGAATCAATTGAAATGTAGTATATGTACATGTGGACATGTGTATTTGACTTTTAGCATTGAGTTATCTGGTAAACTGATTTGTCTTCCTGTCTCACTTTGCCTACATGTCATTCCAAATATGTAGAGTACCTTTCCCACTTTCTGATTTATCTACTCAAAAAATTATTGATAGTGAAAACAGTAGTGTCCTCCTTTCCTATGAAACCAAATTTAAACTGGTTGTCATGGCACTTTTAACCTTTATAATCTCTTTATACCTCTCAACCCCTTAACTTTTTAACCTTTTTTTTTTTTTGAGACTGGGTTGGGCTCTGTCACCCAGGCTGGAGTACAGTGGCGCTATCTCGGCTCACTGCAAACTCCATCTCTCCAGCTCTAGTGATCCTCCCACCTCAGCCTCCTGAGTAGCTGGGACTACAGGCATGCATTACCACACCTGCCTAATTTTTGTATTTTTAGTAGAGATGGGGTTTCCCCATGTTGGCCAGGCTGGTCTCAAACTCCTGGCCTCAAGTGATCCACCTACCTTAGCCTCCCAAAGTGCTGGGATTACAGGCATAAACCACCATGCCCAGCCCTGGCTAATTTTTGTATTATTATTATTATTTTTTTTTGGTAGAGACCTGGTTTTGCCATGTTGCCCAGGCTGGTCTCGAGCTCCTGAGCTCAAGTGGATCTGACCCACCTCAGCCTCCCAAAGTGTTGGGATTACAGGCATAAGCCACCCTGCCCAGACCCCCAATTCTTTATACCACTATTCCTGTTCCCTTGCCTCTCAAACCCTACTCCTTTCCACTTTAACCTACATAATCCTTTCCAAATTTTTTTTTACCTCTTCTTTGGAATATCTACTGTATATAGATCAATTCCTTTTATCTACTGCCACTTATTGTCAGTTGATTTTTTCAACTGTTGTCTCACAGCCCAAAATACAAGTTCTTTAATGAATTTTTTTATGAGACTACATTTGTGATAGTCCTGAGGCTCATAGAACCACAATAATATACTATTGTGTTAAGAATTTTAGATGATTTACAGGTGTAAAATATTTAATAAACCTTATTAGTAACTATGCTTATAAATAAAAAAATAGCAAGTGCCAAAAGCAGCAGGTTAACCACAACTATATAATCTATAAGCTTAATGCTTATAATAAAATTCAAAGCCACCGAGTATTTTATATTAGTGAGCCTTTGCAGTGTTACCCTTTCAATTTTTAATTGCAATTTTTGCTTACATTTTCTTCCACACCCGTCTTGTAACCTAGTCACTCTGTACACTTGCAACATTTGTGTTAAACTGAAATTTCTCTTTTAATTATCTGAAATCCAACTCTCTGTGTAACTAAGCCTAGTATAGGAGGGGAGGCCATATGCACAAATGAAGTAGATATTAAAATTAGTTTATTTTTCTACTTAACTTTTAATAAATGAGAAGAAACACAGTAGTCTGTCTCATATAGAACATTTATAATACATAACAATCCATAAAGCCTCATGGTGAGGTAGGAACAGCTTTGGAAAATAACACACAGTCATTAAAACATACAAAAAGTTAGGTAAAATGTTGCAGCACTAAAGATATTTTATCTGCATCTGTATTTAATGAGATGATAACTGCATTTAACTGGGCCACATCTGGCCCAAAGGACAGGCAACAGCAGACACAAAACAACACAACACAGAAGTTTCATAATCACAGAATATACTGATACACTTCATTGTGCTGTTTCAAGGCAGAACCATAACATGGCAATTTGTGTCTTTTTATATATATATATATAACCACATATTAATTGTATGTTACATTCCCTCCAGCATCTTTTTGCCAAAGACACTGGACCATAAAATTTTTGGTTGAAAAGTTTAAATTGAATAACATACAAAAGGCTCTTGTGCCAGTGAAAATGACTGCTAAATATTCCAGAGCTTGTTAGTAAAACAAAATAGCATTACCACATAGTATCAGTGGAGCTACATCAAAATAGTGCTATTATAACCCCAATTTCAGAGACGTGAAACACTGTTTGACACAGTTTCAATTTTAAAAATGACAAACAAAAAACCCCTACACCTTCCCAAGAGTTTTAACACTGTTTATGACTTAACTGAAACTCAGTATTAAAATAAATATTTTTATATTGTAGAATTACTCTCCATATTTGTGTGAACATCTTAAGACAGCAGGTTAATGACATTTTTATCATTCAAATGATATCTGCTTATACACAATAAAAATCTTCAACTCAACACCAGTTAACATACGAAATACTTCACATTAGGTTCCATAGGTCTTTTCCCTCAAAACTGTCAAAAATTCAAAATTAACTTAAGGATGTTAATAAGACACAAACGGTTAACATAGCCTTCTACCTACTGTGATTTTCCAAGGTGCATTTGATGGACATTTTTCCTATTCAAGTTACATACCTTAGTTATTCAACATACTGTTCTCTAAAATGTTAAAACACATACAGTAAAGTTTTTGAGGATTCTGTTTTTTAGGTTTTAATCCATAGTTTTACAATGCAGACATCCTTCAGAAAAAACTAAGCAATCATAAAAGCTAAAAGGTGACAATGGAGAATTAAATCTCTCATCACTAAGGCTGCATTTGGCTTGGAAAAATTTCTTGGTTTTAATTCAGGCACATGCAGCACCTCCTTCTCACTAAACTGAGACAACAGACAAGTTTCTAAACACATATTCTACACTGATCTTGCTCAAATATAAAAGAGCCAGCAGGAGAGATGCAACTCCTAAAACTGATGCAGTGTCATAAAATAGCATATTTAAATATTGGGTTTAAGTCTCCTAATAATTCAGAGTATTTCCCTCATTTTCTTTCAGAAAGGAATAAGCTATTTTGAGAAAGACACTTAAATCCTACAATATTTAAATACAAAAGCATGTCTTTTTTTAAAGATAATGCTAATATAGCTAAAATGGGTTAGAAAGTGCATTGTAAAGAAATAAATAATTCTCTGCTAAAACTCAAAAGGTGAGTCAGTGCCCAATGTTTCTGCCGACAGTCATTTGAAAAAAGAAAATCCTATGGTACCACCGTTATACATAAGCTACTTAAAAATTATGAAAAGTGAAATAACTCAAACCTAAAGGCTGTTATCTTCAAAGCACTTTTGAAAAACAAACATAGCCCTTGTCCCATGCTTATATACCATTTTTTAAAATCCTCATTCAGTTGATGTCTTGTACTTAGGTGTCATACCATCTTTAAGACACAGACCAAGTAGAGCATTTGTAAAGAAAACCTCATTGAATGTAATATATTTTATCAGTTATCTTTGTATCATTGCTGAAATGTTTATGTAACAAATTGATATCTGAATAAAATGTTCTGTAAAGTATTAAATCAGGAATGTACATGATACAGTACAATTCATAGCTTTCTCTTCTTGTTCGCCCAGATGAGATCCCTCAATTTCATGTTTAAAAAAACCCACTCAAACCTTTTCGCAAAATTCATGGTAACTATCAGTTTAGGAATTGAATTACACAATATCAGATAAGAATATTAAAAGATCAAGATGTATTGCAAACTGGCAGGTTATGGTTTTGGCCCATTATAGTAAATGTGAACTTACAAACTGTGTTCCTAAAATTACCATATTTTCACTGGAAAAAATCAGCTGTTCTTAAATAGGCCCATTGCCAGCAATAGGCTTGTACTAGGAAAAACACACACCACAAAAGATCATCCCTTTAAAAAGTAACTGTCAAATCCTAACACTTTTTCCTCTTACAACCCATTAAACAATGAACTATTTTAAATCCCAAAACGTAGCCATCCCAAAAGTAGTCAGCTATAAAAGTAGTCAGAATACCTTGTTTCTAGAAAAATAGAGCTATACATAACTGATGCTAATATTCATCCTTTCAAGGACAAAAATCTAATTTCGTCACAAAGCATACCCTCTATCAAGAAAAATATAACTTAAACACCCTTAAATATTTGTGTTGGATTTGAAATCTATAGCAATAATGAAATAGCCACAATTTTCTGTGTAGATATTGTGGCATCTTGCAAAATAAGCCACTATTGGAAGATCTGAGTATGTGAAGACAGGATGACTTACAAAATCTTAATTAATTTTGCTTTAATTATTAATTTTGCTTTCTAAGAATTTAATATCCAAACTGCATTAACCTTCTGGTTTTCTTTTCTCTCAAGTCAGTGGCTCCTAGAAAGCAAACATTGCTGGTTGTGCTCAAAAAGCTCCATTTAAATCCATTCATAATTGGTTATCATGAAATGACTTTGAAAATTTTTTTCAAACACCCGGTTTAAAAGATTACATTAATAGTTTGCATTTAGCATGTAATTAGGTGTCAACATCCTTAAAAATACATATTTTGTGAGTAAACTTGCAGCTCAATGTTTTTATACCAATCTTTCAAAGAAAGTAATGCTGGTGAACATGTCCAAGTTTCAGATTAACTTTGGTAGAATAAAAAGTTGAAATTCTCAAAATAATTTAGAAATGTAGTCTCAATATTATCATACAATAACCTAAATATTTAGTTTGGTAAACTTTCTTCCTTGCTCTTACTACCCCATTTGCCCTATTGTGTGTAAACTGCAGTTCAATTTGTTAATTATCTTATTGTTTAATAGCCAGCAATACAGAATACGGGATAGTAACTGATCTTATTTCCTACTAATAGCCATGAGTCACTCTTAAAATATGCTGCCATTATGCTATGTAATGATCTCAAAGGGCAATATCACCTAAAATGTCAAAGGAAACAAACTGTTGATGATTTTAAAGTTCTATCAATTATAATTCTAATAAAGTGTAACACTGGGGGAAAAGAAAAGCAGAGAAATTCCAGTAACAATTTTATTTATCCCCCTAATTTTTATCATGGGAAAAATCCAGAAATCAAATGTCATTATGTTATATAAGGTTTAACTTACTTTAAACAAAAATGTAACATAGTGTTAAAACTGGCTTTCCAAAACAGTCACAGCATAGCTGTACTCTGTACTAATAATCACAAAGTTGTAATATAGAACTCTGTTATGCAGTCCCATTATGTTCTTACAAAAATAGAATTAAACTGTGTGACCAGACAAGGACTTCAATTACACTACTTGGCAAACTTAGAATTTCAATGGAGTCTTTTTCCTCTCGCAGTTTAAAGCAAAAGTCAAATATCACATCTTTTTCAAGACTCACAAAGATGATTCGGGTTGTTTGTTTGGCGTGTTTTTAATCTCTATCACAACAGCAGGGATGTTTTCAGCTTTAGTCCTCCTGGGCTTCTTCTCTAGATTGTTACTAAGTTCTAAACAAGAAATGCTAACTGTTGGGGTCTTTTCTGCATCCTTTCCAGAAGGGGCTTGTGGTAGTGTCCCACAACATTGCTTCAAAGCACACTGAGTTCTGCAGGCAAGTTCACACGGAACTACACTTGATTTAGAGCCTACACTAGCAAATTCAGGCTGAATGGTAGTAGCGTGAATTCCGTGATTATGAAAAACGTCTTTAATGGTTTTAGCCACCTCCATGTATGATGTTGGATCTTCACATTTTATGTGAGCAGTGGCAATGATTCTGCTTCCAGCAAGTTGCCAAACATGTAATTCATGAACTTCCTCAACTCCTTCAACATTTCGAAGTTCTTTTATCAAATTTCTGATATCAATTTGTTTAGGAACAGTTTGTAGAAGAATAAGAGCAGATTCCTTAAGTAATGGATAGGTTGTGTAAAGAAGTATACAAACCATTACAACACAAAGAGTTGGATCTAAATATAGCACCCAGCAAGGACCAGCCTCATAAACTGATGCATGAGTACTATTAATTATTTCTACAAATGCTTTGCAGGGGTCAGGGAAACATGGATTCACACAAAAATCCCCTTCAGAACAACCTTTCCAAGAAAAGTAAAAGACTAAGGCATTTACTACTACAATCACTGAACCCAAGGCATCTCCAAGGACATGCAGAAAAACTCCACGCATGTTAAGTTGTCCAGCCCTATCTTCTTCCAGTTCCATATGGTCAGATTCTCTGACAAGATTTCCATTCACTTGTACTTCCACTGTATCACCACTTCTGGGGTTTTCTGGGTCTACAAAGAAATAAAAATTTTATATCAAATACATTTAAAGTGTTTATATAAACATCCTTGTCTGATTCTTTTTAAGTGGTGATGAAGGTGAAAATTTTTTCACAAAGTACAATTTAAAAAATGTGCCCAGAGCAATTTAATATAAATTGACATTCTGGGAACGAGCCAGGACATAATGTCCACGGCTAAATTAAGTCATTGTGATACTGCTTCTTCACCCTCCTAACCACTCTCCTGCCTCCTCCTCTCCAAAATAGTGTATCTTTTCTATGGGGGTGGAGTCCTGCAAACATTCTGCTATACTTTATGGTATATACAAAGGAAAACATAAAATTGAATACTAACACCAAAATTAAATGCAGCTAGGAATAAGTCTAGTAATACAAAATACCTGATTTGACACTCGGGCACTCTCTAGTCACTCTTTCTCACTGAGGCCAATTGCTTGAGAATAAAGCCAATTTTAACTTTTAAACTTTCATTATGAACATAAAAGTTTCTTGGTAAGAGGGGGTTTAAAAACTGACAAATCAACAATATAAATCAATAATCACAGAGATTATTAGAAAAATTGAAACTAAAAGACTACCTGCCCTACTAACTTTTAAATCAAAAGTATTGATCTTTTCAAGAAATTACACACCAGAGAAACTTAATTTTCTTTGGAGTAACACCTTGCCGAGTGGAGTGAGAGGAAAACCAATTACTTATTAAACGTTTCCAATGTACAACTTGAATTTCACTAACTTCATATTCTGCACTCGAAAAGGAAAATTATGTAGCATAATTTATAATGATACAAGGTAAATAAACGTAAGTGAAGGAAATAAGACCAAATTGTTAAGCACCATTGAGCTTGAGTAGTAGGACATTGGTTGAGTCATTTCCATCTCCTTTCTTTCAACATTTATTTTCAAATTTCCTTCAAGAGCACTTAAATATAAAAAGCATCCACTAAAAATATAAGATGAATAAATTACCATCACTTTTAGTTCAGTACGATTATGAAAAGTCCTAGGAAAATGTTAAACATGCCCAGACAGGTCCTAAATCTATGATTTCCAGGATTAGGGATCAATTAGCTGAAGCATACACTGCTGTTCATAAAAGAAACCTTTAACCAGGGTTTACACGCTCTGAATGCATATTATGAAACGGAGTTCAACGGGCATAAGAACTACTTTGGCAGAGCAAGGTTTCCAGCACCCAAATACTGGGGACGAATTGGGGATTCTCTCCGTTTCCCAAGAGGGCCAAGGAATTGAATTGGGAAGCATTTCTGATGCTGTTATAACCATAACCAGACAAGTCTCCAGCAAAGTTGCTGCAGCCTGTAAAGACAGCCAAGTGCGGGTGTGGACTGCAGCGGGATGATGGTCACCTGCTGACCCTTTTTCTTAGGGTCTGACCCACAGCCCCCACCTACAAATATGCCAGACGCGTCTCCGGCTCCTTGCACCCGGCTGAGGGGGTTCTGATTTCCTGGAGCAGTGGGGCGTGTGCAGGACGGGGAGGGAGCAGGCAGGGGCGGCGCGGCGCAGGCCCGCTCAGGCAGCAGGGGGCGTGCGGGCCACCCCGCCGAAGGCCAGGCGAGGCTCTGGGCTCCCCAAACCCAACCACCTGCGGCAGCGACTTTCCCGGCTCACCTGCGGGGTCCAGTTTCAGCCCGTTGGAGTTGCTGGTATTGGCCACCAGGGTGTTGGTCTCCTCCTGGTCAGGACCCTGCTCGCCCGGGGCCACGTTGATGTCGCTGCTCCCGGGGCGGCTGCTCTTAACGCGGGGCCCCTTGGGGAGGCCGTGGCCGTGGCCGTGACCCCCGTGCGAGTGGCCGTGGCCGGAGTCCTGGCTGAAGCCGCTGTGATGGTGGAAGAGGCAGAGCCCCAGCACGTTGACCAGCAGCCCGGCCACGCCGACCCCAAGGACCACCAGCGGCTGCTGCATCTCGTGCGGCTCGATGAAGCGCTCGATGGCCTCCAGCAGGATGGCGAAACAGAGGCCGGTCAGGAAGATGGCGTTCACCAGAGCCCCCATCACCTCGGCTCGGATCCAGCCGAACGTGTTCTTCTGGGTGGCGTGGGTCCGCCGGGCGAAGCGCTCGGCCACCAGCGCCACCACCAGCGCCAGCACGTCCGACAGCATGTGGAAGGAGTCGGAGAGCATCGCCAGCGACGAGGTCACCCGGCTCACCACCACCTCCAGCACCATGAACATGAAGGTCAGCGCCAGCATGCACAGCAGCCGGCCTCGGTTCCGACCCCAGCACCCCATGGCTGCGGCTGCGGGGCCCGCCGAGCCCGGCCCGGAGACTGGTGCGGCGGCGGCGTTGGCGGGACGCGGAGGGTCGGCGACCGCGACACGGAGGAGCGCCCGAGTCGGGCCGTTCGGGAAACCGCTGAGGGGCCCCCGCGGCCGCACGGGGACAAGCCCGGGTCAAGCCGCCGAGCCCCGCGCCTGTGGGCGTCCTCCGCCAGCCGGCGGCGCCGCGCCGCGCAGCTCCTCAGGCGTCCGTCCTCAGAGCCGGCGCCGAGGCCCGGCTCAGCCCCAGCAGCCCCCACACCCAAGCGGCGGCGGTGGCGGGGAGCTGGGCTCCCGGAGCCGGGGTACCAAGAGCCGGAGCCGGAGCAGGAGCAGGAGGGCGGCGGGCGAGGGCGGCAGGCGAGGGCGACGGGCAGCTTCGCGCCGAGAAAGCTCCGAGCATCTGAGGGCTCTGCTTGCTGGTCTCCTCTGCGGCGGCTGGACTGAGGAGCGGATGGCTGAGGAGCTAGAGAGGCGGCGGCCACGGCAGCTGCACTCGGCCCGGTCTCGGGCGCCTTCTTCGCCCCCCCGCCTTTGCAGACGGTTTACAAAAAAACTTTGCTTTGCACTCGGAACCCCCGTTTTCACACGGACCCGAGCGTGACAAGGCCCTGACGCCCCGCCCACCAGGCCCGGCACGCTTCCCTATTGGTCAGGACCCCCTCACGACAGCCTCGGCGTCCCGCCCAGTCACGCTCACTATTGGATGAAGCCTCGGAGGGGCGGGAAGGGGGCGGGGCCGCGGCTCCAACAGATGGGGGCGGGGCCTTTTCCTCCCGGAGCCGGGCGTGGGCCGGGGGGCCGCGGCCGGGTGCAGCGGCGGGCGAATTGGGGGCGCGGGCCGCGTGCAGCGGGAGGGGGAGGGGCTGGCCGGGTCCCCTCGGGTGTGGCGGAGTCCTGGCTTCCGCGCTGCGGACCATCGCAGCTCCCAGCACACCTGGGGGGGCCGGGCTGCAAACAGACTTTGATCCTCCGAGCCGAGTCCACGTGGGGGCGGGCCGCGCGGCGGCTGTGTGACAGCTCGGCGGCGGGGGAGGGGCCGGAGGGGAGCCCCTGCGCGCGGGGCCCTCGAGTACTCGGTCCTGTCGGAGGAGGCCGACAGACGCATAAACAAGTGCGACTGTAACTTGGGACTCTGCTGGACGCCGAGCTGAGGAGTTAGTCCTCCCGAAGGTCTGCTAGGGGCGTGGACCGAATCTTTGTACATGTTTTGGGAAAGCCAGTTTCTCCTATCACCATCAACCCCTGGAGACCTTGTGTGAACTCAGGTGTCTGTCACTGATTATCTGAGGACAGTTTAGGGTACAGACTTCAGGCAGGAGAAACCTGGGCTCTGCTCCTTGCCTTGTCAATAGCCAGCTGTGTGGCTTTGAGCAAGTCACCTAATCTCTCTAGACCTGTTTCCCCATCTGTAAAGGATTGGACAAATGCAACTGTGAAGATCCCCGTCTGACTCCAAAATTCTAAGGCTCTATGATTTAACATTTATTTATAGACTACACACGGCGGAATCTTGTGCTGGTTGCTATGGGGAGGGGGAGGGGCAGTAAGAATACAAAAGAACGAGTTTCTGTCCAGGTGGAGGTAAAATATAAACATGACATTTTAAAATTATGATGGAATACTCTTGATAAATTGTGCTAACTATTTTAGACTGAATACATAAGCACTGTGTTGTGGGTGGAGATGAGTTGATCTGGAAAGGAACAGCTTCCCCATCTAAGGTGGGGTGGTGGCTGGAATCAGAGTGGCTTAAGCTGGACCCGAAAGGCCTCACCACAGCCCCTGGGCAGCAGAAGGACCTCCCCACCCACTGCCCTAGATTGCTACTGGACAAATGCAGTGCCAGCTATTGCCTGGAGATGTGTATACAAGGCTTGTTTGGAGCTGTTATTTTGCATTGTTTTGGTATTCTTGTAATTCCTATAAAATTTTTTTTACTCGTATGTGGTGTGTTTCTAGTCTCCCCATCCAGACTGGAGAGCTGGATCCTCACCTTCTGTTTCTGTTTTGCTGGAATATAAAGAATGGAGGAAAATTTTCAAGACATTATAAAGGAAAAAAATGATAGAATTTGATGATTAATTGGGTATTGGGAAGGAGAAAGCTAGGTAGGAGAACAAAGATAGTTACAATGTTTCTAACCTGACAAGGAAAATACTGCCTTAAACAGGTGAGGAAGTTGCGAAGGGAGGCCAAGAAGCTGATTTTTAGAAGAAAATATGAACTCCATTTTTAATGTGCTTAATTTGAAGTGAAGTCTGGGTTTGGGCAGTACTAAAGGGTGGATTAATGGGTTTAGGACTTCCATAACTTCCTCTCCTTTGATATGGATGAGTGACATTTTTTTGATCATATGTAAACACAGCTTCAAACATCCTATCAACTAGCCCCTCATATACAGAAATTGGGGAGCCACTTATGGGTCAAGATATCCTCATGGAAATGGCCTAGAGGCAGTTGGAAGACCATTTTGCTTTCTACTAAGGGCTGCTGTGCCCCGCTTTATTTAAAAAATACATTCCTCCAAATGTGAGGATTTGATACCCAAAGAAGAACCAATAAGAAGATGTAAAAGTCAGTGATGCTTTGCAAACACAATAGCAATCCTTCAATAACTAAACAGACTAAATTGGGAGATTTTTAGACCCATATAAAAACAGGTTCAACTCATAGCCGCTTCTGAAAACCTACTTTGTGCCCATTTCAGCCATTTCCCAGACAATGTGCTTTATTCCCTCCTGGTGGGTGGTTGGGGGCGGGGCAGAGGGGGCAGGGAGTACATTTTCCAGGTAGTAGAGAAGTTATAATCACGTTCTCTGGAGAGAGTAATATTTACCACACAGCAGAACACTTCAGTCAAACTTTGTTTCCCTCTAGCATTGTATAGGCAAAAGACTTTGGTACCTCAACTCGAGTTTTTTCCCTTTTCATCTGGTTGTCCTAGTAGAGTGTCAACACAGGCAGGAATAGATTAAAATGAAGGGACACTATACTAATATTCACCAACACCCCTGGAGGCTGTGGCCCTGGGTTGAGTAAGACGGCTTGGCTTTCTCTTCTTAATGTTTGAGAAATCTCCTGATAACTTGCTTAGTATCCAAACTGACTAAACCCAGCATACTTTAAAGATGAGAGAATAATGCTCTTTTTGGAAAAGAGACTGCCAATTTGAATGAAAGTCAAGGGCTTCAGACAAACTGCAATCTCAAAGCCCTCTGGACTTCTCGTGCTTTTAATGAAAGTTTAAAATGATCTTGTAGGATTCTTGTAAAAACTGCTAAACACAAACATACTTCTGAATTTTGGTTATCAAAAATCATGAGTGTATAAAGCTGTACCTTGCTTGGAAAGATAAAATAACAAAACCATGTGAAAACCACATTATATTTGACTTTGGTTGACAGTAAATCACTTCTAATGTTCAATCTTAAAACTGGTGGAGAAATCTCTCAAAACGTACATGAATAATTATTACAAATACGAAGTGAAATCTCTACCAACAACATGAGGGCCAAGGTTTGATTTTTCAGTTGCTCCCAAAGGAACAGGCAGTGGAACAAAGAATAAACAACTGACAATGCAGCAATAAAGCCCAGAAATAGCACTAAAGTCTCAGAGGTGTGAGGGAAACCATATGAAAGAAATGGTCAGAGCAGGAAACCCACGTAGAAGCAAAGGGGAAACAGGAACAGTGTAGAGAGTGAAATTGTACAGTGAGAGGCTGGGAAGAGTCACTGACCTTTTTATATTTGTTAATTTAAAGAATAGGCCGGGCACAGTGGCTCACACCTGTAATCCCAGCACTTTGGGAGGCCTAGACTGGTGGATCACCTGAGGTCAGGAGTTCAAGACCAGCCTTGCCAACATGGTGAAACCCCGTTTCTACTAAAAATACAAAAATTAGCCAGGCATGGTGGTGCATGCCTGTAAAACCAGCTACTCGGGAGGCTGAGGCAGGAGAATCGCTTGAACCAGGGAGGCAGAGGTTACAGTGAGCTATATTAGCACCACTGCACTCCAGCCTGGGCAACGAGAGCAAAACTCCATCTCAAAAAAAAAAAAAAAAAAAAAAAAAGAATAGCAGATGAGGGCTAGCAGCAAAAGGAACTTATTTTTCCTGGAGGCTGAAAACTGGGTCTAAGTTCTCCAGTCATGCCTGGAAATTCAATCTAGAAATAAAGGCACTGCTATCTATACAGAAACTCTCGTTAAAAGCATCTGTGAATTTCTTGGGTGCAATGCTATATAATGTTAACACCAGAAATTGTTGAAGGCTCAGGTAGTCAGTGTTAAGACTTTAGACTGAATGCCCATTCTTTCTTTAGCTCTTCTACTCTTGGGGCTGGAGATGGTAATTAAAGCACAATGTACAGAAAATTTGAAAAAAATAAAATTTAATTTAAAAGTATGTTTTTATGACTCTCTCCATTACTCATCCCTAAAGATGCTGGCCAGTAGAGCATTTTGAAAGGATCACACACCTAATGAGTTTTAGGATGACAGTTCAGGGACTGGCCCTTAAAAGTTGCTGTGTGATGTTAGACAAGTTACTAAACCTCTCTGGGCCTCACTTTCCACATCTTCTCAGTGAGGGGGTCTACATGAAAGCTTCTTAACTGGAGTTAAAAGGTGAGTACAGGAGACAGAGCTGCCTAGTGAATATTCTCAGACAGGGCCTTTCAGGCCTCCTGTACTTGGGGTCACCAAGAATCCAGGGCTGGGTTCTCACCTTGCAAATTCAGAAACCACTTTTTAATTATTTCACCTAGGTGAACTCATTCATATGGACACAAAAAGGACTCATTTGCCAGCTGGACTTCCAGTTTGTTCACTTTCCCTGTCTCGGGTTAAAGCTCATTGCACAGGTCCTTCCTCCTTCCCTCTTGGTAGGCAAGACCTCACGGAAGGAAGGTTGCATGAGGACGGAACTAGACTGCAGGAGCTGGAACTTCTGTGGAAGGGAGCATTTCCGGGCTCTCTTCTAGACAGTAAAACCATCCTGCCTTTCTCCAAACAGCCGCTCTGCCCTCCTGTTCCTGAGTTGTACTCCATTTTACTGCCAGAGTGATCTTTTTGAAATCCAGATCTAGTCCTTGCAAAATACACATCCTCCACCACCCCCACGCCATCACGGCTGAGATCTTGCAGTGGCCTCCCAGTGCTAGGAGAAGGAGAACCAAACTTGGGTGCGCACGGCCGGACCAGATCTGATCTGGCTCTGGCTGCCGTCCCCAGCTTCATGATGTCTCTCCACCAGATAAAGAGGGGACTGGCCTTTCTGACCACCATGAATCCACACACTCCCTCCTGCCAAAAGGCCTGTGCACACAGTGTTCTCACCCCGGGACACTCTTTCCTCCCTTCGTCCCCACATTAATTCTTGCTCATTCTTCAGCTCTCAGCTCAAGGGTCACTTCCTCAGGAAGTCTTCCCTGATTCCCCTGACCAGGTCAGATCGTTCTAGAACAAGTTCTCTCAGTTCATTGCCCGGCTCTTTTGTGGCATTTAGCAAAGATGCAATTTTACATTAAACCAAATATTTGATTGGATTGTAAGCTCTGTGAGGGCAGGGACAGTGTGTACATTTGCTCACCATTGTGTCCTTAGCCAGCTTGGTACATGGAGGGTACTCAGTAAATATTTGTTGAATGAATGAATGTTGATGAATTTATCTTTCCCAACTTAGTATTTCTTTTTTTTTTTTAGTAGAGACAGAAGTTTCGCCATGTTGGCCAGGCTGGTCTTGAACTCCTGATCTCAGGAGATCTACCCGCGTTGGCCTCCCAAAGCGCTGGGATTACAGGTGTGAGTCACTGCTCCTGCCAACTTGGTATTTCATGCATTCATTCCACAGGTCCTTATTGAAACTCCATGATCTCCTACCTATACTAGAACACCAGAAACAGAGGCTCTGTTTCCTCTGGACAATGTAGAAAACATCACGGCACATTCTTTAGTTAATTAGCTCACTTTTTCTTTACTTCAAGCAGACTACCGCCCTCTGTTGTGATATTATCTCACAAAACATGCAATTATTGGATGAAACTGGGACTCACTCTTGAAATCTGCCATGATAACATTCCAGGTTCCCATACAGTTTTCAGAACACTTACTTGAGCTTCCTGATGATTCAGATTATGGACTGACACCCCAAGAAGTTAAGGAATTTGCTCAAGACCCTACAGCTTGTGAATACAAGGTCCTAACTGCGCCTGCAACTTTCTTGTTGTTGAGGCAGATCCTCTCTCTGTTGCCCAGGCTGGAGTGCAGTGGTACGATCTCGGCTCTCTGCAACCTTTGCCTCCTGGGTTCAAGAGATTCTCTTGCCTCAGCCTGCCAAGTAGTTGGGATTACAGGCACCCGCCCACCACGCCAGGCTAATGTTTTATATTTTTAGTACAGACGGGGTTTCACCATGTTGGCCAGGCTGGTCTTGAACTCCTGACCTCAGGTGATCCACCCGCCTCGGCCTCTCAAAGTGCTGGGATTACAGGCATGAGCCACCACGCCCAGCCAACATTTTAATTTTTAACTTCATACCCAAATTTGGGGGGAACAAACCCAGTCAGAGGCTCGAGACCTCATGTGCACCAACTACTACAAGTTCTACCGTTCGTTTCAGTTCTAAAAGTTTCTGCTTCTATGATTTTCTTATTTGTAATTACTATAAGGACCAAGGGGAGGTGGCCTACTTGTGAGTGACACCTCTTTAACAGGTCATTCCAAGTTCTGATTCTCTAGTGATGTGTTCTAAAATTGGGTCCCATTCATACATAGTTCTGTGGGAAGAATTAGTTAATTTTTCTGCCTCCCACTTTTATCTATTTTTTACTTTCAATTCTTTAACAACCTGCATATCCTTCAAAGGGCTAGTGTTAGTAAAAATACTGTCCCTTCAGTCTGTGAGTTCAGTGCTTCTGGTACTAGAATGTGCACACAAATCACCTGGGAACTCATGAACAAATCACCTGGGAACTCATGAAAATGCAGATTCTGATTCAGTAGGCCAGCAGTGGGACCTGAGATTGCATTTCTAACAAGCTCCTAGGTAATGCCCATGTAGATGGCCCCCAGAACACATTTTGAGTACCCAGGCATTATAAGCCCATACTTTTTAGCTCTGGAGAGAGGATATTATCTGGAGTTCATATAAAAAATATTTTTAAAAAGTATCCCTACGCTTATGAATTTATTAATTTAATTTTTTTTTTTTTCGAGATGGAGTCTTACTTTATCGCCCAGGCTAGAGTGCAGTGGTGCGATCTCAGCTCACTGCAACCTCCACCTCCCAGGTTAAAGCCATTCTCCTGCCTCAGCCTCCCAAGTAGCTGGAATTACAGGCATGCGCCACCACACTCGGCTAATTTTTGTATTTGTAATTTTGTAGAGACAGGGTTTCACCATGTTAGCCAGGCGGGTCTTGAATTCCTGACCTCAAGTGATCTGCCAGCCTCAGCCTCCCAAAGTGCTGGGATTACAGGCGTGAGCCACCGCATCTGGCCTAATTTTACTTTTTATTTTATATTAATCTGTCATAATTTGAATTTTATTTTCAAATGAACAGACATCATTTCTATATTATTATTATTATTTTTTGAAACCAAGTCTTGCTCTGTCACCCAGGCTGGAGCACAGTGGTGCCATCTCGGCTCACTGCAACCTCTGCCTCCCAGGTTCAAGCGATTCTCCTGCCTCAGCCTCCTGAGTAGCTGGAACTGTAGGCTCACGCCACCACCCCCGGCTAATTTTTGTAACTTCTATATTAAATTTTTTAATTTAATTTTTAAATGAAATCAAATGTCTTATTCTTGTGGGAAAGCACTTTTTAAAAAACAATCAAATTCCAGGTGCAAATAAGCATTTCAGGTTTTGCTTACACTGTGTTAGAGAAAAATAATTATGGTTTTTGACATTTTGTTACTCTGACTAGCATTAATGGCTCCTGAAGCCTGACTAGTAACTAAGGACCCAGAATACTGCTGGGGGTCTCTCACGCTCAAACCTTCCATTATTCAACAGGAAATGTCTTTCACACAGGTGTTACTGAACAAATCTTCAAAGGTAGCCTAAAAGACTAAAAATGAATACGCATGTTTAATATTCAGCTTGCGGCAGGAGCAGCACCAGCAGTAGTCACCAAGAAGTGTAGGTGGGAAGTGAGAATAGAGACATTTCTTTCTGCCTGTCTGCTGATTCTGGAGGAAGAGAGCAAAGATCTAACATCATCATAGCTGTCTCTACAGCCCATTCCCTGGGAATACTTGATAGTGACTTCACTTATGCTTTATGTTGGCTTCGAGGGTTACTCCATCATAAAGTCACAGTTGATATTGTCAAGAGAGACATTATCCTCAAAGTGTCTTTACCTTAGAAGCAACCACAATCAAAACAATAAGGAATTGTGTTTCTAGGTGCTGCCCATGCAAGTGTCTCCAAATTTTGAGTGCAATGCTTTAATGGAAAAACCAGTGCCTGCTAAACTGGAGCAAATGGAGATTGTCTTATCTCTCAATTGCCCCCTGGTATGCAGTGTAAGAAGATGGAAGAGATAAGTCTAATGGAAAAAAAGAGTCTGGCTCCACACATTGGGAAGAAAAGAGGGACAAGCTATTAAGTATTCGTTTCTGTTTCTGTAGCCAGACCTCTGTGGTCCAGGCCTGCATCATCCTCAGCAATTATGTGAGCATTTCCTAATAAAGTTTCTGTTCCCCCTTTCTTCTTCGATCTATTTTACACAGTCCTTTCCAATTAATATTCTCATGCATCAATATTCACGTGCTGCTCTTGCTCAAGAACTCCCAGTACCTGCCCATTACCTGAAGAATAAAGTACAATATTTTATTCAGGTATTTAAAATATTCCACGTGACCTTAACTTGTCTATCCAAAGTTATCTCTCATGACCCCTCAATACAAGCTCTCCATTCAAGTTCAATTATCCTCAGTGATGGTTCCAAGTTACCCAATGGCTCTGTGTCTTCATTTTCTCAATGGGGATGAAATTAATAACCTATCTCATTGGCTTGTTATGAGTCAGATGAGTTGATACATATAAGATTCTTAGGACAATGCCTGGCACATGGAAATGGCTTATAATGGGTTGAATGACAGCCTCCAAAAAGATATGTCTGTGTCCTAATTTCTGAAATCTGTGAACGTTACCTTATTTGGGAAGAGACTTTTGCAGATGTAATTAAGTATCGTGAGATGAAGCACTCATCCTGGATGATCTAGGTGGGCCCTAAATTCAGTGAAAAGTGTCCTCATAAGAGAGTTACAAAGGACAAAGGAGAAGACTGTGTGAAGATTGGGGCAGAGATGGCAGTGAGGCAGCCACAAACCAAGGAATGCTGCCAGCCAACGGAAGCTGGAAAAGGCAAGAAAGGATTCTCCCGTACACCTCTGGAGGGAGCAGGGCCCAGCCAACACCTTGAATTTAGACTTCTGGCCTCCAGGACTCTGAGACAATAAATTTCTGTCGTTTTAAGTAGTCAATTTTGGAGTAATTTGTTAGCGCCACCACAGGAAACTAATATGGTTTCATAGCTAATAAATATTTAATAGCTAAATTTTAGCCGTTCTTATTAAAGAACCCTGAACATGTATCTTCCTTTTCCCCACTGCATTTTTATCTAATTGTTCTCCTTAAGTGTTTGCACAGCACTGTGCAGTTTAAAAAGCTGAATAGGCCAGACGCGGTAGCTCACACCTGTAATCCCAGCACTTTGGGAGGCTGAGGCGGGCAGATCACATGAGGTCAGGAGTTTGAGACCAGCTTGGCCAACATGGTGAAACCTCGTTTCTACTAAAAACACAAAAATTAGTTGGGCGTGGTGGTGCATATCTGTAATCCCAGCTACTCGGGAGGCTGAGGCAGGAAAATCACTTAAACCTGGAAGGTGGAGGTTGCACTGAGCCGAAATTGTGACACTGCACTCCAGCCTGGGTGACAGAGTGAGATTCTGTCTCAAAAAAAAAAGTTGAATAAATATTTATTGAAAGAATGCTTGAATAAATGAATGAGTAAATGAGTGAATTAATGAAAACCCTACCCCTACCACTTCTCTTGGTGCCACACACCCACAATAGCTTTTCCTGACTGTCGTATTCCATAAAGTGTACTTTTCATTTGCTGCCCTGTAAAGTATCCCTTTTGTGTGTCTCTCTCCCCGCTCCCCAAAACTACTTGAGGACAGGGATCATTGCTTTTATCTTTCTGTATCCTCAGGGTCTAGCACATGGTAGTGACTCAAGTCTATGGCAACAATAATAATCTTATTGTCAAAAGTTGTCTACTAATTTGTTACTCATTCCATAGTTTCCTCAAGCCCTAGCGTGTGTTGTATCAAAGACAGCAGCTTGTTCCTCGCCTTTCCCATCTGCCAATGAGCCTTCTAGTTCCAGTAGATTTCACATATACATCGCAAATGAAAGGTGAGCTTGAACAGGCTAATCCTTCTGCTGGGTAGACTTGTGTTGAAATAATTAGGCTATAGGCCCATGCCTGGAGATCTTTTCCTTACACATATGGAGATGTTGGTTTTCCTGGTGTTTCTCACAATGGAATTACTCTGTTATTTGTTTACTCATGAGCCTGTTTTCTTTGTGACCCAGGTAACTCTTCATGTTGGTTGGTGAACCCCTGAACTACAGGCAGCCAGCTCTGCTTTGAGCTTCTCCTGTTGAACGACGGTTATTCTCATGGCTCAACGCAGGGCATTTTTCCCCATCTCCAGTCAAGAACGCAGGGTCTTGGGCCAGGCCCAGTGACTCACACCCATAATTTCAGCACTTACACGGTAAAACCCCCTGTGGTCCCAGCAACTTGGGAGGCTGAGGTGGGAGGATTGCTTGAGCCAGGGAGGCAGAGGCTGCAGTGAGCTGAGATCATGCCACTGCACTTCAGCCTGGGCGACAGAGCAAAACCCTGACTGAACAACACCAACAAATGCTGAAGAACTTAGGGTCTGACCACCACTCAGTAATGTGATATCAGACTGGCCAAAAAAAACCCCAAACTTATTTGGATATATTCTCAAACTTAGAATAAGTTTCAAGAAACATCCCTTTTAGATTGAAGGAGGAAAAAGGGATAAGATAAACATATACCCTTTACCTACTTTTACCTATTGTTAGCATTTTACCCCATTTGCTTTAGCTATTTTTGCATTCCCTTTCTCTCTCTTTTGAACCATATGAGGGTAAGTTACATACATCATGATCCTTCACTTCTGAATACCTTAGTGTGCAATTCATAAAAATAGGAATAGGCCAACTCTGGGCACATTGCCTGTGAGTTAGCCCTGTTCCGCATGGAGTAGAGAAAAAAATAAAAATAAAAATAGGAATATTCTCTTACATAACCACAGTAAATTTATCAGTCTCACAATTTTACATCAGTACTGCCTATATTCCAATGTTGTCAGTTGATCTAATGGTGTATTTTATAGCATTATCCTCTTCTCCCCACTCCTGTGCAGCACTGAGTCTAGGATCAGGCTTACATTTAGTTGTCTCATCCCTTCTTATCCATTTTACCTCCTTTAATCTGGAACACTGCCACAGCCTTTCTTTGTCTTTTTTTTGAGACAGAGTCTTGCTCTGTTGCTCAGGCTGGAGTGCAGTTGCGCAATCCTGGCTCACTGCAACTTCCTCCTCCTGGGTTCCAGCGATCCTCAGCCTCCTGAGTAGCTGGGACTACAGTCATGTGCCACCACACCCGGCTAATTTTTGTATTTTTAGTAGAGATGGGGTTTCGCCACGTTGGCCAGGATGGTCATGAACTCCTGGCCTCAAGTGATCCATCCACCCACCTCGGCCTCCCTTCCAAAGTGCTGGGATTACAGGTGTAAGCCTCTACCCCTGGCCCTTTGTCTTTTATGATGTTGACATTTTTTAAGAATACAGTGCCCCTCATCTTTTTTTTTTTTTAAATAGAACATTCCTATTTTATATTTGTCTGATGTTTGTTATGTACTCTTGGCTAGAATATTGCAAAAATTAACATTGTGTCCTTCTAAGGATATCATGCTGGAGGCACACAAGTTTCATCTGCCCCTTACTGGTAAATGTAAATTTGTATCACCCTGTCAAGGTGTTGCCCAGTTTCTCCACTGGGTAATTAATTTTTTTCTCCCTTGAACTAATAAGCAGTCTTTGGGGAGATACTTTTAAGACCATGCAAATAGCTTGTTCTTCAACATTTCCTGCTTTGATTTAGCATCTATTGATAATTCCTGCCTGATCCCATATTTACTACAATGATTTCCAAAATGATGATGTCCTGGCTCCAGTAGTTCCTCTCCATTTCCTAGCCAACTCTCAATATTCTGCTGTAAACAAGAGCCCTCCCTTCTCCCCATTTACTTATTTACCTATTATCAGTAAGGACTCACAAATGCCTATTTTTTCAGTGCTTTATAATTCATTACTGACTTAATTTTGGTGCTTAATTTGTCCCAGATTTGCCTGGTGGGAACTCCTTCAAGCTGGCTCTTAGGTTAGATAGATATTTAATGGAGGTTTCTGGATTTTGATCGGATGATAAAATACGAGATATTAATAGTTATTCTATGCACTCTAGCATAATAGGCGAGCATGTAGTACAATGGTTAAGGGTTTAGAATTTAGATAGATCTGAGTTCAATCCTGGGTTTCCTATTTACTGGCAATGTTTTGGGTAGATTACTTATGCTCTCTGTGCCTCAGTTTCCTCACAGCAGTGTGATAATATTAGAACCTACCTCATAGGGTTTTGTTTTGTTTTGTTTTGTTTTTGAGACGGAGTTTCACTCTTGTTGTCCAGGCTGCAGTGCAATGGTGCAATCTTGGCTCACCACAACCTCCACCTTTGGGGTTCAAGCGATTCTCCTGCCTCAGCCTCCCAAGTAGCTGGGATTACAGGCATGCGCCACCATGCCTGGCTAATTTTGTTTTTTTAGTAGAGATGGGGTTTCACCATGTTGGTCAGGCTGGTCTTGAACCCCTGACCTCAGGTGATCTACCTGCCTCGGCCTCCCAAAGTGCTGGCATTACAGGCGTGAGCCACCACCATGAGCCCAGCCCCTCATAGGGTTTTTATAAGGATTAGGTGAGATAATGTATGTAAACTGCTTCATAGAGTAACTGACAAATACAAACGTGATAGATGTGGGCAAGGGCCATATTTTATTTCCCCTTATTATAGCTTATGTATGGTATAGGTTGTCTCAATTGCTATTGCTATTTCCTACAGCCACCATCAAAAGTTCACCCCAAATTCGTATCTACTTGCCCTTTTACAATACTTTTTTTTTTGTAAAGATGGGGTGGGAGGGGTCTCTCTATGTTGCCCAGGCTGGTCTTGAACTCCTGGGCTCAAACAATCAGCCCAGTTGGGATTACAGGCGTCAGCCACCACGTCTGCCCTACAACCCATTTTAGTTCATTGAATTGTTGAATGTTGTAGGTCTCAAGGGACCCAGAGATAATCTAGCATCACTGCTCTTTTGTTGGGATGTGGAGTATGACTTGAGAGGTTAAATGGTTTGTTTCAGGTCACCCAGGAAAAGTGAAAGAGCGAGGAGGGGTGCCCGATTTTCCCCTGCACACTCTGCATGCCATACCCTATCTCCACTGCCATCAAGAGCAATATTCATTTGGTTTCTTTTCCCAGTCAAGGGGTATTATTCAGAGCATCAGTGGGAAAGCGTCTCATTTTCTGCATGACTCATCCTCATTCCAAGATTAACATGCTCCACTTTCATTCTTTGCCTTCCCACTCAGTTTCACATCCAGCCAGAGCCTTGAGAGCCTCCATGCCCACCCAATCTGCCTCCCGCTCCCACCCTGTTCTGTCTCTTCCCCAGTTCTGCTTTTACCTCCTTGCCCTACACTGTCCCACCATCCTCAGATTCCACCGACCACTTTGGTTGGACTCTGGTTTAAGAAAGGCATGTCTTCCTGAAATACCACTCTGATCTACGTTGAAAATAGCTTAAAGAAATATACTTAAGTTGCAGCAGATGTACAGGGAGAAGTGTTTGTCAATATACTTCCGACATTCCATTCAGGTCCAAGCATTATAGCAAAAAGCATGCATTTCTGGACATATCTATTTTATTTAAACCTCCTCTAAAAAAAAACATTAGGGGTTCTTCTGACCTACTGGGATGTTGTTGAACAAAATAAATGTGCCATTGGCTAAGGCTTTTGGGATCTTTTTATTGTGCCAAGACTTTCAACTTCTTACTGCTTTGTTGTTGTTGTTGTTGTTGTTGTTGTTGTTTGAGACAGAGTCTCACTCTATTGCCCAGGCTGGAGTGCAGTGGCACAATCTCAGCTCACTGCAAACTCCACCTCCCAGTTCAAGCGTTCTTGTGCCTCAGCCTCCTGAGTAGCTGGGATTACAGGCACCGGTCACTATGCCCAGCTAATTTTTGTATTTTTAGTAGAGACAAGGTTTCACCATGTTGGCCAGGCTGGTCTCAAACTCCTGACCTCAGGTAATCTGCCTGCCTCGGCCTTCCAAAGTGCTGGGATTACAGGCGTGAGCCACTGCACCCGGCCTGTGCTGTTTTTTTTGAAACATGCTCTGACCTGTATAATTCAATCATGCTTACATCAAAACGCTAGTAAAATACTGAGATATTTACAGATGGAATGATATGATGTCTGGGATTTGCTTCAAAATAACCCAGGAGGTAGGGAAATGTGGGGGAGGGTATATATAGATAAAGCAAGATTGGCCATGAATTGATAAAGTGATGAGTACACGAGGTTTCTGTAACTTTCTATATGATTGAAATGATCTGTAATAAAAAGTTTTTAAATGCTAGTTTAAATTTTCATAATTATCTTATTCCCTTTTCTTTTTCTTTTTTTTTTTTTATTCCGCCTCTCGAAAATGTATCCTGTCTTGAAAGCTAGTTTGGGGCCAGGCACAGTCGCTCACCGCTGTAATCCCAGCACTTCGGGAGGCCAAGGCAGGCAGATCACTTGAGGCCAGGAGTTCGAGACCAGCCTGGCCAACATGGTGAAATCCGGTGTCTACTAAAAATACAAAAATTAATGGCCGGGCACAGTGGTTTACGCCTGTAATCCCAGCACTTTGGGAGGCTGAGGCGGGTGGATCATGAGGTCAGGGGTTCGAGACCAGCCTGACCAACATGGTGAAACCCCATCTCTACTAAAAATACAAAAATTAGCTGGGCTTGGTGGCAGGTGCCTGTAATCCCAGCTACTCAGGAGGCTGAGGCAGGAGAATTTCTTGAACCCGGGAGGCAGAGGTTGCAGTGAGCTGAGATCACACCACTGCACTCCAGCCCGGGCGACAGAGCGAGACTCCATCTCAAAAAAAAAAAAAAAATATATATATATATATATACACAAAAATTAGCTGGGCATGGTGGCACATGCCTGTAATCCCAGCTCCTCAGGAGGCTTAGGCAGGAGAATCATTTGAACCCAGGAGGCAGAGGTTGTAGTGAGCTGAGATCACGCCATTGCACTCCAGCCTGGGCAACACAGTGAGATTCAGTCTCCAAAAAAAAAAAAAAAAAAAAAGCCTGTTTGGGTTGTGCACCCTCTACTAAGAGCTGGCTGACTAGTTTAATTCACCAATTGCAGAATTTCTGTTGTATTTAAGGTCTGCTCCATACCACTTGGAATCTAAACATATATTTCTCTGCATCAGCCTCTGGTTGTTTCCTGTGGGTTAGTCTTGTGTCCCCACTACCCTGGACACTTTTTGAGGGCAGAGTTTAAGCCTTATACGTTGGGATAAGTCCTACACTCGCTGGCATCAAGCTGGGCTCAGTAATGCTTCCTGGTTGATGGACATGCTTGTTGGTAGATTGGAAAAGATTGGTTAAAAGTGTTCTGAAGAGTGGGTGATGCAAAGAACAGGCTATAGTTTCTCTCTCTCTCTCTCTCTCTCTGTCTCTCTCTCTCTCTATATATATATGTATGTATATAATTTTTTTTTTTTAGGTGGAGTCTCTCTGTCACCCAGGGTGGAGTGCAGTGGTACTATCTCAGCTCACTGCAGTTACGTCATATTTTTTTTTTCCTTAAAGCTCTTCGACGTCAGGCGCAGTGGCTCATGCCTGTAATCCCAGCACTTTGGGAGGCTGAGGCAGGCGGATCATCTGAGGTCAGGAGTTCAAGACCAGCCTGACCAACATGGTGAAACCCCGTCTCTACTAAAAATACAAAAATTAGCTGGCGTGGTGGCATGTACCTGTAATCCCAGCTACACGGGAGGCTGAGACAGGAGAACTGCTTGAACCCGGGAGGTACAGGTTGCAGTGAGCCGAGATTGTGCCACTGCACTCCAGCCTGGGTGACAGAGTAAGACTCCATCTCAAAAAAAAGCTCTTCAGCATACAGTTTGAAATATCTTCTTTTACCTTTAAGGAGAACTGGCTTAAAAGAAATCCTTCTCCCAACTCCCAACTGAAGCATTTCATATTAGATAGCAATTTAAGAGTAATTGATGCAAATGCTAGTGGATAGTTTACCCCAAAGGAGACTTAACAAAATAAAACTCTGTATGTGAGAATAATCTTAGAACTCTGTTATCTCCTCCCACTGTACAGTCTAATTGAAGGAGGCAGTAGGGTGGGAAAATATCAAAAAGACAATGTCAGTTGTTAGTTTTCAAAATTTTGCCTGGGGAGCCATGTGAGAACCATCTCATTTTAGGCTTGTCCATGCTGGTTTAATGCAGGGTGAGAGTCAAGTTCAAAGGGGATCTCATTTAGCTGTAGTTTGCTTATTAGTTTCCTCATATGCAGTGATCTTTCAAAATGCTTAGAACTGGTGCTTTTTCAGACCAGAGAAAGAGTTGGAAAGAGTTCAAAAGAAGCTTCTCCATTTTTCTTCTCCCAACTGGGGAGCACAATGCAATCATCCCTATAACAAGACCTTCTCCCATCGGTAAGTTCTCCTGGGAGAGAAACAACACAGTCTCCCTCTGGATCAGATTCCATTTAAATAATAACTGTTCAGCCTGGGCAACATGGAAAAGCCCTCTCTCTACAAAAAATACAAAAATTAGCCAGGTATGGTGGCTTACACCTGTGGTCCAGCTACTTGGGAGGCTGAGGTGGGAGGATAGCTTGAGCCTGGGAGGCAGAGGTTGCAGTGAGCTGAGTTTGCTGAGATTGTGCCACTTCCCTGCAGTGTGAGCAACAGAGAAAGACCCAGTCTCTAAATGAATAAATAAATAAATAAATAAATAAATACTGTCAGAAATCAGAAATGATACCTTCCATCAGCGTACCCTAACACCCTGAAGCTTACTATGGTCGTGAATACTATTGCTCATTATCTTCTGTATTTGTGTTCCATTGACTTATCTCTCCGTCTCTCTTCTCCGGAGAGGGTGGATCAAAGAAATGCAGAATATAAAAGAGCCAAAAATTCAGAAAAGTCTGCTTTTGCCTGCTGCAGCCCCCCACAGAGCCTCTCCAAGGGTGTTGTTCAAGCTTTCTCAGGAGCCGACTCTGAAATAGAACAAGCAATAGAGAAACACTGTCTCTCCATTAAACACTAGTTGGGAAGGTAGAAAGGGCAACAACAAGAGATTTTGGTTAGATTTAAGGAAGAACTGTGAGGAAGGGAGAACTTGAAGCAAGAGGTTGGAGTCATTGTGAAGCCTTTGCCCCCAGTTGTTAGTCTTGGACGGTTTCATTGTCCACCTGCAGTGAAGCAAATGAACCAAATGACCTCTTGAAATCCCTTCCAGCTATAGTGTCCTTTGATTCTAGAATCCCAGCAAGTTTCCCTTCTGCTCTACTTGTACTCTGAACTCCACGTGAATGACCTTGGCTGGCCTTTAATGGCTGGGTCCCTAGAATTTCTCAACTGTAAAACACAGGTGGCTGTAACGGGTGACAAATCCAGGTTTCCAGGAAGCTGGAAGACTTGCAGTTGCCAGATATCTGCTACATAGCCCGGACTTTTGAGATGGTTGATGATGGTATGTAGCTCAGCTAATCAACATAGGCCCAGTGTAGAGAGATTGAGCAGAAGTTCTCCAGAGTAGCCAAAGGATGTTTTTTCTCCAGGAGAATGCATTTAAGTGTTCTTTTGGGTGTCCTGTGAATAAAGGGCCTACTTTTCCAAAAGAGAGTTCTGAGCAGCTTACATTCCATTTCCCCAACACCCTGAAGTGCCTTCTAACTACAGCATGATTAAACATAAGAACAAGGCTGTACTACTCTCTCTCAGCAAATACTTCTTTCTTTCATTCTTTCTTTTTTTTTTTTATTTTGACGGAGTCTTGCTCTGTCATCCAGGCTGGAGTACAGTGGCACAGTCTCGGCTCACTGCAACCTCTGCCTCCCGGGTTCAAGCAATTCTCCTGCCTCAGCCTCCTGAGTAGCTGGGCTTATAGATGTGCTCCACCATATCTGGCTAATTTTTGTATTTTTAGTAGAGACGGGGTTTTACCATGTTGGCCAGGCTGGTCTCAAACTCCTGACCTCAGGTGATCCACCTGCCTCGGCCTCCCAAAGTGCTGGGATTACAGGTGAGCCACTGTGCCTGGCCAACAAATACTTATTTCTTGACCGATGTTATGGGATGTGTCTCCTGCATTCAATGAAAACGTCAAACTCGATGGCTTTGGGGGAAATGACTAGGAAAGGACAGCAGCAGAGAGATCCCTCTGGAAAGTTATAGCATAAATAGAGAGTTGGGTTTTGTAAACCAGCGATCACAACCACAAACCACAAGGCATTAAGAGTGCACAGGAACCAGGGAGATGTGCGTGACGTCACACATTTCTCTAATGTCTGCTATGGTGGACTACACAAAACAAGTGGCCTTATCTTTGAAAAAGAAAGACGGGGCCAGGCACAGTGGCTCACGCCTGTAATCCCAGCACTTTGGGAGGCCAAGGCGGGCGGATCACATGGTCAGGAGATCGAGACTATCCTGGCTAACACGGTGAAACCCCGTCTCTACTAAAAACACAAATAAAAAGCCAGGTGTGGTGGCGGACGCCTGTAGTCCCAGCTACTCAGGAGGCTGAGGCAGGAGAATAGCGTGAAACCGGGAGGCGGAGCTTGCAGCGAGCTGAGATTGTGCCACTGCACTCCAGCCTGGGTAATGGAGCAAGACTCCGTCTCAGAAAAAAAAAAAAAAAAACGAAAAAGAAAATGAAAGACAGATGTCTTCGCAGCTATAACTCAATGGCAGGTTTGCTTGGCAGTGGTATAAATCTCTGAGTTGTGTTCCCAAGCACAGCCTGGAACCACACTCCATTCTTCAAGGTGGGCACGTAAGTAACTGAGGATAACTAAGTGGTTGGGGAAAGAATAACTATTTCTTTGCACTCCTGCCTGTATAGTAAAAAGAACACTGGATCAGAGTCTGGAAGCCTGGGTACTAGTCCTGTCTCTTTGACAAATGGTCATTGTCACCTTAGACAAATTACTTGCTCTCTCTGGGTCTCAGCTCCGCATCTGCTAGTTAGGGATTCACCTTAACTAGTGGTTATTCAGATGCCGGAGCCCCATCTCAGACCAGAGGTGAAAACTGGACAAGAGAAGTTTGTAAAATCTTCCCAGGGGATCCTGGTGTGCACACAAAAATAAGAACCACTGGAATAAGAGGTTGTCGAATTCTGTTCTCTATTCAGTCCTGATTTTCAGGTATGTAGTGAAAGTCGACAGTTTCTCACTTATCCCACTCAATCTCAGGTGTGGTCTGGGGCTCATTGCTCATTCATGTACCTGTGCCAGGGAGTATTTGGCTTGATTTTGAACGTTTATACTGTATAGTGCTAATGCCAGTGTTCTCAAGCCTTGAATATATTAATAAATAATTAAGATAATTCTGTAATCACCAGACATGACCTCATGGGTTACCCTTATTCTAATGGAATCTGCTGAGGATGCTCATTGCCCCTTTTTGGTGATATGATCTATGACCTCAAAAATGCTCTATGAGGAACTTCTGAGAGAGCCACCTGGATGAGCTAGACACGTTAAGGAGAATTCCACCCACAACTCTTTTCTCATTCTGTGCATTTTCCCTACAAGTGCTCATATACCTCTGTGGGTTCAGAATGGTGGGGAAATTAAGGTAGCATTTGGCTAGGGAGCCCAGGAAAGCCCAGTCCCTGTCCTCTGGCCAATAACCCCTCTCCATGAGGTTCTGGAGGGAAACCATCCTCAGAGAACAATGACTGACAGCAAAGACTACAACCCTGAGACGTGGGCCCCAACCTCCAATATGGGGCCTATTGGTCTGGGCTGGAGTTCATGCAGAGCCCCCATGACTTAGGCATAAGGCAACTTTCTTTCTTTTACCCTTTTTCATTAAGTTCACCTTCAAGTTCTGGATTTTACTGTGTCTAGTGGAGAAGAAAGTTGGGGCAACAAGAAGAGGGCATAAGAAAAAGATCCAGGGCAATAGGACATTCATGTCACTTCCAGGAGCAGAGCTGATCCAAACTGTTCATTCCAGGCCTCCTAAGTGGTGGTGGCTGCAGCCTTTTTGACCTAACAGACAATGGAAGAGTCCAAAGAAAGAATGTCAGAGAGTCAATGAGAAGAGAGCAATCCTACCTCTCCAGCAGTAGAGAATATCCAAATAGAGAAAAAGTGATGGTCTGCCCTCTCCTTTCTATGTCTTTTGCCCATGTTTCTATTTTCTTGTTGATTTGTAAAAGTTCTTTACATATTAAGGATATTAGGTTGTGTTTCCCAGAAACAGGCTCTGAGACAGAGATTCCTATTTCAGAGTTTATTGGGAAGTGCCCTTGGCATCAAAACCTAAGGATAGTGAAAGAAGTAGGATTGGCCAGGAGGAGGAGTTGAATGGCAAAAAAAAAGCCTCACTTAGCTGAACCCACAGAGGGCTCTGGAGCTGGGATGGCCTTTCACAGTTCTGCCTCAAGGCAAGGGGGCCAGGCCTTTCTTGACCAGTCATTGGATGATGGCTGTCTCCAGGAGGGGCATGTGACCTTGGGCAAAGTGACTCTCAGCTGTGGACATAATTACAGGAGAGGAACTTAGCATGAGCGGTCAGCCACCAACACTCCTGACAGCTAGGGGATTAACACCCAAATACTGAAAGAAGGATCAGGGTGGCAGACCCTAGCATCCACTATAGATATCTTTAGCTATCATAAGAGTTATAGATATGTTTCCCAGTTTGTCATTTGTCTGCTGACTTGTTAATTGTTATTCTTAGTTTGTTTTACTGAGTTTTTTATTATTATTATTATTATTATTATTATTTTGAGATGAAGTTTTACTCTTGTTGCCCAGGCTGGAGTGCAATGGCGCGATCTCGGCTCACTGTAATCTCTGCCTCCTGGATTCAAGCAATTCTCCTGCCTCAGCCTCCTGAGTAGCTGGGATTACAGGCGTGTGCCACCACACCAGCTAATTTTGTATTTTTATTAGAGACAGGGTTTCTTCATTTGGTCAGGCTGGTCTCGAACTCCCAACCTCAGGTGATCCACTCACCTCGGCCTCCCAAAGTGCTGGGATTACAGGCATGAGCCACGATGCCCGGCCGTTTTTAAATTTTTAAATCAATTCTTGACTGGGTGTGGTGGCTCACGCCTGTAATCCCAACACTGTGGGAGGCCGAGGTGGGCAGATCACTTGAGCCCTGGAGTTTGAGACCAAGCTGGGCAACATGGTAAAATTCCGTCTCTACAAAAAAATAGAAAAATTAACCAGGTGTGGTGGTTGGTGCTTGTAGTCTCAGCTGCTCAGGAGGCCGAGGCAAGCGGATTGCTTGAGCCCAGGAGGTTGAGGCTGCAGTGAGCCGTGATTGTGCCACTGCACTCCAGCCTGAATAACAGAGTGAGACCCTATATCAAAAAAAAAAAATAATAAATACTTTTTTTCTTTATGGTTTCTGACTTTTATATTATTCTTAAGAAAGATAAATGTAATTATTCTTTCCACACCAACATTATTAGAAAAATCTGTATGTTCTCTAGTATTCTCATTTAAATATTGCTCTCATTTAATTAATCCTTTTGGAATTTATTTTGATTTAAGGTATGAGGTAGTATCTTTTTTTAATGATAAGAACCAGTTTTCCCAGCACTGTGTATTTTCTCCATGGATTTAAAAATACCATCCTTAGCAAAACAAATTAACCATATTGGATTTCATTTCTAGCTCTCTGTGATGTTCCATTGACCTGTTTAAACCTGTACTAGTGTAATATAGGTTTATTTTATTTTTTAGTTTATATACAGTAAAGTTCGCTCTTTGGGGTATACAGTTCTGAGTTTTGCCAAATGCACAGAGTTGTGTAGGCACAGCAGCAGTTCCATTACCTTCCCAAATTCCTTCATGCTATCCTTTCAAAGGATTCACCCTCAAAACTCCCCACTCTGTTAACCCCTGGAAACCACTGATCTGTTTTCCATCCCTATTGTTTTACCTTTTCCAGAATGTTATAGAAATGGAATCATACAGTATGCAGCCTTTTGAATCTGTCTTCTTTCACTCAGCATAATGCCCTAAGATCCGTCCGTGTTGCTGCATGTATCAATAGTATCTTCCTTTTTATTGCTGAGTATTATTCCCTGGTGTGGGCATACCACACACACCACACACACATACCACACATGCCACACACACATACCACACCTACCAGTTTATTCATTTCCCAACTGAGGGACATTTGAGTTGTTTCCAGCTTTTGGATGTTAAGGATAAAGCTGCTATAAATGTTTGGTTTTTGTGTGAATATAGATCATCATTTCACTGGAATAAATATCTAGGAGTGGGTTTGCAGGGTCACACTTTTAATTACCACATATATGTGAATATTTATGAGTTATATTAATACATGGAGAGAGAAATGATTGTCTCATTACCTTTTTATTCTTCTTGTTCTTCCTCTTCTTCTTCTCCTTTTTATCTCACGAGGATATTAACTGAAGTTGCATTAATTTTTTTTTTTTTTTTGAGACAGGGTCTCACTTTGTCACCCAGGCTGGAGTACAGCGGTGCAATCACTGGTCGCTGCAGCCTCAACTTCCTGGGCTCAGGTGATCCTCCCACCTCAGCCTTCTGGGTAGCTGAGATTACGGGCGTGTGCCCCCATGCCCGGGTAATTTTTTGTATTTTTAGTAGAGACGGGGTTTCACATGTTGGCCAGGCTGGTCTCGAACTTCTGGGCTCAAGCTATCTGCCCACCTCGGCCTCCCAAAATGCTGAGATTACAGGTGTGAGCTACCATGCCAGGCCCATTAAATTTGTTGATTAATTTGTGTAGAGAGCCACCCCTTTGAAGTCCTGATACCACTTACCTAGACAATAAATTCCTGAAACTAAACTGTGAGCAGCCCCAATATCTGATAAACAATTTGGGATTTTGCCAACTGTTCCACTGTTACAGAGAAGAGCAGGCATCTTTTGCTTTGATTTATGTACTACCAAGTGATTTCTCATCCCGTGAGTACACTGGAACTTTTAGGCTTGAAGGGTCTTAGAGAACTCCCCAGGGTCCTAGCTTGGAGGCAAGATAACATTTTTGATAGATGAGGAACATACTCTCACCAACTTCTTTCAATAGCTACTTCAAATATCTATCTGTACCATCTGCGTTTCTAACCAAGAATTCTCTTGTTGCATTTTAAACACATTTCCTCCTAGCCTTTCCTGTGAAATGACACTAACAAACTCTTGCCAAACTAGAACTACTTGTTCAAAACCAGCCCCGACTATGATGCTTTCATAAGGGTAGGCAATTCCAATTATGTTGTTTATCCACTTAAGCACACTGAGTCTTGACTACCTCGGGGACTTTCTTTTAATTTGTTTTCTCCTTTTGTTAATTGGATAAGCTAAGTGAAATGAGGTGTCTCTTATGGAAGTGACTGCAAGGAGGAAGTCACTGCAAATTCACCAATGTGGTGTTCTCCAGGACTTATTAATGGCAAAGAGATACAGAGAAAAATATACACTGTCTGCTCTTTTACCCTGGCAAAAACTTAGCTGCTACTCCACGCCCCGTGTCAGGAAAGAGCCAATTTCTTTCAATGGCTCACATCATTTTAATCTATCCCTTGGTTTTCAACATACATGGAGTTGATCCACAGTATGGTTTTCGACTAGGACATTTATTCAGTCATGTGTGCTTTTTCATTCAACCTTTATTGAGCATCTACTGTGAACAGATCCCTTAGTATGTGATATGTCAGTCCTTGACATTAATGTTATTATGCTTGGTTAGAAACCACAGTTTGGAGATTAAGAATGAAAGCTCTGAAGGGAAGCCAAAGCTGGATTCAGGTTTTATGGAGACTTCAGTTAACACAGTTTAGGGGTCCTCTTCAAGAAAAAGAATTTTAAAAATTGCAAACACAAAATTAGGCACAGGGCCTTGCAAAGGGCCATGTAAGTGAAGGATCCTGAAACCTCAGCTCATTCCTTTCTCAGAAAATTCCCTCTGAGCCAGGCACACTGTGGTTTAAATCCCAGCGATGTGACCTTGGACAAGTGACTCAACTGCTCTCAGTTCAGTGTCCTCATCTGCAATATGAGAAAATGAGGAGATAATGAAATACACCTCATATTGGTGTTATGAGGGCTCCAAAGATGAGGACACAAAGCACTGAGCCCAGCATTTAGCCTGGCCTGTAATAGATGTACAATAAATGGTAGCTATTGTTAGGAATATCAGTACTATTATGAGCTTTCACCCAATAGGATTGCCTAATCACAAAATCTAGCTTCCTGAGCAGAATCTAGGGAAGAGAGGGAATGAAGTCCAAGTTTACACATTCTTGCTAATCCAGCTTGTGGGTATGGTACACACGTGGTGTGCCCGTGAAGCTGAGCCCCACTGCACTACAAGCACACCACATACGGGGCGCAGCAAGCGTGCTGCCTGCTGCATTAAATGTCTCCTTGCCCTGAGAACTGATTCATTCTGAGGTCATAAAGCAATTATCTTCAAAACACTATATTAATATCTGATTGTGCAATTAAACCAGACCTGTCTAGGTTTGCCTTCCTTGAGCAAAATGTGTTTATTCAGCATAAGTGAGAAGGGTAAATACAAACTAGACAATTTTTTTAAAAAATGTGCAAGGAGTGGATGGGTGATAAGAAAACAAGAAAGACCATTTGGAAACTATTAAATTACTTCCTTTGTATTTGCACAGAAAATTCCTCTGGTTCTGATGATATGACATTCCTGTAAAGTAGGTAAACATGTTTCCATATCAGTTTACAGATTTTTAATTTGGCCTTTTTTTTTTTTTTTTTTTTGTGACAGGGTCTCTTGCTCTGTCACCCAGGCTGGAGTGCAGTGGCTCGATTACGGCTCACTGAGGCCTCAATATCCTAGGCTCAAGCGATCCTCCTGCCTCAGCCTCCAAGTAGCTGGGACTACAGGCATGCACCACTGCACTTGGTTAATTTTTGTATTTTTTGTAGAGACAAAGTTTCGCCATGTTACCCAGACTGGTCTTGAACTCCTGGGCTCAAGTGATCTGCCTGCCTTGGCCTCCCAAAGTGTTAGGATTATAGGCATAAGCTATCATGCTCGACTTCTAACCTTTTTTATTTTCTGTCTTTTTTTTTCTTTTCAAGCCCAGCAATCAACCAAAAAAAAAGGCAAATTTTCTCTATCTCATAGGGGGTTGCGAGTCAGGTTCTCACTCATGTTTCCCTCTGAGAGAAGAGGACAGAGAAATTGAAAAATAAATTGATAAACAAGTTATCAGAGCAGACTATGGCTTCTTTCTCCCTTTGAAATTTTCTTTTTGAAATCTTGTGGATTTTGAAGCCTGAGCAGTCTGAAAGTCTGACAAACAAACAAAATATAATTATGCTTCAGTTAGATAGGATCAGTGGTAGCGCCAATAAATGACTGAGAGGGGGCAAAGATTTAATTTCCCCATAATTTCTAATAGCCACCTTTAGCTGTGCCAAATAGCCATGGAATCCAAGCAGAAACAGCATGCTTGCTGTGTAAACATGACTTCAAGACAAAACTCCAGCTTGCCTACCTAACAGATTGCCAGCCCTTCAGCCCCTCCTATATGGAAACTCATAGGCTAGCAAAGCAGACTTGAATGTTCTGGTAATAGAAGTTAATTGAATTATCTGAGGGCTAATCAGAAAAACTTATTTGTTGCAATCTTTCTAGTAGAAACCCATTCTTAGATGTATTTGTTCAGTTCTTGCCTTAATAGATAGAATGGCCCTAATGAAAACTTGCATGATTCAAAATATTGTAACACCTCACAGCCATCATCGTGAGCAGTAACATGAAGTATTGCTGCAGATTTACTCATTTACCATTTCTTTCACCCGACTGTGAGTTCAATAAATATTTGTTGAATGGAGTTGAGGGAAGCCCCAAAGGGAGAAGGAGGTGCTGGAAGCCCTACTAGAATCCAGACTGAAATCAGGGCCAAATCTCACAGCCCAGCACAATGGGCAGCGCAGAGGAAACATTTGATAAATGTCTGCTAATGTAATTAGCTAGTGAGATAGGGGCTGGGGCAAAGACAGTGTTGAACTAGTTCACCAATTTGCTCTAGTCTTGTCTTTATCTGTGTAAGGGTAACTGATGTGAAGCAATAAATTACTTAAATATGATTAAAAAAATTTCCCTGTTCCATTGCTGTTACTTTATGAGCTTTCCAAACATTCCTTATTATTTAGGTTTATTAAACATCATTATTCTTTTGGAGTGGGTACTATTTTGTAGAAATCTTTACATTCAATAACCTCCAAAGATGTCTCACATGCTTAAAAAAGACAATAGGCATGAGAGTTAGATGAAGAAGTGCGTGAAATAGCGAATTCATTCATCAAATGTCTTGAGCATTGCCATGTGCCAGGCTCTGAGGATTCACTAGTGAGCAGAACAAATGTGGCCCCCACACCACAGAGCTACACATGAGCATAAGAGAAACATAATTACAATCTGGAACTAGATTCCAGTAGGGACACGAGCCAGGGAGGGGGCACCTAATTCAGTTTAGGAGGACAGGGAAGTGCTCTTTAAGGAATGACATGAAGTGAAACCTATGTGAGAAAAGGCAACAAATACAGAGACTGTTTTCCGCAGAGGGATCAGCATATAAGACCATGAAGAAGAAAGAAATCTGGTACATTTTAGGAACTTTGCAAAGTGGGGACAAAAAGAGCTGGGTAAGGCAGGGCCTTGTAGTTAAGTCTCTGGTCTGGTGTTGATCACAAGGGGAAGGGTCACATAGAGCTGGCAATGAAAGGCTCCCACGGCCTTTCTGCATTCTCTGCTAACAGAAGTTAGCAACACAGCCCAGTGATTTTTAGTATACATTAAATGCAGCTCTACGTACATCATCCCGTGCAGGCCTCGTACGGCGTGTGTGGGGGCAGCTGTTCGTTTCCTCTGCAGCTTCCACTCTCCGTTTTTCCTCCCCAGCAGACCCCTGGTCATGTTCAGGTGGAGCCTCCCGTCCTCTGCTGTCATGTGCTTCAAGGGACACAGACCCTGTTCCTGGGTCCACAGGGGTGGTTCCTGAGAGGCGAAGGGTATTAGTAAATGGCATTTCTCCGGGGAATCTTTTTGGGCTAGGGTGAGCACAGGATCTAAAATAGCCCAATCAGACTGAAGACAGAAGCTCAGATTCCATGGCTGGGAAAGTGTCCTTTCTCTCCCTTCCACTCTGCGAGTTACTCACAGTTATCTCTCATCCAAGGGAGGAACCTTCAACCCTCAGGTGAAGCCAACGTCAAGCACAGCAGAGCAGAGAGGTAGAAAGCACCTGGGCTCTCAGTAAAATGGTGAGCTGCTGAATTGACCCACCCCAAGGCCTGCCCTTTGTCACTTACACTTCCTTATTGGTTGAGACCTTGCATTTGCTCCTCCCTTTGGTTCTTTGACACCACAATCGTAGCTCCCCCAACTCTCTGGTAAATCCCTTTCTATCTCCTTTACTGGGTCCCCCCACACCTTCCAGTCTCTAAATGTGATTTTTAAATAAAAGTTTCTAAACGAAGTTACCTCTGAACATCTCTCCACTTTCTCTCAGGGAGATCTCAGCCACTCCCATGGCTTCCTTCTTTATT